>NC_058043.1:8759666-9359666 GCF_020085105.1 Siniperca chuatsi | reverse complement strand
CTCGCAGTGTAAAAAGCTCCTCACTCTCACACAGCAGGAGCTTTGTGTGTTGGCTACAGTACAGAAAGGGCTGCATGTCATTGGCCAAAACGGCAGTGTACTATATTCAGGCAGAGATAATGCCTGCAGTTTTCTGCTCCAGCTTCATGCAGATTAAATTTTCTCAAATTACAATTTCTAATTTATGTTGTTTAACTATATAATGGCCACTTATTACTGGAATAGAATCTGCAATGAAAACAACAATAAATATAATATTTTGTTTTCATGGATGCTCAGCATCTGCACAGGCACAAACAATAGAGACACACATCATTATTTCATTCACATACCTTCTTAATTCAATTTAGAGCCTGAAAAGAAATTTGGGTGTGCAAAGTGGCTGCAAACATAAAAAGAAGTTGTTTAAATTTTGCAGTGAGGGATGGGGGTGAACTCTTTGAGTCAAACGCGCCACTTCAGTATCCAGGCTCTCTCCTTAATTGCTATCAGCTGCTGTTGACACTAAGGGGAGATTAAAGTTTCACTTTGTTACTGTCAGGGTAAGTGGAGCAGCAAATAGCTGAGCCTCCTGAATAGAAAACCAATTCCTGCATAATGACATAACAAAACAGATTCTCACTGCTCTGGGAATGAACAACGTAGCACTGAACACAATGGGGACATTTCGCTATGATTCAGACTGATTCAATATTATATAAAGCCCCTGTATAGGAGTGGAAATAAGTTCATTATCTCAATTATTTTCTTGGACTTTCACAAAGGCAGTTCCTAATTTCTTCTGTCCTTTGTGTTTGTGTGTTTGAGGCACTGCATAGTTATAAATGGGTTTAGGTCAACAGTTAATTTAAGCCTAAATGGTAAACTGTGAGCCTAGATAATGCTGCCTAATGCCAGTGCAGCCATGCAGTGTGGCCATACTGTCCACTGTCAAATGTTCAGCCCCAAGAGGCTGGCGATAAAATCTCTGAGCATGCTTTAGACCTTTTCATAATATTTCCATCTCTCAGATTTGACCTTTAATATTATGACATTCGATTGAATTGAGAGAAGGCAAAGCCAATAACATTGAGCTCATCCTGCTTTGTCTTCCACAGCGACTGACATCATCCTGCTTCAATCATGCAGATCACTCTGGAGAACCAATGTCTCTGGGCTGCCTACTTCGGCTCTACTGAAGTGATGGTAACGCTTCAGTTCGATAAGGATTTGTGAACTGAGCTGAACCTGCTTGTGAGCTGACCTGCTTGTCCTCAAACCTGGAAAAAGCCGATCAACCTCTGATGTCAGAAATATTGTACAACTGGCTTAATTTATGAAATATTCGTCATCAGGAATGTACACCCAACTAAGACCAATTCAAGCGATAGTATAAGTCAGAATAGACAAATTAATGAGATTTTCTCCAAATTAACACTTCTTGTAATAGAGGTATGGTTGCAAAAGATGATAAGTGTCTGGTCTAACTGTTTGGACTATCACACATGAGCAACACAGATAGTTACCGTTCTTGTTCTTGTACAATGAGGGTGTGTGGTTGTTTGTTCATGCATGTCTGTTTTCTGTTGAAAGATTCCAGATATTGATTTTGGTGTCGCACTTGTTCCACTCTGGAATTGATGAGACAAATGACTTTACTGTTACAAAGCATAACTTTGTGTTTGACCTGAGATTTAATTAAAAATACTAAAGACAGCAAAATACCACATGCTAGTACTCCTTCCAATCCAGCTTGCATGTGGAAAAGCTCCATGCATTAAGTTCCTACCTATGGCTTTTATCCAGTTTTATTCAGTGCAAAAACACTGTACTAGTACTTCCAAAAAACTCTCAATATCAATATAGAGAACCACAATGGATAGTGAGAGGGTACATGCTGAAAGTCCAAACTCCGTCACACGGGTTCTCTCTGGTCCCTTTGGATATCTGAGATGGTCAGAGGTTCTTTGAAGCACTTCTCATCTGTGCTAAACATAGCACCCCCCATCTGTTAAAGACGTTATGACAGAGTGTGTGAGAAATCAACTGCCTGCTATCTGGGTCTCTATCTCTCTGCTCTCCTCTCTGTGTGCACCAAAGACGCCACCTCTAGTGACCCTTTATTCAAGCTGCTGAAGTTTGTAGAAAACATTATCTATCGATGACACATCAGAGGGCTGACTGTTTCACTGAGCCAAAAACAAGTTAACACTCTTGATACGGTGCAGATGAGGACTGATTTCCCCCAAAATCTACAGCATCATCTTTATCTGTAATCAGTGATGTGAACACAAGGAAGCTGTTCAAATTTCTTGAGACAACAGGATGAGAATATCGCCAATCTAACCACAGAGGATGTTACTCCAGCACCCTTTTTGGCAGGCTCAGTGTGTCACAGTCAGTCCTGGTCCAGTCCTACAGATCCATCATTGAAAGCATCTTCACACCATCCATCACAGTCTGATATGGCTCTGCCTCCTGCCGCTCCAAGGGAAGCGTGTCATTCAAACCTCTGAGGGGGTTATCGAGTCCGGGCTGCACTGCATCACACACACACCTGCACAATAACAGAGCAAGGAAAAAGGCAAAGAAGATTTCCGCAGACCCTGCCAACTGGGACAGCCACCTGTTTGACCCGTTTGGTTTACTTAAATCACCTGCCACCATGACTGTCTGTTCACATGGGCAGACACTCTTCCTTTCAGACATGAGAGTCAAAAAGAAGAGATTACTGACACTTCACGCTTTAAATATTTACATTATAGCTCCAGGCTGGTGGTTCAGATTGTATTTAGATATTAGTGAAGATGATCCAGCATTTTAAACTCATAAAACCCAGACCATATATTAGCCCGGAAGCAGCTGTCAACTCACAGGGGCTCTCAGTTTTCTTTATGTTGCACCATTTGATAAGGCAGCATGTCGAGCTAATGAGCAGCTACTTCACATAACTAATGTTGAGGATGATCTCACAAAATATAATTAACAACGTTGAAAATTGTTTCGGTGTCAGAATAAAAAAATGTTTAAAACATGTTCCTGGAGTGATTTATTTATTTTGTGAGATGGTAATGCCATTACCTTCTAATATTTTGTCCACCCAATTTAGATAAGAGAGGGTAGACTAATTATTAGAAACATCTCTCAGTATACAATTCTGCAAAATGACTATAAAGTTGATTTTACACCTCTCTGAAACAATTTTAACAAAAACTGAACATAATAACCTTCATGAAGATAGAATTTATTGCAGGACTGTTGCATTAGACTGCATTAGTTTAAGCTAGGTAAATAAACTAATAAACTGGCAACTGAGTGTATTTGCTTCACAGTTCTCTAAAGGCAGTATTGTTTTAATTCCAATAGTGTTTGTTATTTTTCTTCATGAAACATTACAAACATGTGATAAATGCTGAGATTGTTTAAGAAAATATATGGAAGCAAAGAAGATATAAGAAACTGAACACCTAATTGTTAAATTTGACCACCCCTGAATACTTATGTTGAAATTGGAATACCACATGCTTTCAAAAACATATTTCAAATGATATGGTTTGAACTCTCCTTTTTAAAAATCTGAGTAGGTCATTTTTGATAGGTGTGTAGGCGATTTTGTTTTGGTTTCACAAATTTAGATAAAAAACTCAAGAGTCAAATATTTTAAAAACTGTTTTCAAGTTGCCTAAAATAGAAAACGAGCAGGAAGTATCCTTAGTGCTTGAATGTTCCAAGTTTGAATTTTTCATCATGAATTTTGATGTCTGAATTTTTACCATCCAATTCAGCAACCTGATTTTGAGACTTGACTTGATTTTTTAGATCTGAAAATGACAAAGTCAAAGAGCAATAACTCAAAAACAACAAAAAAAATACAAATTTTTTGAGTATTAGACTATTGAAATATTTTGTATCTGAATCTGTGAAACCAAATAACTTAAAATCTAATTTCTGAAATTGCTAAATTCTACACAGAGTATAATTCAAACCACATACATTTAGAGACATGGTTTTCAAAGAAAAGCATTTCATCGCTATAAATTTAGTAGTATTTAAACATTAGTAGTTACCTTTTTCATGTCTTCACAGTGAAAGCACAGGTGGAACTAATAACATTAACGATGCTCAGGTCCTTTTAAGTGTCAGAGGTAGTCATCTCAGTGAGTCAGTACTATGCGCATGTATCAGGGCCCTGAAATTAGCCAAACTAAATGGGATGCAACCATTATTAATGTTATTAATTACACCTGTGCTTTTGCTTCACGACAACTCAAAATTCCTGCTGTTAAAAAGCCTAGAAAAGGTGAGCAGCACACGGACTTACTTACTACTTCGAGATAAATTATATAAAAGGTGATGTTAACATTTGTGCCGTGGCCACCTCCTTCGCTGTTTACAAGTCGGCTCTCACAGTAGCCCCTACTTGATTTTATTTGCCAGAGTAAAAACCAGAAACAGCAACCAGACAAGCTTGAATCGCTTCCAGTATTTCTACTATAAATCCAAACAAATCCAAGCAGTCAGGGTACACAGTTTACACCAGCCATGTCCGTGTCCTGTTCCACAACATTCAGCACATGGGGGATTCCTGTGCTGTGCATAGCTGATCATCTGTCACTAACACTGATGCAACCGGTAAGACATCAACGTGGCCCTCACATGATGAAAAATAGCCACAAGCACAGCAAAAGATAACACCCCACCCAACACAGTAGTGGCAGAGGTTCAGCAGAAGTCCTCTGAGACATGCAGCAGCATGTGACAACCCACCATTTGAAACCATATGGTGGTAGAAAACACACACACACACACACACACACACACATCCTCTGCCAACATCTCCACCAGGTAGCTAATGAGGAAGAAGTTTAGGGATGGTTTGGGCCGGAAAAACATTAAACTAAAACTTAAATACGAACAGTGGAAGCATAACTTTGAAGATAAATCCCCAAGACAGAATTGTATCCACTCCCCACCGCCTTCCAACAAAAATGTTAAATCATGTTGTGTGATGACACTCCAAACTTAAATAAAAGTGACTGATACATCATAACAATTGGCAGAAATTATCAACCATGGTTATGAAATAAAAGACAAAAAGGGGAAAGCATCCCTCTGACAAGTCTCTTTCTCTGCAGTGTGCTTAAAAACACCCCAAGATAAATCCTCACAAACCAATAAAATGCCACTTAATAACACAGGTACAGAATGTCCTCATAAAGACCTCGAGATATCATCAATACCCAACCATCAAAGTTATTGCACCACTGGGCTTGTAGTGACAGGAAGAGGCAAGATATTTGCCTTGGCCCTAAAATTATTTTTCTCAAACTGGGCAGACCACAAAGCTGTACAGAGTGTCACATTCACTGACCCTTAAAAAAGGGCTGTTGCTTGTATGTCAAGCCTGTATGCCTTTAATCCGTGCGATTTTAAACACAATCTTGAGTGAATCTATCCTTATCAGTACTGGCAGGTAATATTCGCGGGTTATGTTCGCCTTTTGTGTGGGCTTAAATTTGAACATCTCTAGTGTTCATTTCAACTTGCAGCTATCCATCTAACAGACGGAAATAAAAACGGAACGGATGCATTTGAGCGTTTATTTAAAATTCTGTGTGATTTTCTGTTCTTTAATGTTGATACACCATATTCCTGAAAAACACAAAATGCCTCTCCTTCAAACATAAAAAGGGCAAAAAGTCAAAACATTGTGCTCAAAGTGTCTCTGCTGCATATTCTCCATAAACTTAAAGTACATGCACTGACATATTTATACACAGCACACATACTAACAGCATGCGTCGTGATCCAATTAAACTTAAAGATTTTCTCATCTTTTTGCACTAATTTTGTGAAATAAAAAATAAATGAGTGGTGGTGAGTTTGCAATTATGAATACCTTCACAGTAACAGCAGTCCCACTTCACTGTTGGTCAATAACATATTATGGCCCTCTCCTAAAATGACTGGATATGCACGATTGCTCATAAATCATTTCTCTAGCCTCCTGCTTTGTGTGACTTTTGGAAGTTTTGAAATTGTGTCTTTATTCTGAGTTTATTGATGAATAGCTTTCAGGCATTAAATAATGGCACAGCAAGATCAAATTTAAACAAGTCCACATACTGCACAGCGAATTTCGTTGTTTTTTATTCATTAGTTTCTGGGAATGTCAGATGTAAATGGACTAACTGTCAAGTCTAAAGTCTTGTAAAGCGTATAATTTCACAACGATTGATCCACAATATCACATACTTAAAGCTTATAGTTTCTCCAATCATGTAAGAATACTACAATGGACAAAATATTTCTAATTTTCAACACCAAACTTTTGAAAGGAGCAACAGATTTTGTAGTTGGAAAAACAATGAGCTGTTTTGTGTAATGACACAAACACCAACTAAGCACTGTCTTCGAGTTGTTTGATGCTTGTTCAAATGTGTGAATACTTGAAATATTACTGAAACAATTAATCGATTACTCAATTAGTGGAAAGACAGAAAATAAATAGCCAACTATTTTGTTGGACTGTTGTTCAGACAAAAGGCATTTGAAGACGTCACCTTTGGCTTTAGGACGTTGTAACGGCATTTTATAGACCAAAGGATGAATCCATTAATTGAGAAAATCATCAGCAGATTTATCAATAATGAAAATAATCATTTTGCATTTGCAGCCCTATTGCGGGGCTCAACAATAAGGAATGCCTGATTGCCTGGGGCAAGTAAATCGTTTTTTTCCGGAGCTGATGATGGAAGTAGCTAAGGAGCGAGCCATCTCACTTCCTTCTCATCTCTCTTGAGAGTTGCACATGCGCAGTACCGATCATGCACTCATGAGTAAGGATGGGTTCTGAAACCAGGTATTAAACGGACCCTGGGGCTAAATCATTAAAGACTGTAGTATTATCACGCTCGCTGCAGCCTCTCCTGGTGTCAGTCAGTATCAGTCCCTCCTCTGCTGCTGTGATTCATTGTAGGTAAGTTACTATGGTTAGTTTGTCTCAGCCAGCAGCTAAGTTTATAAGAATTTGCCAAATTTTGTGATTCATGGCAAACTAAGCTAAACAGTTATAGACTTCAAAGAGACAGCTTCGTTTTAACTTGTTTGTAACAATTCGCTATTAGCCGAGCTAGCTCGCTGTGCTTGTGTAAAACATATGAGAGACTGCAGACAGAGCAGATTAAAATATCGCTTTCTACATGACATGTTTATGCTTGCTGAACAGATGTACTGATAAAGTATTGGCTTTTTACTCGTGGAGGTTTTATTGCACTTACTTACAGTAATGAGCGTAGTTGTTGTCAACACGAGTAATCTCCGCCGCGGCCTGTCTGATCTGCTGTACGCTGACGGTGCACCGTGTGGGTGTGTGTGTGAAGGACAGAGGACAGGAGGAGTGACTGATACTGACAGATTGTTTAGAAAGAATGAAGAACACACATCACTCAGATTTTCAAGTCAGGAATATGATTTATTTTACTGAAATTTTAGATTTGTTTTAAAGTAAGATATTGAGTTTATATAGTGACTTTGCTGTTGTGAAGTTTACTGTTGCTGCTCTAGAATCAACATTTTGTTAAATTTAAAATATTCAGTTCTAATCCTGTTCTGAATTATTTTTTTAAATATATTTTTAAAAAAGAAAAAATTTAGTAATGAAAAACAATAGTATTGATAAAGAACCAAACTGATAAGCGTATCGATAAGAGTAGTAGTATCAATAAAATCCTAATGATACTCATACCTACTCACGAGAAAATGGCTACGAGGTTATGGTAATTTATCACTCACTCACAGTTAATGAGTCCCTCTCTAGGGAGAAGGACGGGGCTTGTCATTAAACATGGCAATTAACAATTTTGTTGTTATCTGATAACTGCCAATAAATAAAACAATTTGTATAGGGGCAAGTAAAAATTGACTTCAGGTAAGTAGATTTCTGACCCACTTGCCCGACCGGCAAGTAAAAAAAACCTTAATGTTGAACCCTGTAGTGTATACTATAATTGTTCTGTCTAGTGTCCAAGGCAAAGGTGTTAAATATGAGTTTACAAACAATAATACACCTAACCAAACCCACTGCACAAACCAAACACACTACTCGACTCTTATAGAAGTGGTCCTCACATAGACAATGAAAATAAATAGTCTAATATAACAGTCAGTGAGGCTGTTTGTCATGATTTAGGGTGTATGACTGAAATCATGTATGGTTGTACTCAGGAAAATTATTTTTTTTTCTCTTTCTGGTCACTGAGATAAATCACAATTACAATGGCCTTTCTTATTATAAGTTCTGGCCTGTAATAAATATAGATGATGCTACAGACAATAACCACATGGTAACCTATGCATTACAACATGCTTTGGGGCTAAAATGTCTCATTTCAGAAAAGCAGCTTAAGTGAATTTCCTGTTTTGAATTCGATCACACAAAAACCATGGAGGGCCGACTGCTGCCACTTCTACACCTCCACCCCACTTCTAAGTGTGGTCTTTTGAAAAACTGTCCATCACGAATTCATCACTGAAGCAAACACAAATTAATTAATTCAGCAAAACAACGCTGCCCAGTATTCCCCTCAAATGTAAGTATCACTTTGTGCAGGCAGGTGCAGCAAAGCCTCAAGTATAAAAGGCTGCTTTCTTTTCTTATTATTTTTCTTCTTTTCATGGGATGGGTAGCTGCTAGCTGTTAATAGTGAATAAATTGGGAATGCAATAATAAAAATTCTTCACATGATTTTCATTAGTATGCAAGGTGCTGATGGCAGCAGCTCTGCATTTGTTAACAATATCCACACAGATTTTGCAAAGCCAAGGGAAAATGCAGTAAAAAGACTTGAAAACCCCAAACCAATGGAGGGACACTTGCAGGCTTCTGTCTCTTTTCTTTTTTAGTTCAGCTATAAAATCAGGCTCATGACCAGCTTTTTGTCTTCATTGTGATCAGGAGTAGGTGGGTGAGTAAGAGTACTGTAGCTTGTGTCTTTTCACACAATAAAATTCATAAAAATACAGAAAACGATACCTAGAAAAGCCTCAATTCTGGACAATGTGAACTTCTTGGTGTGCAAAAGAAAAACCTACAATATCATACATATATTTCAAGCTGTAATTGACAGCAAGATCTGTTACATTTTTATAAATGTATGTAGAGGGAGTAAAAAAACTGGATAGCCCTAACTGAGCTGTCAAACTAAAAGCTGATTATCTTCATTAAATGCCCAGATGACAGTTATCGCCAGCCAATTATCCATACCACATATCTGTCATCCTACTGGAGAACCTGTCTGCAAACCACAAGAGACATAACTCCCACATTGTAATTCATAAACTTAAAATAAACTCTTTAGTCCAATCTCCAGCCTAAAGATTAGGCTTCCCTGTCAGCTCAGGATAAACCGTGCAGAGTCTTCTTTACTGACTCTGTCCCTGTTGCTTTCCCTTTGTTGTTTAATGAATAAACGACTCAATTATTGATGATCTCGGAGTTCCTTAATTATTAAAATGTACCTGTAGTTGAAAGCAGTGCTGGGGTTAATACGGGTGATATAGCGGCTTGGAGGAAAAAAACACCTACTTAATTGTGATGATTAGCGCTGGGTGCCCACTGTTCTGGTTCATGGTGTGACAAGGTGGAAAACTGGAGGAACAGCAAAAATAACAACGTACAAATAGCGTATGGTTCAAATGTTTTTTTATGCTGATTTTATTTTTGCATTAAATATAGATAATAAATAGATAGATAATGATTTGGTGTTCAATTTAAAAAAAGTTAAACCAGCATTCATTGATATTTTTGGGATACTTAGGGGAACAGTGGAACACGCTGTAAACACAACATTAACATATTATCACCTTATGAGATTGATATGGCGAACTTGTTAGCAAATAGTTGCCTATTAACACATCCAATAGACACGGAGCAACATTAGCATTTATTTGGAGTCATGTTTCTGTCCTTCTGATACATTTAAGTCCAATATTCACTCTCCTTTTAGCTCTGTTTTGCTCTCCACTAACTCCCGAGAGGAATATCTGGCTCTTTAGTTTGCTAAAAGCTCCACTATGTTCACCATATCAGTAACCTTGTCTGTCTACCGTTTCTACACTACCTGCCCAGCACCAGTGGGTTTAGCAGAATTTGTTTGCGGAAAACATCTGCCTGCTGCGGCTGCTGATAACAGTAAAAGAGAACTAAAACAGTAAAGTTGAGCGCTGGAAAACCAAAATTCTAAGCTGAAAGAGGCTAAAAGAGCTGAGGGGAACTGCAGAGTTACTGATAATTCTCTGTGGGCTTGTCACTACGCAACAACCCCTTTCACATTACATACAGTCATTTGATCCATAAAAATATTGATTCAAGCAGCTTTAACATTATGAAAGTCTGTTACTGTAGACATATGTTTATATGTGTATATACAGGGCAGGATGTACTAAATTTGTGCTGTATCGCAATATCACTAGATTTCCGGCCAATGTTAGCTAGTAGAATCATAGTATTTTTAGCCAGTTTTACTGTGAAGCAGGCAGGTGCTCTGTGCCTTTGCTAATTGGCATTTTGGCAGCATTACGAGCCAACGGGCAGCTTCTCAATTACTGGGTTGTTTCGCTAACAAACCTGCCAGTGTTGCACCTCAGTGTATTCAATTTGCCTTAACCAAAAAACATTTAACTAAATGTTCTTTCTTTCTTTCATTATAATATTAGATTTGTGTCACTATAGTGTAACAAGCTCAAAGTTTATATGACAGGTAATGAAATTAGATGCCACTGAAGCAACAATGCATAGTGTCTTTTCTGACACCTTAACTGTTGCACATCAAGGCAGACAGGGAGACAATATTTCATCCAGTCCAGAACACCAGCCGCACCAACAATAGAAAACAACTGCCTTTGAATGGTGGATCAGGATGTTGGATTTATCATGCTCTCAACATGACCTCTTTCGACTTGAAATACACAAGTCCTTTGATTGCTTCAGCCTCCCTGACATGAGCTTTCAATCAGACTCTTTGAGAGCAATTCCCTGGCCAGGCTTTGTCATCTATATTTCCACAATTGTTTGGGGTCCTGATTTTGAGGAGCACTCAGGGACCGATCGGTTTTACCTCGCCTGACCTCCTTTCTTCTCTCCAGAGATGAAGAGATATTCAGTCCTTTTCAAATGCTGCATGTACACTCAATTATCTATAAGACTGTTGATATCATACAAACTCATTTGCATTAAAGAGACAGAATCAAATCAAAGGGTTATTAAATTGTGTTTTGATGTTTAAATGAATCGTTGGAATACAAGTTCTTTGCTCTTTGATATTCAGGACAGACAACAATTAAATCAACTTTAGACCTTTAACTTTTTCATAAAGCAGTTACTTGTTTTAACTTTGTCTGATGTCTCTGTTCGAAACCTCAACTTGATCATGTATTTTCAGTAATTGACTAATTTCTTTATGTGTATGTGCAGAGGGAGGACAGGGGGAAAGGAAACAATGAAAAACTGCAATGAAAAAGAAATGGGAAGAAGCATGAAGTCAGCAGAGGCATGTTTAAGGTAGATAAGGTGAAACCAATTGACGGTTCCTGCTCTTTCCCAGTGGCAACAGACATTTTATTGGCAAGTTAGTAAGATAGTCTCCCCGGCCCCAAGAATAAGCTAGAGAATTGCAACAGCTGGAGAAAATGCTATTGGTCACAGCGAGTCATTGAAAATGGAAGTCTCAGTGGTGAGAGCTTCTCCCATGAAATTCTGCTTTTCCTCTTTAGAAAGGTGTGGCATATTTCTAATGAGATCCCTCTATCACGCTTCAAGTCAGAATTCACAAAGTAATTAACACATTCAGTATGACGTGCAGTCTCTTCTGTTCACCCTGCACAAACTTGTCAAGATGCGGGAGTTCATGATCCATTCAGTTCTTCTTTGATTGTGAGAAGACTCAATTCAAAACAGTTGCACTCTCTCTCTTGAGTATATGAGTTTTTAAGCGCTCATCAGGACCCATGAGAATAAGGCTAAAAACAAAATACTGCAGGGAAACATCTTATCATACATGTGTTAGAGGCTACAAGAAACAGTTTAGTAAAGGGTGGTTGAGGAAATGTGTCACAACAACCCACAAATAGCCCTGGGATGGTGCCCCTGGACACTCCGGTTTCTGGCATGTGCTCCTTGATCAGTAGGCTTGGGCAGCCTGGCACATGGTGGGAGGGATTGACAGTTCACAGCTTGCTTTCAGGACTGGTTGGATAAATGATTAAAACAGCATGATGGGCAGCTTTATAACACAGACAGGGTCAAAGAGGGCTGGCAAGTCACTCTCTGACAGGAAGAAGAAGAGGGAAAAAAAGAATCCACTCACAGAGCTACCCATGGCTAATTAGATCTGACGGGCAATGGAAAGTGAGTTCAAATGTAATCTATTCATAATCATGATGTTAGCGTGAATATTGAATTTGACATGATGCAATGATTTCAGCCATGTCTTGGAAGTACGAATAAATTCTGTTTCACAACAGAAGTCACTCCACAAGGTTACTGTAGATACTGCTGAGCAATACCACAACTAGGGCTGCAACTAACAACTGTTGATCCATTGTTAATATTTTTGTATTAACAATGGATCAAATGACTATGTGTCACTTGTAGTGACTGACTTTGCCCCAGCTGCACAAAGCATTTTAGCATCTTTTCAGCTCATTGTTTTGGTTTTCCAGCCTACAACTTTCTGTTTTGGTTCACTCTAACCTCACTTATCAGCATCATTTCTAGCTGCAGCAGGCAGCTCTTTTCAGCAAAAATGCTCTGATTAAAGTTAGCGACTAGCTGTTGAACGTATTGGACCATTTAGCAGAGGCAGAAATTTCACTCAGGAGTTGGTGGAGACCAAAAAACAGAGCTAAAAGGAGAGTCAATATTGTACTTACATTCATGGGGTGGTCAGAAACACAACTTCAAATGTTGCTCGGTAACTTCTGGACTTGTAAAAAGGCCACTGGTTGCTACCAAAATTGTCAACTTAAAAGGTGAATGTCAATGCTGTGTTTACAGCTTGTTTCTCCTGACCAAAACTGGCCCCCAAAAATGCAGGATTAAGTCTATAAAATAATAGAACAAGGTGACACCTTCAAATTGCCTTTTTTGTATGATCAGCAGTTTGAAACCCAAAAAATCATCATATTTGAGAAGCTGGAACCAGTTAATGTTTGTGTTTTGTTTTTACTTGATAACATTAACGATTACTGGATAATCAAAACTGTTGCGGTTGACTGACTAATCGATTAATCGCTTCAACTCTAATGGCAATATTTCATTTCAAATCATTAGGAAAATACATTATAGTTTAACATTGGTCCTACCTTCCCCTGCATAATTCAGGAGATGCTTCCAAGACTCTGTTGCTATGTTGTGTGACTGATTAATACAACCTAATTACTCTACCTAATTATGCAGACTGCCTCTCAATCTTGCTGTCTTTGACCCTCCCCCCCTACATTGTCTTTCACTTTCTCTCCAATGTGGCTGCCCCTGCCCTCAATCGCTCTTACTCTCTCTCCTCTCCCTAATGTGGCGAAGGCGGGGGGAGCTCTGCAATGGTTGTCAGCGGTTACAAAAAAGAAATACATCCAAACCTTGAGATAGAGTGCAGTTTATTCTCATATTTAATTTCATATCCTAAATCAGCTTGGGGTTTGTTCATTAATATTGAGCGCTGTTCCTGCCAGGAACTTGTGATTTTCATAAGCTCATTAGTGACTGCACCACAGATCATCAGGGTCGGGGTGAGCAATTATTATGCTACAAGTGGAGAAGCCAGCTTATGAAAAATATGTTAATCAATAATGGCTTTAAGCAAACTAGTTCAAGCTCTAAAAAAGGTTAATAATGTACCAAATTTAGTTATGTTTTACCAAATTAAATCCGGATAGAGAATATAGATGCTCTAAGCCCACCCTCGATTTCCCACAGTTTAGCATGACTAGAGGAACAATTATCAAAATGAGCATTGTAGCACAGAGTGGCCATGAAGACCAAATTACAGCCAGCGAGGGCATTTCTATTTCTTTTTCATCCATTTAAATAACATGACCTGGAGAAGAGTTTAAATGAGGCACAGCAGCAACAAGAAGGACCATTGGAAGGATTTCTCCTGGTCGGCCTGTCTCAATGATTAGTGTAGGTGTTCAGGGAAACACTAAAAGGTCCTTGTGGACGTTAAACCTGATTAGAGAGTAAACAATCATTTGTGATAAGTAGGCCTTCTTCATGGTGTCACTAATGACCAGAAAATTTATTCATGACAGTTTTTGCAGCCTATAGTGTTTCCAAGGTTAAGGTGTTTCTATGAATAGCATTTGTTATATTGGTATTTCATTCTAAATTCAATATGTGTGTGTACGTTTGGATTTAATAAGGTAAAATGAGAAGATTGAGCCCAACAGTGTTATTTTTGCTTATTTCTTGTTTTAAAATATGGAAGCTCACTGGGGAGAGCATGTTGCTTGTATTTCCTTCATCAGCTGCTGATCTTTTCTCCGTTTGTATATGAGAACACATTAACTTTTCATGAGGATGAATTTAAGAGTAAAAAGCATGCAGTGTGTCAACTACTGAGGTTTTTAAAACCTAAATGTCAGATCAAAATTTCATCGGGAAGGCAGAATGGAAAGACCTAGACTAGTAACATGGTGCATGCTGCATTTGTGAGTTTTTTCTTGCACAGTGTTGTTATCTGGTCTCACTGATAGTTACTGTGTGGTCGCTATGTTTCACTTACTTTTTAATGAGGAACTGCCAAAATACATGGAGTAGGACACAAGCACAATACACGTTTGTTTAAACAACTTTTCACGTCCTGATGAATAGGGAAAATCCCTGCATTCCCGTGGTGACACGCAGATGGCTGAGCAGAGGGATTTAATAGTAGTTTAGCTTTTAAATATATGCTAAAATCACATATCTACTATCATAAAATCCTGTGGTTGGTCCGTTTTGCTTTCATACCACAAACGAACCACACCAGTGTTTACTTGGAAGTGGACCAAACAGAGGTGCGTTGTTTTTGTAATTTGGCAGTTCCTCATTAAAAAGTGAAATGTAGCAATCCCACAGTAACTATCCCCCGAAAAAGCAAGATGCCTCTTTTGTGCCATGTTTCTACCTGTCCGTCATAATTTATGATATATGAGGTCCAGTTGCAGTCTCAACAAATAATGCCTCAATCAATTATTTTTTGTGAGCTCTTTGTGACACCAGAGAAGAAGAATATTAGTCAGTCACCAGGGTTTGATTTTTGCACTGATGATGCAGGATGACATCATCAAAACTGTCCAATCAATGAGTTGCCAGTCCATATGACTGTGTGCTTACTCCTCGTGTGTTTGTTTGCAATAAGTCTGTGTAAATAATAAACACACCATCAATATATGATTTCTTTTCCTTGGTCTGGACCAAATGAACCGAGCTACAGGTGCTTGTTATCAGAAATAACTGTTTTGATGCCTCTCTCTATTTATGCTCTCTATCTTGTACCAGCTGAGCATACGATACGCTGTATGCATTATATGCAAATACAAAGGGCATATTGTGACCTTACACAAGATCTGCGGACACTACAGCTTTTTATTTAAAGACTTTAGAAACATGTATATGCTGTGTAGCTTCTTCTTTAAGGATTATATTTTCATATTCCATATACACTGAGACTGAGCTCAGCAGCAGGACCAGCTCAAGGAGGATATTTAATACCAGCCATGCAGCCCCATAAAATGGTTGTTCCTGTGTACTGTAGTTAATAATCTCATTACAGTTCATTCAGCTCTTTGGTTCATATAGCTACACCCACCAGCTCCAGTAGGCTATCTCAAGAGATTGGGCTGAGAGAATTAGAGAGGGGCACTTAGCTCTGCTTACTCACTCTCCTTCCTTCACTGTCAAATCCCAGTTCTTTAGAAACACACTGTGGAAAGATCAGATGACATAATGTGAAACCTGAGAGTGAAAGGGTCTTTTTGATTTTCATCTGACAGGCAATATAAAAGCATCACAGTCGCATAATAATTTTCAACAGAAGCTTCTGAAGAAAGAAAAAAACTGTACAAGACTAGCTTTAATTTGTGGCTTTGGTGTAAATATTATTGATGATGTGTACAGCCAGGATTGTTGAAAGGTGGCTGGGCTACTTGTCCTATGTCATAACAATTCACAACACACAATTTTACTCGAATGCGGGTCTCTGAGAATGACCATGTCCAGCTTTTTCAGGCCTGCTACTGCTTTGACAGTAGTAGCTGCAGGGCAGAACCATTGATCTGAGCCCTGAATGTTTGAAATGGAAAAGATCAATCAAAAGCAAAAGGGTTATCAAATTGTATGAAATCTAATAATATGACTCGCACAAGGAAAGTGCTCTACACCAGTGTAACCATCGATCCCTTTCTCAACTTGCTGTTTCAATTAGACAGCTCTTATCAATGGTCTAATAACACCGGCCTAAAGAGATCAGTATCTTTTATGCGCTGTCCAATATTACAAATATGTCCAATATCGTGAACAGGGCCACCTGGGATGTAAATCTTTGTACAATATTGTGGTCTGTGTGTCAAATTGTGGTACAAACAGTTTGCTCAACAGGGTAGGGCAAAAATTAATATTGGCAAATGAGAACTTTCCATTTTGTTGCTGTGTCCCCTGCTGTAACATCAAAGATTTCTTCTGTTATTCTCAGAGTGATGGGAAGCCTTACAGATTTTGACAGTTACAACGAAGGGCTCAGGTTCCAGGAAGATTTATTTTCGAGGTAGAAATTTGTCTTTTTGATTTTACTAGGGTCTTTTTAGCATTGGTATCCATTTGTTACCAAGTAGACATTTTGAAAGCAAGGTCCCTGAAGATGGTGTAATGACATCATCTCTTCTCCCACGTAACAAAATAGTGCGCACTTCACCAAGCAATACTAACAGACAAGATGGGAAAGTGTCTTGCCACAGATTCCTCAATCATTTTGTCTCTGATGAATTTTTGATGTTTCTCCAAAAGCATTTATGTGCCTTTTGAAACCTGCCATAATAGCGTGGGAATTCATAGTTGTGCAGATAGCCTTATATAAATCCCTATTTAATGTGACCTTCTTTTCCTTTCATGGAACAAGGATGAGTCACCAAAAAAGGGCGGCTCAAATTCCATTACCAAGGAGGCTTTGGGCATAAGCTAAAAGTGAAAGCATGGCAACACCCTGCCAAAATGAGTCCCAAAATAATTAGGTTGATTCGGATTACAAAAAATGTGAAAGTGAGGTACTTCTATGAAAAAGGAAAACATTATATTCATGACACTTTTTGCCAGCTGATTAAAGAAACATGCCCAATAGCAGTTTTTTTCCCCTTTGGTAAAATATGCATTTGCTGACATTTAATGTTGCATTTGACTCTGCTAACAATAAACTATTCATCTCTTCTCTCTCCTTTCATCATTTCAAGTTAATTTTACTCTTCTCACCTCACTGACTTGCTATTGTTCTCTTGATTCTCTGAAACACAATCAAGAATATCTGTCTTGTTTCATTTATTTCATTTTCATGGATAATATTTGGCACAGCTTTCCTCACCTCCTGTAGCTACTGCTTGTATCATTGTAGGACCAAACATGTAACAGCGAAGTTATCAGCTCAGCGTGGTCTGGTTAAAATAGACCATGACTATCAGCTTTAGAGGGGAAATGGGCTTAACATCGGTCTGTTAGCTGTTCATGTCTTTCATGTGAGCATGACTCTGGCTTATCAGCCCCCCATGCCGTGTCACCCCTGTGATAACTGTGACCACAAAACAGTATTACAGGAAGACATTACAAGAATTAATTTATTGCCTTGTTTCATACTTCAGTTGCTCAATTTGATTTAGAGGCCCTTGTTTTGGAGAATCGAGGTAAAGGTTCAAGATTGAAAGGTCGTATTTCATAAAGTGCTAAAGCGCTCCAATTATAGTTTTAATCGGCTGAGGTTCACTGGGGGAATATAAAGCAACATGTGCCACTCGGGATGAGTGAATTACAGCAGAACCCATCTTTATAGTCTGTCACTGCCAATTGATCAAACACTATTGCCATTTGATGATTTGCTCTATCCTCTTTCTGTATCCATAAAATTATCTTAGGACTACATGGGTAGCCAAGAAAAGAATAATAATTTACTCTTTGAGCGGTTTTATTGGTATTTTGTCTGATCTCAAAATGTTGATTTCGAAGACATGGGGGGAAGATGCAGTCTAACAATCCCTGATTTAGCATGTAACTAGAACAAGAGGCTGCCTGAGTATTTCTTCTTGTACATTTTTGGGCTTACTCTACTTAAATACCTCTGACGTTTTGACGTACAAAAGTCTGGGCCTAAGGGACTGTGACCAGCCCCATTGAGCCTGTAATATACATATAAGCATGCGGCACACCCACACATTCGTTCAGATACTCCTCTTCCTTGTAGTAACGCTGACATATCAGACCATTGTTTGTCACTGTCATATTTTCCGAGACTCAGCTTAAGGGAGCGTCCATGTGCAGTCGGCACTCATGCATTTTTCATGAATACTCACTGGAGTTCCTTTGAAAGACTACGTTCTATAGTCTCCATCAGAGTTTGCTTTCTGTGCCTGTGATATGTGGTAGAGAGGAGAAAATTGCATTGCCCCCTGATAAAAGCCACAGAAGATGAATACTCCAGACAAAAGTGGAACCTTTCAAAGTAGGGCAGATTAATTAGAATAACTATGACCAAGTCTCCAAACTTGTCAGGCATAGAGGGAAAAATCATCATTGGAGGCTCATCTTCTTTTTAAATATTATCACTCCTCTTCTCTTAGTGGTGTATTTCAAATAAAAGCCTTGCTGACACACCAGACTTTTATTATTTCACAACAGAAGCTATGGTTCAACAAATGCCATCAATTGCTGTAATACGGAGGTTTGCACCAGACACCCGCTTCACTGCCTGGCTCCTCAGAGACTCCTGAGCTGAATGGGACATAGTCAGCAGAAGAAAGTGAGGATAACAGAATGGGAGTGAACTCATTCAGCCACCGAAAGCCCGATCAACTACAAAATGAAACATACTATGAAATATGGGGGGGGGCAAAACACATATTCAGATAAAGACAACAAAAAGGTCAACATTGAAGCCACAAAAACTGAGGAAGAAAAATGTGGCAATGATGCAGAAGTGGAGAAAGTTCAATTCCTCATCCTTTTACTCCCACAGGTTCAGATACATGCTGTAAGGAGGAGACGCTTAATTAACTTCATCTTGTTCACCTCTGAGCTCAATTTTTAAAAAATAAGCTCTTCCTGCAAAACGTCAAAAATACAATTATATGCTACACTTATTCCTGACAATTCAATTATCATCAAACATAAAAAGTCTTAATTTAACACACACAACATTTTCAACGGCTCCATCGGTTAAATGCTATAACAGCCAAATTAGGATCTTAAGAGTCATACCTGTCAGCAAAACATTTGGAAAAAAAGTTTTGCTCTGACTTTAAGGCCTGCATTTGACTGACTTACAGCATACAGGCTTTGAGGGCTGTAAGGGACAGATAGCATTCCCACCTCAGATCATTTTCACGAATGTCAGAGGTAGCCAGTGTTAGGAGCGACTATAGGAAAATCTCCTTCCTCGGCATCACATCACACGAAGATTTGATTTACTGTTGCGTGTATCTGCAAGAAAGTGATAAACATGTCTCCTTCCAGCTATTCAGGGGTTTCCTTCTCTTGTCCTCATGGTGGGAAATTGAAGAGGAACATGGAGAATGAGCAAACGGCTCACAACTGTGGCAAACACATTAAATTGGGATGGGTTTTAGGCTTAGTGATGCTCTGTGATGTCTGTGAAGCTGACCAGTCTTAGTTATTTCATGTATGCTGACTTTGAATTTCCGCTAAACAGGAAAGTTGGCATTGCTTCATTTATTTATTTTTTTTTTTTAGAGCTCACTTTTTTTTTATAGCTCAAACAGATATAAAACATTGAGATTACACGTTGTGACACTGGTTGATAATCAATAAAACATTTGACAGCATTATTAGATATTTATTTACATTAGATGATTATATGGCAAGTAAATTAATTTCATGCCAGGAAAGAGTAACTACAAATGATTAATATTACATTAGTTCAGAGAGAAAAATAAAACGAGTTAATATTTAATTGCGTGAAAATTAAAATTTAATGTTCATCTCATCAGTGGAATATGCCATTCAGTTTTAATTGTATATGGAGATCCAATGTCTGCATTTATACAAGCAATATTTGTATTTCAATTAATTGCTATTGAGAAATTAGAGCATTATTTTTGACTTGACAATTACCTGTTAGCAATATAAAGAATAAAAACGAATAAATATAAATAGTCCAACAGTCATTAACAGAAAAAATGCTTGTTCTTTACCTCTGAGTGTAAGACTGAATATCCTTAAAAAGGCAACACACACACACACATCAATTTTTGAGAAATGAACCCAGACTATGTTTCAGGCACAAATTATGTGAACAATACATTCCTCCACCACTATTAGGACAGTGTAACAAATGCACAAACTGGACACCACTTTACCCATTTGTCATGTGAAATAATTACAGTTACAGGATAAGGCGGGCTTTAACCCATATATTTCTTATTGTCAATAAATCACATGAAAAGACTGAAACCAACAATGTATTTGTCCATCTGTCAATTCTTTACAACTTCCCTTGCCTGTCCTTGGAACTCAGTTCCAAGCCCACTGACTACTACTGAAGATATAAATCTTTAAAAATAGGTCACAAATATACACACACACACACACACACACACACACAGTAGATTAAAAACAAAGGCAACACAATTTCCAAAACATAGCTGGCCACTGTAGTTTAGCACACATTACTCAAACAGGAGTAAATGGTGCAATTGTTGCGAACTATTTTCATCTGCGGATTAATCCACATTTGGTGCACTAGTGAGTATTTACAACAGCAGGACAGTGTATGTGGGATTGACTCAAAATAAACTACAGCGACCATGTTCATTGGAATAGAGGAACATGTCACCCAGAGCAACATCATTAATAGTTTATGGACAACAATGAAGCTCTATGGCACAAGGGTATAAGCTAAATCAGGCTTCGGCTACACAGGCAATACTTGTTAATAGGATCAATTCATTGTTGTTTTTGGTCTTTTCATGGGATTGTTTACAAGAAAATAAATATAGAATATCACCAGAGGTATCCTTTAAGGTTAGGCAAGCAAAACAACTTTATTTAAAAAGGTCAGGTTTAGGTAATAACTAACTGGTTAATTTTATGCAAATAATTTAAATCATGGTTAAATAAGAAAAAAATGTAAGTTTTCCATAATCTTCTTGATTTGAGTTGGATTTATTAGTGTTTCTCAGTCTGCTTACCTTCTTCACTCAGAGAAATAGTTAGAAGAGCAGCTTGTTCATCTGGCTTTTGTTTGCTTCATGAATAGGCTAATTATTTCAATGACTTATTTAGCATTAGTGAGGCCAATGTTTTGCCACTTGTCCTGACGGGCCTACTTCTGTATTCTTCTGATAGATTCATGGAGTTTGAAGCCATGTGTATGAGATGGGGGATTGTTGAAGATGTTAATAACACTTAAGATGTTTATAATTTTCTAAATGACTCATCAGAGACTCCCTGTTATTAGCGAGGTGTTGTCACTTGGGGTTATTTGATCCCATGGACTTCAAGGGTAAGAGGGATATTTTTATTCATAAAGACATAAATATAAAAAACTATTTTCAGTTTATGATTGCCTGTTTAGCAGAGATGTGTTATGAGTCATAATATCCAGGTCCAAGTCAAGCCTCCTTAACAGCTTAGACTTAATATAATTATTTCTCTAAATTTCACTGCTAATGAATCCCACTGTACTTAGTAGTTACTGAGGGTATGTAAGATCTGTAGTTATGATTACTTTAAAATCATCTCATTACAGGATAATTCCGATTTATTACAAGTAGGACCTGAACTGATAGAAACAATGGCGAAAATAAGAAGGCCTTAAAGTTTTTAAAACTGTATTTTTTAATGCTAAATTTGTTAGCTTTTCATTTGGGGGATTGAGAGGATGCAGTTATTGAATATATTATGGGCGGACAAAATGTAAGAACTGAAAACATATCAGACTTTGTGTATAGTGATGATAACAAGCTAGAGAATTATGTTTTCTTATCTTAGGTTTAAATTCTTGCTTAGTGTCTTACATCTCAGTCATATGAAACAACTATAAATCAGACTTAATAGTCAGCAATATCATCAGTCTAGCTGATAAACAGAAAAGTGAAATGCACCAATTTGAAAGGTGAATGGTTCCAGCATTGCATTTTTTTTCAGATATGAAAGCTATCTCATAACACCATCTGTCAGAGGAAGAACTTTGTGTTGCCATGCTAACACTAAAATCAAACACTCATGCACTGTGAGCAAGCAGCCAGCCAACATCTTACAAATTTTAATTAATGATATATTATTTAAAAAACATTTAAGATACCAGTCTTAACTGCACAAACGGTAGTGGTTATAAGAAGGAGAGGTAAATGATGAATTTGGGGATTTTAAAACAAACAGACTTCAGATTTAACAGCTTCACTTTTGAATCCAAAATGAATTCAGTTGAATACAGATACAAAGATACCCAAATATAGCATCTCTGTACTCCCCTTGTATACATCTATCCACCACCATAACAGCTTTTCTTTACACCACACTAACACCTGTTCTTTGCTGTGCCTCTGTCATGTAATCCTTTCATTCCTCACACGTTTCTTTTAAACAGCTGGTGTAGCATTATCCAAGTGGTTCACAGCCGCAACAACAGTTGCACTATGAATACAGGCCTACATTTCTGCCATCATCTCTTATATTTAGCTCAGTTACAGTGGTTTTTTTTTTTTTTTTTTTTTTTTTAGAGTTGTGAACAATTGCACACCTTGTTGCATGATCCCGCAGCTCTCTCCCAGAAGCTTTTCTGTCCGCTGTACGGTGTGTGTTTGACAGTGTGCTGAAACACCTTTGACACACAAGTAATCACACCCTTCAATTAACACTTGGGAGAGATGGAGGCAAGCTTTACTTAGACAACTTTATGACAACTTTAATCTTATTTTTGAAGTTTTAGCTATCATTCTTGTCGGTAATAATAGTAATAATAGCATGTATTCACCAAGATCATTTCTGAGATCTGAGAATGCAGTGACATTGCTAAAAGTCAGAAGAGGTGAGAAACACGAGTAAATCGTTCAGCTTTTAGACAAACTCACAGGTTGGCCAAACTTATTCGGAAAAGGCAACTAAGGTCAACGGTAAAATTATTATACAAACTGTCCATTAGTTGTGTGCACACACAAGTGGTTTGGATAATCTGGCTAAACGGTTGACAACCTATCTGCTGGTCCAACTGCTCATGTTTCGCGACCCGTCAGACTTTGTTGTAGGGTTGTCGCTGTGCTCTGAGATCTCAGCAATTAAATTGATGAGTACAATGTTATAACTGACAGAAATGATGACCAAAACTACAACAATTAAGATCTAAATTGTAATAAACTGGAATTATCCTTTCAAGTGGCATTCCAGCAATTTAGTACTGCATGTCCATTAAGTTGGCGGACTTACAAAAGATGAAAAGGTTCGGTCTAAATTGAAGCAGCAGAGGCCATGGTATCCTGACTTTTAGTTCCTAGTATGAGACAGGCTGTCACAACCCTGGATCTTACACCCATAATGCAACTTGATAGATAAATTAGTAAACTAAATCCTACTAAATCCTTCTTCAATGTTAATTTTGATGCAGCAGAGTTTTTTTCACAGCTTAGTGTACGCTGGTATTTGGAGCTATTCATTTTTCCCTCCTGCCTGACCAGAGCTTTTGTCCCTGCTGAAGAGAATCCCACAGCATGATGCTCTCATCATCATGCTTTACCAGCAGCCACTATATTCTGTGGACTTGAAGGGTGGGAAGTGATGTTTTGTGGTGCATCCACAGAGTTACAGCGCAGTTATGGGCTATATGCCAGACCTTTTTTAAGTAACTAACATCAAAAGTCTTTTATCCTGGTTTCATCAGGCTAGAGAACATGCTCCCTCCCTTGTTGAGACTGACAATGTCTTCTTGCACAATCAAGACGGGACCTCCATTTTCCATCTTATCACTCAGCCCATAACAACACAAGACACTGAAAAGGGTATTTAAAGACACAGAGTGGCCAGACTCTACCATACAGTGCTGCCCTTGTTTTAAGGTTGCTGTGGCCTCTTCGCTATCATCCATCTTGGACAGACAGCCTGATCTAGGTGAGGTCCTGCTGGCGACATAGTTCCTCTACCTTTTGAGTATGGTTTTCACATTGTTCCAGAGTTTATTTGTGGTCTTTGAAATCTTTTTTTCATCTTTCTTCTCATCGAACACGTTCAACATTAAGATCAAAAAAACATCCTGTGGTAGCTTGGTTCTTGACTGCATGCTGACACTCAGCAATATGGTGATTTGAATCACTCGAATAAGAATGAGCTCAGTTGATGTCAGCTGAAATGTGCAGCTTTCTACATGCTTTGGAATATGATTAGATAAGTCATTAAAAAAGAGGTATATGGGCCTAAATAAATCAAGAAATGTTATGTTTCTTATTTTTAATTTGTTTTTTAGACTCAACACAGAAATTTACAGTATATTAACATAAACTGTATATAGATGAGCTATAATCTATAGTATGTCCGATATCACCAGTTAGTTTAGATATTTTTTGTTTGATTAACAATGAATGCAATTTGAAACAAACCTTTCTCCTGGACCCTCCCACATTACAGATATATTTGGAGCAAAATCGTATGTTTATTTCTCCACTACAGAGCAAAAATATACCTTTTTGCCTAGTTTTCTGGCTTTTCAGTTCTGTCAAATGGACACCAAACCACACAATAACTAAATGCTCTGTAAAAAACAAGTCTGTAGAAGATGTAAACATGACATTCACTTGAGAAACCTTTTTTATGGTCAAGTACTGCTTCCTGTCTGCATGTAGAGAGGACAAGAGTTGTCTGGTCATCGTATAAATGAGAATTAAGTATGCACATCTCATCACTGGTTGAGACTTAACCCTTCAATAACCCCAGAGAGAATTTTCCCCTGACCCTACAGTTAGTACACTTTCAAGTGAAATAACAGACATGTTTTAGTTCTTCTTATGGACAAAAGTAAAAAAATATTTTACAGATAGCGTATATTTTTAAAGACAAATAAATAAAAAAAAATTACTTAATAGTCATATACTAACAACAATAAATCATGTAATCTGTTCTTTGTAGAACCAGGTCAGGCTTGTTAATCCATGTGGTGGGCCACCAGCACAACAGTTTTTTGGGTGATGGATTCATCACTGACTTGTTTAGTATTTCTATACACTTCAATCTAGATACACCCTTAAGGCAGGAGTTGCACAACTCCCAGTGATCAGCATGAAGTTTGTAAATGTCCAAAACTGTTATTGTGATGGGCGTTCTCTCCAAACGTAAAATAAGTGCAAAATCATGCATCACAATATTCTCATGAACATTCAGCATCAAAATGCAAACTCAATCATAATGCAGCGGCTTTAGTATGCCCCAGCTGGCAGTAGCATAGCCCACTATGTGTCATAGTCTGGGTGACTACTTTTTTTTTATTATAATGAAGTCACATTTAGTGGGAGGAGGGTTGAGTCCACTAAGGTAACAAAGTTATGAATGTAATGTTAATCAGCTGCTCCTTGGTGCTGTTTAGTTAATAAGCAGTTCCTGACAAGCATGTGCAACACTGCCAAAAATGTGTGTCTTTATTCACCCTATGGATGAAATAAAGGAAGTTAACGTCATGGATAGGCTACCATTCTTGTTTGTTTCTTACTTATGAAATATAAAAGGGTAAATTCACGCTTAATTGCAAGTTATGTAGTTGCCATTTTACAGTTGGACCAAAACAATCCAGGGATACAGTGCACATGAGCTTTAGTCTCTCACAGTTGAGTCTAATCACACAGTCTCACTACTCCTCCTGTTTCTCACCCCCTGGTAAGTTGACGTCTGAGTTTTTTAATTAAGGAAGAGGCCAGAGCAGCAACAGTCTACAGCTGTTTTATCAGACTGAGACTGAGCTGTCAACAGCAGGCTGGACTGTGGTCAGTCTGTTGCTCGGTCTTGTCCACTCATGTACATGTATATACATGAAGTATCACAACACAGCGTCTCTCAGAGTGACAGCTGAGCTGTGACAGTCACAGTGGTTGAGACGGCGAGAAAAGCACAGAGTGATGATGAGGAAACAGCTTGTTGAAAAATAAGTTGATTCTGTTCAAAGACGACAGCTGCACAGACTTTGTTTATTCAACATTCACTATATTGCCAGGACAAAAGACTAATTTCTCTCACTGAATGGAGATGTAAACATGCCATGCCATGCTAGTGCCAGTTGGCATACTTTTGTTGTGCTAATAAATGATAACACATTGGTTCAGTTTTTAAAACCGATAAATAAACCATTATTGTTATAACTGCTCATTCTGCCACAGTATATTTTGTTTAACTGGAATTTTAATACTAGCACAACCCTCAACCAAGATGTGCATCTGGCTAACTGCAGAGGTTTTAACACTGAAAAATTTACATATAATCATCTCCCTAAAGAAACGTCTCCTCAATTTGGCTGCCTCTCATAAGGTTTGTTGAGACCTGATAATTAACAGATATAGGAAATTGTTGATTCTTAATCAAAAATATTAACTGCTGTGTCTGCATGTTCTGGAGTTTGCTGCGTATGCAGATATTTTGTCTTTTTGGGTGACTGCCTGTGTAGAGACAGATATGTTTTGTTATTGCAAGAAATAAATAATAATGTAAGTAAATTCATCTTTACTTTTTTCATGGTGGATTCTTACGGTCTAATTTTCATCATAGCGTAAGAAAAAAAGAAAGTATGGAAATCATCATTGATCAAGATCCATGAAGAATCGCCTTTTGATTGTATCAAAGCACCCTGAATCGAAATCAAATCGTGAGGAAGATTCCCACCCTTGGTACTCCTAGCCACATAGGACAGATGCTGCCGATACTGAAGCAGCTGACAAGATATTGGTCAGAACTGATCAGGCAGACACGCTATGTGACAACTTAACATTCCCTAGCAGTCAGAATTCCCCTAATTGCTTCATTGATGCTGTTCTCTCACACAGAACATGAGCCTGGCATTTAACGTCACCAGAAAAATAAGTGAAGCCCAGGAGATTGTTATAATCGGCATTCCCTTTTCTTCACAACACATTCACTATAAACACAACACATCAAGACCTACTGTATATTTATAATATTTGTAACTTAAAAAGGTAGATAAGTTTGCATGTTGCCATCTCCAAATAGATTCAAAAAGTAACAATAATTATTTATATTGACAAAATATTTAAATGGACAAGAGAAAGCTTTAAAAAGGTGATTCCAGCTTTCTGTGGACAAAGTGTTTTCTCTTGTGTAGCCCAGCTAATATTATATAAAATATATTTTCTAGTGTTTCTTTAAAACCTTTATAAAGACACCCTTTGTATTTCCATTTCCCCCCTGAACACTGTATTCATTTCATTACATTATTAACACCTGAGTGTGACATAAGGCTGTCTCGGGGCAGGTTCCACCATGTGTGTGTTATGTCAGCAGAGCCTGGCAAGGCTTGGCTGTATCCTCTGCATGCAGCATCTCGGCCATAGGCAGTTTCCATGGGAGGATGGGTTCCCAGATCTCTTCATCATCTAGAGCGTACTAGACATGTGTGTAATGGTCTCTCTCATGCCTCACTGCAGACTGCCCTCAGTCTGCGAAAACTACATCCAGAATTAGATGGCAGGGGGGTTGACAAACACTCTTCCACAATTCCCGGCAGGTCCAGTGGCCTTTCCACAAATACACGCCCGGGCTCACACACAGGTTGGAAGCACTTAAGCACAAACACAAGCACCCGCATGCCAACATCACTAATATGTGCACGTACATGCACACTAGTGCACCAGCAGAAAGGGAAAACACAGGAGCAGAGTTTGTTTGCAGTTTCTCTGCACTGTTTGGCATTTGTCGACTTCAGTGTCAGACTGACAATCACTATAGGTCAAACCAAATTGCCTGTTGTCCAAGGTGTCCTGAAAACACGCTTGCCTAAATAATTACTCACTCAACCATACTCTAGCAGCCTCAGGAGAAACATGGGGTCTTTTTATGTTTAGAGAGGTTATGATATGTCCGATTTCATGAACCAGATGCCACTGTGAAAAAATAAAAGTGCCATAACAGGATTTAACTTCTCTCTCCACCCTAGTCAATCTCACATTACAGCATCTTGACTATCGATCTGTGCTGCTCAGCCAAGCTGCTTGATAAGAAGTGCTCAGACTTCCCATAGACAGCTGATTATGTTTTGTGGGCACAGCCTGGCCTTTTCCCTGTCTGACAACAGTCTATTACAGCAGTGATCAGTAAGCAGTGTAATCACCTGTATAGGTGTTGTGGCAATGATATGGATGAAAAGAGCATAGCTAAGCCACCAACGACAGGCCCTGACCGTCAAAGATCAATACATCATCTTGACCAATAATAAACATCAACCTTTTGCCTGTCAACAGATATATTAGGGGAAGAATGTGATGTGGACCTTTCATAATAAATTGACATCTGCAATCAGCAGTTTGGCTAAATCAGCACGTGCCCACATCCAAAGCATTTGATTTGTTTTTTTGTTTTTTCAGTAATGCAGGCCTTATGATGCCATCACGTAGTTCACTGATCTGTAAATCCAGCCATGAAAATATTTTGCTTGTGTAGATCAATATCAAATCGATACACTTCCATTTCTTCACAGCCAGATTAGCACATGCCAAAGATAACTATGGCTACAGGCATCGATACATAGTGAATGTCCTATTTACATTCAATCCAGTGTCATTCTTGAGATGAAAAATAGTTAATTGTAGTAAGAACATGTCTTTTCTTTGCTTTACTACTCTAGCTATTGGTTTGGATTGGTTATTAAAGACTCAGTGCAGACCTGGGTGAAATAGCATTCTTCTATGGCTGCAACTAATGATTACTTTCATTACCGATTAATCTCACGATAATTTTTTGCATGAATCGAATAATCATTTTGTCCATATGTCAGAAAATAGTGAAATACTCTGATCACAATTTCCCAGCAACCAGTCCAAAACTCAAAGTTATTCAGTATACTATCATATAAGGAAAAGTATCACATTTAAGATGGTGGAACCAGTGAATGTTTGGCACCTGTGCTTGTGTGACACAAATTATTCATCAATTAAAAAAAAAAAAAAAGTTAATAAAAAAGTTTGTAATAACTCCCTGAAGTATCATATGGGTTTAGTTTGCTGCAAACCACAAGGAAAGCCAGAAAACTTAGACAGACTTAGACAGTCTCATCATGTTAAACCAGTAAGTGGCAGCAAGTGGTTTTGTAGTGTAATGCATTTACTGCACTATAAAATGTTGCAAACATTCCCATTTTAAACACTGCTACATTGTTATATATCAATAATGTATGATGTTCAGAGCATTTTGTGACAAAGTGTTGTAATTTATGGGTTCTCTGTATATGATACATGTACAGTATGGAGAGAAGAAAACAGAGTGAGAGGGATAGTGTGTTGTGCTTCCTGTAGCTTCGAAAAAAATGTGGAGAATGTTCAGATTACAAAAAAGCTATCAAAATCATATATGACGTATCAAGAGCTGGACAATATGGTTGAAATCTAAGGCTGCAAATGACATTTTAATCATCTAATAATCACCCTGTTATTTTTCTGATTAATTAATGGATTGGTCTACAAAAATGTCAGATACTAGTGCATCATAATTTCCCAGAGCCCTAAGTGATGCCTTCAAATTGTTAGTTTTGTCAAAACAACAGTCCAAAACCCAAATATATTAAATTTACTGTCATAGAAGACTAAGAAACCCATCAAATATTCACATTTGAGAATGTATCTGGAACTAGTGAATTTTTGGTATTTTTGCTTTAAAATGATGAATTAAACGAATAATCTATTCTCAAAATTGTTGCAGATTAATATTCTCTTGATCGATGGAGAAATTAGTATATTGACATCTTCCTTTGGATTTCTCTATTGGATCATTGCAACTGTCAAATACAAATGAAAACCTGGCATTTACTGCTATTTATTTCAAATAATCAATAATTGATTTTCCATACCTGCTTATTCCGATTAAGGGTTAAGGCAGATAAACTGGTGTAACATAAAACTGACACACACACACACACAACACGACACACACACACACACAACACAACACACACACCCCTATAGGCAATTAAGAGTAGGGGTCGACCAATATGTTTTTTTCTGGGCTAATATCAATTATTAGTAATCAAGGAGACTCATAACCAATATATGGAATCGATATACATTTGCAGTAAAAATTTAAATCAAAACTCAAAAGTCAAAATTTAGAATAACACAAACTCCAACACAAAACTTTGTTTAAATGCCTAGGCATGTGTTTAATTTAATTAATTAAAAATATTACTTTTCAGCATCATTTTAGAAGAAAAAAGTGCAGGGAGCTCCCAGCAGCAATTCTTATAAAGTTAACTGAAAACCTAAATAAATAAACACACAAAATAGCTCCCCAAAGTTTTATAAAGTACATAAATTAAGTATAAGCAAGAAGTGACTATTCAATTCTGATAACTGTACACCATCTATGCAGCCCATGTATGGATTAACACAGGCCTTAGATGCAGTTCCAATATGTCTAAAGTCTCTAACAACATCAATATCCTGCACCTCTCTAACTATCGCATTCAAGATGGCTCTACGAAACTCAACGTTAGCTTGGTGTTAAATAACACCCATGTCCATGTAGCTTGCAAGTTTAGTAAAGAGCGACAAAGGCAACAGAGTTTCCTTCACAACGGAGGTGAAAGCAAAGTTAAGGTTACATTTGCTAAACCTAAAGTTAGTTCGCTTGCTAACACCATTATTACCATCGGCTACCTATAACATGTAAAAACACCAACTCAAATGGGTGAGTAATCTTACATTGGGAATAAGGTAGCTAACATAAGTTCCAGTTGCATTGGCACCAACGTTACTCAAAGATATAGCTATCGCTACATAAACTCAATTATCTCATTATAGTTAACTGTATATCACTGCAACAAAGTGGATTATTTGGGGACACTGGCAGACGAGTGACTGATTTAAAAGCCATCGCTTTCGCCTCCATTGAATGACATCCCATAGGCTATGACTTCAGCATTTTCAGTGGTGTAACTGGGAAACTGGGCATGCTTGTCATCATAGAAATAGATCATAAGATTGTGATGTTTATTGCAACTTCAGCAATATCTGCTGCCTTACCTTCGAAACACAACACCGCTCGCTGACCGGAGCAGCTTCAGTCTGCAAATGCATTCCTCTTTGCCCATCTGTAGCACAATAACCTTCTGATTAGTTACACATCACAAGTAACAGCTAGATAGTCAGATAGTGCTGTGGGCGGGACATTGAGCAAAACTAGAGTGGTGACTACAGACAGAGAGAGGCGGCTGCATCAGAGCCAAAGTAGTGCATTTTTAAATTTATTTAGTTTATCAGCAATCGGATAAAAAACTTTTTTTTTTTTTTAAATGATTCCTATAATTAGAAAAACACTGAATACTGGAGCCGATAATCAGCCAGGCCAATAATTCGTCAACCCCTAATTAAGAGTCTCCAAACTGATCTGACCTACATGTCTTTGGACAGTGGAGGAAACTGGAGTACCGGGAGGAAACTCACACCAGCATGAGGTGAACATACAGAACAGAAAAGACCAGGACTGAGATTTGAAAGCGGAACTCTACACATTAAAACAGACTCAAGGCCTTTGCATGCAGTCAGTTATTATTGAGTGAAAATACATTCTCATGTTTAGTCAGTCTTGCCGGTATATGCATTTTTTTGCATACAATAAAACTCTCAAGTAGGTCTCTCAAGTATGTCGCAAAAGGCTATCAGACAAGTCATAATGTAAAAATATAAACACATACATACATGTGTGAAATTTGCATATATTAAATAACATCCTATGGGAGGACTGTACATGAGTTTTTTCCCCCTTATTTTAAAAAGAGGTTTCCCCCCAGGCAACGTGGCCGTGTAGCTGTGTGTGTGTGTGTGTGTGTGTGTGTGTGTCAATCACACTGCCAGCTGCTGTGTAGGATCAGCTGGATTTTAACTGGTCCAGTTCTTTTTGATGTGTGCTTTCAGCATTTTGAGTAACTTATTAAACTAGATTACCAACATCTGAAAGTAGATTTTAAAGTGATTCTACAGCTCCAGTCTCTTCTGAAATCTGCTCTGGACACTTTGTATATTCAACAGGAGTGACAGAATCAGTCGTTTTTGAGCAGTTTTTGCGAGGAGAAATATAAAAAAAATGTGGATGTGTTCACCATTTCTGTGCATCATGAGTTTTTCAGGTGACCGATCACAAAAAAATGCAGACAAAAAATTCAGACTAATAATAGCGAATAATAATAATTATAAACAGTGTTACGTTGTTTTGAGGTGGATTTTGCCTCTATTAGTAGAGGCTGATACTGCCTAAGATACAGTGTAGGGCTGTCACATTTATTTAAAAAAAAATTGCATTATCATTTGAATGTGGATAAAAATTACATTATAAATTTAAAAATTACGAATTCAACATTCACTGTGTATAAGCACAACAGGCCATGCCTTGTCCACCAGAAGGGGGTGTACGTAAAATTCTCTGTCACCGTTCATCTACTGCATGCCCTGTTGGCTTTTCAGCTTCTCTTTGTATTTGAAATTGAAAATCGAATACCTACCCAACGAACGAATATCTGAATAGTCGGAATATTCGGGTCCAGCCCTAGTTCAAACGCATCCACCCACCCACACACATACTGACAAACACACAAGTGTCTGGCATGTGAAGAAAACTGACAGATGGTAGAAAGCCTGGATTTGGAGACTGGATGGAAGTTTATCAACTTTAGAACATAATAAAAATGATGTTACATCTGATTTGTATGGAGAATCAGTCACTTGAATTTGGTGAGATGAGATCAAAACTAAGGCAAAATATAATTATACAGGAATACACAACATGCAGCACACAGAAATCCTACAGAGGGGCCAACACCTGCCACCAGTAATTAGTCTCTTTAATGCAAGCAAAACAACAGAGTGAAGAGAAAGAAAACACCTATCACAAAGGATCACAAGCATTGTAATCAGGAATTGTTCCTGATTTAAAAATAATTTAAATCACTTCCAATCTTTCAACTTTGAAAAAACTCAGACATTTGTCATATATTCTTACTGTTGTTATTATAAAGTGTCTGTCTTGTGGCCTGTACTGTCAAAACCTATCTTTTTTATACAAATGAGTCAGCATGAATCAACACTTACTTATCCAGCAGCAAAATAAGTGGAAAGAAAGACAAACTAGGTTTGAAGTCATTTAGAAGCAGTGTTACCATCACACAGTTTGTCCACCAGAGAACACTGATGAAATGTTCTGCTCAGTATGTATCTTGGTCACAATTCTTTAAAAAAACACAAATCTAAGGGATCTGTATCAAGATTGTATACTTATGTTACGTGTTTATGTTAAAAAAAACAAAAAACAACAGCATATCGTTAACTAGGGCTGACCCGGATGCTTAGAAGCTTCTACCGTTGCCATGGTAATCGACGTCCAAATCATAATCATATGCATTACCCAAAAAATCCCAAATAGCCCATGAAATAAGAAATAGCAATCCAACATTATTAACATTAAATGGCAAGGTTGATGGCTTAGCACACACACGCGGAGTGGAGCGGAGCAGAGGAGAGACAGGTGAAGTGAACTCTACTCGAATTGACGTCAACTCGTTACATTACAAACACTGAAATTCAACCGTGGTGTTCTATCGGGAGATGCAGAGACTTAAGCCAACGAAAAGAGAGTAAGAAAAAGTAGCTTTGAATATTCGCGGCTGATTCTCACTGAAGCTTCTAAGCCCCAAAAATGTTATTTGGGACAGCCCTATCGTTATCAGATTTTTAAAATTCACAAATATCAATATCGACCTCAAAAATCCACTCTCGGTCGGGATTTATTTTATTCAATTTTCAATTTAAAAGGGCTTATAGTTGTGTTCCAGTTAAATGTAGGTTTTTGAGTTGTCTGGGACAATTTATTTGAAAATCCCATCATACAATGTTGTAAACAGAGATGAGACGTAGAGATGAGTGCATAATATCAGTCCCAAGATTGATTTAGGATGTGTCCTATGCCATCAGGTCCATAAGCTAAAGGATTCCTCCTCATTATGACTTGATATGACTCTTTGAAGCAAACAAGTGTGCCTTGTTGAAATTCCAGCTAAAAACTGTGCAAATCATTGTTGAGCTTTGTTTAGTAAAGCCAAAACATTAGTTCAGGTTTCCATTACATGCTGTTGTTTATACTGACTATCTAAATTAACCTGAACCACAAAATTAGGAAAGAAAACATAACCTGAAACCGGGATTTTCAAGACTTTCCTCTAATCTTTGTTTCTTATGGATATCTGGGTAATTTTATTTTTTCAGGACTCAAATACAAATTATTCCAATAACACAAGAAAAGAACAAAAAAATCACTTTTTTTAAACTAGTAGATGTATGCAGCTGGTGATGAGGGGTCGCAAAAAGACAGTGCCTCAATTTAAGGGGTCACAAGGCAAAAGATTGGAAGCCACTGACTTAAAACATGGACATGAATCAACAGCCAGTGCCAGTACATGGTATCAAACTGCCTTACACCTTCATAGGCCTGTAAGACCTGCAGATAATGGCTCGGCTGCAAAACCATCAAATCTGAGCCATTCTGAAAATTTGGGGGGTCTGATTTAGGATTTGGCCAAATCAGGATAAAAAACACTTTCTACAAAATGCCCTCTCGTGTGTTGAGAAAGACAGAGCCTTGCACTGTAGATGCAGGCAATATGTGCATGAGCAGAATGAAATAATGTGGATGATGCTGAAGCCCCTCTGGTGGTCAAAGATCAGTGGGTTACCAAGTGTAATCATTTCTGACTGATCAAAATCTAAACCGGAGACAGACTATTACTGTATATTAAATATCAAAGAAGGCAGAAAGAAAGTGTTGGCTTAATAGCTGCACAACCAGACAGTCAGCATTTTGTTAATGGAGTAGTTGGAGGACAGAGAGGGCAGAGGAGGGTGGGAAAAAAAACACGGCATAGGAAAATACTAAAAATCACCTCCCTGAACTGAGCAGGATTATTAGCTGCAGCTCCCACAATGACTTACAGTACTCAAAAAATGGCTCTCATTTTAAAATTACAAAGTAACAATGTCCTATACTATCTATCCATTTGTGCTCCAGCTTCCCCTTTTGAAGCAAAAATGATACAGTCCAGCTTTCTGTCTAATAAAGAATGTGATATATTCTCATTGGAAATGTGCTTATAATGAAACCTAGAAATAAATCTAACAACACTTACTCTTTTTTCCACAGTATAATTCTGTAAATTAGGGTTATGGTTAGTGTCACTGTAGTATGTATCTGCATCAGCATCAAACTACAAAAAACTACATAGTATGTGGAAAATTGCTCTCACTAACAATTCTGACTCAAGTTTACACACTTGAGCTTGTTGCATGAAATTAAAAGTGCATGTACAGTGAGAAAAGAAACCATTTTTAATGGCTTCATAGTGAAGCAGTCGATGTTAGCTATCGTATTATCACTGTCTCACTGAATGAGTGGGTTTGGTTGAAGTGAGATGCCTCGATGGGCTGATAGCCTACTAGTTTATCTTGATTTCGCTGTCATTCCCCCAAATGAGCTGCTAAATCAATTGTGACACAGGACCGTCACTCTACTGTGTCACTGGAGAGTTTATAGAGGAATAAAAACCATCAGAACAAGGTGAGATGAAGCATGAAATTTCATGATATAAACCCATTCTTTCTTGTTGAAAGAATTCACCATACTAGGGCCATAACAAATTTAAATTAAAAGAAATGTACCAGACATTGGAGGATTGACTACCATAAAAAAAAAAAAAAAAAACATATTCTCGTCCATGCTACTTATCAGGTTGATCCAGAGTCATTAAAAGTGTGGGCAACCACAATGATGAAATGCAATAAACAAGGTAACTCATTTTCAACCAAGCAGTGATGAAACTTGGTGTAAAGAAAATGAATAAGTGCCATATAAAATAAAACCACTCATGATAGATTTCAAGGACCGTCAAACTTTAAATTCCTTTTATACATACAGAAAAACAGACAGAAATAAAACACAATTTTAAAGCAACATTAATATTCTACTATTCAAGTGGATTCAATTTTTTACCTCTGATCTAATTCTGTCTGAGTCCAAATTATAAATGAACACAAAAAGCATGCATTTAAATCTGTAGATTTGATAAAGTTTTCTATAGAAGCTCTGCTCAGGTTATTGCTTCATTCCAAATGACTACAAGCCCAGCAGCTTAAAGATAAAATGCTGCTCAAATACATTTTGAAAAGCTGAGAAGGAGGAGATGGTTCTCACAGAAAACTTATGACCATAATTTTCATTAAGATATACTTTTATAAAATTAATAGATAGCTTTTCAGTACAAAAGCTGTACTTGAATTTCAGCACCAAAGACAAACCAAACATTGTTTTTCTTTCTTTTCTAGACTCGAAATCAGCCATAAGTTCCCTTACTGTTGCCAAAGAGACAAAAGAGAAAATGTTTGAGGTTTTGCGGTACATTAACTGATCATACCAACCTAACATTAACCGATTTTACCAAACTTGTCTGAAGCTAAAGTGTTTACAGGAGCAGAGGATCAACTGGAGGGAAATAACCATTAACTCACTAAAAGAGATTGCAACAAAGCAGATGGTGAGCACCTCTGGGAAAGAGGGATGTGGTGGAGCTTTGACCACAAAACAGCTGCAGAATGGATCGCATATTCTTTCGAATAAACTGTCAACTGCTAATGATATCTGCCATCCTCCTCACACTGTGTGACTGCTTTTATATGCATATACTTGTCAGATGTAATTGCAGCTTTTACCTTGTCAAATTGATTTCTCCCCCCCCCCCACACACAGTCATAGTAGATACACTAGTAAAAGCAAACATTAACAACTTCAGACTATGAATTTGATTTTAAAAGGGTGTTTGGACTATGTCCTTTTTATACCCAAAATTTGTTTCCCTTTCTGCACCCATCAAGTGAAGATGCTGTATGTTTGCCAAGCAAGAATCCCTACTTACATCTGAGATGTCTGTGTTCATTGTATTAGATCACAGTACTTGGCATAACAGACAGTATACGCATAATTGCTAATCTGCTTAAAAATATATTATTCAATGCTGTGGTTCATTAGTTACATGCTTTTACCAGCAATGTTATCGTGTACAAAATCCCACAAGAATTCATGAGAAAATAAGGCTCAGAGATGGCAGCTCAGGGTAATCTCAATCAATTATTCATAATCTATGGTGTTTATCCACCACTACATTTTTTTGACTTTACTTTTTGTTGACAGTTTGAAGCACTTAACCCATGAGGGTTCACACCAATTAAACTGCCTACCACTAATTACAGCAATGTCATGCAAGAGCAGCGTTGTAACAGCACAGGTCTGGATCAAATGTGAAAAAAATGATCACATACGGTGGTGTGAAAAAGTGTTTGCCCCCTTCCTGATTTCTTATTTTTTTTTGCATGTTTTGAGTATTAACTGCCTTTTTAAAGGTCATGCCACAGCATCTCAATAGGTTTCAGGTCAGGACAAAATGAAGACTTTGCAGTGGCCTAGTCAAAGTCCTGACATGAATCCTATTGAGATTCTGTGCCATGTAGGTTTGGATTTAGTTTTCCCTTAATAATAACAACCTTCATTTAAAAACTGCATTTTGTGTTTACTTTTGTTATCTTTGACTAATATTTAAATTAGTTTGATGATCTGAAACATTTAAGTGTGACAAACATGCAAAGAAATAAGAAATCAGGTAGGGGGCAAACACTTTTTCACACCACTGTAGGTATTAATGTTTGGTTGTTTGTTTCTGAGACCTTTATAAATGTTCTTACACAATGTGAAGGTGCATAAACAATAACTCAGTAGGTCAGTTTCTGTCTCCAATTTGAAACTTAGAAACAAGAGCATGATCTAAGTGTGAGGGAAAATGTCAGAATGAGTAGGATGCTGAAGGCCTGTGCGCTCTTGCATGAAAAATCATTTTCTTCTACTTTTCTTCCTCTAAATGGATCATTTTTTTACTCTTCTGTGGTCCCTTTACTACTGAAACTAGCCACTTCAGTGAATGTGAGATGCTTTGTCCAGCCAGCAGTTAAATGTAATGTCAGAACAAGGAGCCACCAAAATGCTTTCCAGTGAGCATCAAAGGCTAGAACACGATGAGCTTCTTATTCCTGAGTCACTGCCTCTCTATTGTGCTACTCATGTGCACCACAGAATGAAACAAATGAAATTTAAAAAAATAAAAAGATTCAAACTTTTGTTACGGTTGAGTTGAAAAGGAAATCCCTGTCAACACTAGTCAAAAGGGACAGACCTAGTAGTACAATCTGTGTTGTAGGTGATGTGTGTCAACTTCATGAACGCATCTGCTACGCAAATTAATTATGTAATCATCTGACATAGCTCGTCTGTGATCATGAATTATCTTTTCCCCAACTGCTTGTCACAGCGGCTCCCACTTCTCGGGGAACTACACTAAAATGTTCTTGAGCTGCAGCTCCTGGTCCTTGTGTTACCGTTACATAAGGTTAAAGTAAAATATTCATCAAGCTGCTCTGGACCACATCTGTATGCAGCTGAGTGCTGACGAAACACTTTTTTCTAAACCTGCTAACTACACCAGGGTGGCTGCTGCTGGGTTTAAAGTGGTTTGCGTGCAAATGTGCTTGATTGCTTTTGTGTTTCTGTGTGTGAAGTGTTTATATACATGGTATGTGTGTTTGAGTGGCACAACTATGAGCATGGTGTGTGTTTGTGTATGTGGTTGCACAAGCATACAGTAATACGCATGTCTACATGCTTAAGAGTGTGCGTGTCTTCATCAGTATGCTGAGTTTGTACTCGTGTGCATGCATTGCCTCCATTTAAAGCAAACATTTATGTCTAGCCGCAGTGCTAGTAGACGTGGTTGGCCCTCTCCTCTCTGCATGCTAGATCATGCAGCAAATGATGTCTTGCTGGTACAGGGCGTGTTATGAGACGGCCGTAAAGTTAGTTAGTTAAAGTTAGTTACCTTTCGGCCATCAGCAGGTCCATCAGGACCAGGAGAACTAGCTGGCATCTGGCTGACCTGCGGATCCCTGGGAAGCCATAACTCAAGATCCCCCTAAATGACCACACACCACTCTCCATTAAAGGTTTTATGTTTAATCTATATAACTGACCAGACTGCTTGACATCACGTCAGGAGCCTTTTCTCTTTTTTGATTGTTGTAATGACCGTTATTCAATTACAGCGGATGCTGATTGATTGGCAAATGCCTTGGAAAGTGTTTGATTTTCTATTGTGCGCCTCAGAAGCCCAAGTGATAGTAACTGAAGATGAACTCGTAAAATCTCACCGTGTTGATCTTCTCAACCCACCGTCTGACTGAAGCAGCTTTCTTAACCTCCAGCGGTCTGAATGTAAAAAGGCAGCAAAGGGGAATGCTAATATACACATTGAGGATAAAGAGAAAGGAGATCAGAGAAATCCAAATTAAATATGCAAGGACACCGCTTACGTGCATTAATGAAGAGGGAATGAGCACTGTACTAATGACGAAGGATTTGAGCCTTCCATGTGAGATTGGGATCAAGAGCACGCTGCTGGAGAAGCTCATTACTGTGGCCCACACCAACTCCTACCTGTGTGAACGCGCATATACGCATATTTTATGTGTGGGGAACAGAAAGAAATATAGAGTTCATGCACAGGGCTTTGCATGCTTGACTACGTGTATTATGTGTATTATCCGCGGGTATATATAAAGCACACCCATGCATAGAGTAGTGTTTCCCCTATATGCGGCCCAGCACCTCTGCTATTTAAAAATCTCCCCATACACTAGGGCTCGGGCATGTGTGTGAAAACAAGAGCTGAAAGGAAAAGGAAGGTGGGCAGATTAAAGTACTTTGTGAGTAAACACTAAAATAAGATAGAGAATTAAGTAGAGTTAAAATGGTAACATAAGAAATAACCTACTAGAAATAGGGTAGTATATTAATTTATTCTTTCAAATATTATATTTTCAATAGACAAATAATGTCCTGCATATTTTGTTGTTACCTTTGTTTGTTTTTAAGAGTAAATGAATAAAATACTGAATAAAATATTGAGATATTAATGAGACAAGTATTTGATATTTATTTTGGGTAAATTGTTATATTAATCGAGTAATAAAAAAATAATCTTTAGAATAATCAATAAATGAGTCGTTAGATTAATTAACTACTCAAAGAAATTATGGTTAGATTAAGTGATAAGAAAAATAATCGTTAGGTGCAGCACTACCAAACACAATAAACTCACTATCTCTACTTAAAGCAGCCACAGAAAGTATTCACAGCGCTTCACTTTTGCTGCAATGGAGCTCTCTCAGAGTGACCCACTGGGTTCTTGGTCACCTCCCTGACTAAGGCCCTTCTCCTCCCAATCACTCAGTTTGGCCGGGCGGCCAGCTTTAGGAAGAAACTTCTTCCATTTACGGATGGAGGAGGCCACTGCGCTCATTGGGACCTTCAATGCTGAGATGCTGCCTCGATACAATCCTGTCTCGGAGGTCTACAGACAATTCCTTGGACTTCATGTCTTGGTTTGTGCTCTGACATGCACTATTAACTGTGGGACCTTATATAGACAGGTGTGCACCTTTCCAAATCATATCCAAATCAACTGAATTTACCTGTGATTTTACATGTGATTTTTTCGTTTATTTTTAATAAATTAGCAAAGATTTCAAACAAACTTCTTTCAGGTTGTCATTATGGGGTATTGTTTGTAGAATTTTGAGGAAAATAATGAATGTAATCTATTTTGGAATAAGTCTGTAACATAACAATGTGGAAAAAGTTAAGCGCTGTGAATACTTTACAGATGCACTGTATACGTGAGGATTATAAATCGAACACCCCCAGACATTGCCACCGTTTAGCAGTCTGTTATTGGTTATTGGTCACTGGTTGTTCAAAGGCGCAGTTGGCAGCAATGAAGGCTCCGCTGCCTGTCTCGCTACCTACCTATTACAGTGAAGTTCAGCAAAGACGTAGAGATGACCAGGAACAAGCTCAAAGGTAGGCCACTCCTTCTCATCAAAGGGGGTACCCTCTTTGTCTTTATGGAAAGTTTGTTATTTAGCTAACTACATAGTCAGAGAGATAAAACATACAGTATATATCAAAAGGAACAGAAATCTTAAGGACCACTCAACTATTATCCAAAAATGTTGAATTCCACACTGCGCCAACTCACACACACAGAAAGCAATGAGTCCGCCATAAGGTTACATCAAGTCGCTGTCAAAATTTCCTTGCTTGTTTTTTCCACTGTTTTGCTAAGTCTTGAAGCATTTTATTAAACGTAATTCGACATCTACAACTGTGTACAAATAAGTGTATAAAGCCCTTCTTGTGTCAGCAAATGTGATAAATATCTTTCTTCTAAATAAAACTCACGCACTTCAGCACCGTTGCTGGAAAAAATCCTAGGGGAAACACTGTTACAGGCATACATAAACTGAAGAAAACATGCATACAGTACATTAGAGCACACAGAAGATGCACAAAACATATCCGTTTGTGTGTTCTGTCACACTGGGTTACCTCTGATTAACGCTGGGGGCTTCGACAAGCAGGAAACATCCCATGTGGTTTGTAACACTCTGAAATCAGAGAGCTTATCAAATCATACATATTCTGTACTGCAGGCTGTTGCTGGGGAGTATTAGATTAACTAATACACAAAAAAGCAGAAAAAATAAATAAGAAATCTAGGGCTGTACCCAAATCAGAGTTTTCCAAATCGACTCACCAATACGGGCTGATTCTTGATACAGACTTAGTGAGGTGGTTCTTACTTTTTGTTATCAATTGATATATTTTGGGTTAAAAACATATTCAATATTAATTCACCTTACCTAGAATTATGAATAATGTTATAAGTATTCATGAATACTGCAATATAAGATCCTAACACATAATTTCCTAACACACTGCAGAGCGTCTCTCCTGCATGCCATAGATGACATAGTGTTGATCGCATTGGAGGAAGCAGTGCCAGAGTCTGGTCTGGTTCAGGAGCAGTCTAGCATTCAGCACCGGAGCTGAGAGCCTCGGAGAGGCAAGCAGAAACAGCTAGCTGCAGCTAGCAATTATTTTCATTATTGATTTATCAGCCAGTTATTTTTTCGATGAATCGATTATTTTTTGGTCTATAAAATGTCAGAAAATAGTGAAAATGGCCAGCACAATTTCCCAGAGCTCAAGGTAACATCTTCAAGTTGTTTTGCCAAAACTTAATTTAAAAAACCCTACAGATTTTGAGTATATTTATCACATAAGAGAAAGAAAAGCAGCTATTCCTCACAATTGAGAAGTTGTAACTAGGGAATGAAGAAAAGAGCAATGACATAAACGATTAATCGATTATTAAAATAGCTGAAGAATATTTTTCTGTCGACTGACTATTCGTGTCAGCTCATTACCCTTCCCTATTTCCGTTACAGTTAGACTAGGTTTGCAGTTGGGTAATTTTGAGACAAAATGCAAATATGCAGATCCTCGATTAGGTTAGAGCCCATTTTGGTGGCCTGTTGAGGTGCACTTAGGTAAGACAATGAATCAGTTGCAGGGATAGTTTTATGACTGAGTCACCACCTGACCTACAAGTACTTTTAAGCAAGACAAGAGGGAATATTGTTTGGATTAAGCATGAATTTTCATGTGAGATCAACCTGAAAGTAAACTTTGGAGGCAGAATTATAATTAGCTTTTTAGGTGAAAGCAAAACACAGAGGTTCTGAAATACATTTTGAAGTTGGTTTTGAAGTCTGAGTGTTATCCGAGGAAGATTCCCTCATTTTAATTACCAGAGAATTTAAATAAGCAACTACCTCGCCGGTCCCAATGAAAGTGATTTGAGTAATATCTGTGCTAAAATGTGTAATTGCCCATGAAACAATTCCAAACACATGACAGTACTTTATAAAAAAAAAAAAGTATACTTACTATAAAAAGTAATTCTTTTAAAATTCAAAGAAATGTGTATTATTTTGCAGTGAGCTGAGCAGTAAATGGCAATCACACCTTCAGTAAAGTAGAAAGAGCTATTACGCTTGCCATGGCTGGCTGGATAGAAAATAAAATATGTGTTAAATAATTCATCAAACGTCCAAATGTACATGAACAGGACACATTTTTTTCTTTTGTGTAAGCAGACGTAAACACCAAACTGATTGGAAGAAAGGCTATGGGGTAAAAATGAAATTAAGTAGTATCCTATTAATCACTTCTGTATTGTGACAGACAATACCTCTCACCGCTTAGCAACCAACTCCTGCAGGGCAATAGTCAGAGTGATGTGATTTACCAAGGGATCTCCTCTATAAAGTTATGAAAGTGTCCATTGCGTGGCAGCAGATATCTTTTCTTTATTGTTCTTTCACACTGTTCAGCAGCTCCTGTTGTTTTTCAGCTTGTGTTATTAATTATTCAAACAAATATATAAGAGGATCAATAAAGCAAAAACACCACAAATCACAGTTTCAGACAGTATTCAACAGGAGACGTGCTGTTCTTTGTTCTGTGCATAGAAGTGGACAATCAAACCTACACAAACAAAATAACTGCTGATGTCTTACCTTAAACAGGCGCAGTATGTTGGCCACCATGATGGAGACGGAGCTGGAGGAGGCTCCGATGACGCCCACCACCCTCTCTGGTTTGGTGATGATTGGCGCTCCCCCGCCAAGACATTTGACGTCTGTCCCATCCTTCTCGATCAGAGCCTGCACGAAGGTGAGCGACTGCTCCAAGGCGTGAGTGTCCCTGGAACAGGTGTCCAGGACACGAGCCCCCAGTGTGATGTTAGGCAGTAGATTATTGTCATTATTGATGCGGTCAAGGGCAAAGAGCATGGCCTCCAGTCTGTGTATACCCTTCTCCTTCTTCAGTTCCCCACATGGCTTGCCATCGTGGCCCCTGGCGTGTACTGGGAAGAGCCCACCTAAGGAGATATCCCCGTCAATGCGGATGGAGTTCAAATGTGTGTGTCCTGGCCCTTTGGGTTTGGCAGCCTGGGCGGCCTTGAGGGAGCTGTAGAGAAGCAGCAGCAGCAGCGGCACAATCAGGCTGTTTCTTTGACAGCCGGTCCGATCCGGTCTGCACGCCGGGAGTTGAAACATGACCACAGCCCGAGCACACATCCACACCATACAACCAAACCCAGCAATCAGAAAACAACAGAAGCCAGGTATTATTTTATGATGGCCAGAGGGTTAATTGCAATACCTCTTGAAGCAGCTGGCACAGAAAAGGCTTCTTCTCATGTCTCTCCTCTCTCCCAGGCATTCAATTAATGCAGAATATGAGCTTGGCTCTTTCACAGGATGGAATCCTGTTCTCTTCTCCTCTTTCACTCCCTCACTCCATCATCTGACCACAGTGGTGGGCAGCTGCTCTTCTGTCTGCTGTTATTCACAGACTTGCCTATGGAGATCCTTCACTTGGGGCATTAGGAAGAACAAAGATGAACGATAAGCTTTTCTCTCTGTCTCCCCCCCCTCTCCCTCTGTGTCTCTTTCCTCTCCACCTCAATCAGAAGTTTTTAATCTCCCCTGTTCCCCTAGGCAGGGATTTGGTATATGTCAGAGCCCTCAGGTCTGCTTAGGTCCACAGGCTTCAGAGTGAATTCCTGAAAGATGAAAAAGAGAAGAGTAGTGAGACAGGGCACAGAGAAAACAGGGGGAAAAAAGGCAAAGGCATTTGTATTGGTATGAGCTTTTCAATACCTTTTTTTGCTTAACCTTTTTAGTGCAGCATTAGGTGGAATGAAGAGACAGTTCTGCTCCCAAACTCATTTATTTCTCTTATACAGTCTACCTAAGTCTACCATTTTGAATTCAGAAGGTTTCCATGAACTCTCAAAGTTGACAGGGCTGAGTGTCAGATCCCTGTGCTTAATTTTCACCTATCAACCTTGTCGGCTGACGCACTCAGCCTCTATCACAATATTGTGACATTCTAAGATCATTATGTTTCCTATTTCTGCTGTTGATTTTACATAAAACTAATACATTGAAACTGTTTTATGTTTTCAGTAACACAAGACCGTGATGTCGACATTGGCAATAAAAGTTAGTTTGCTGTTCTGTGTTGGTACTTTGCAAAAAAATAAAAAATTCTAGAAAATGTATCACCATTGCTGCCACATTACTTCTTCAAAGCCTGTCAAATCATTAGAAACATTAAGGGTTTAAAGGGAAGTTCAAAAGGACTGAATAAGCTTCTGATAAAGCTGATATCTCTTTGGGCCAAATGGACCACTCCAGCATTACCTACTGTAGGTATTTCTGCTTACTACAGGTAAAATCAATTACATATATTATAATGGAATTCACATGTGGGTCTCAGAGTCTCTTAAGCACGTCTGAGTCTATGCCTTGCAGGGTAGAAAAGTACAACAAACCAACGGGGTATGGTCTAAGAAATTAGTTTCAAATTGTAATTATGCTATTACAGATGGAGAGCAGCTTTTATATCCAAAGTTGGCAAGAAGAAAAATATCCACGTTAAGATATCACTGCATTAAGCGAGCTGACTTCTGATTCTAAGCAGCCATTAACAGCAGAAGATACTGTACATTTTCAAAAAATGAATGAAATATCATCCAGACCACTGGTGCCTGTAATTTAGCCCATAAAGGGATCTAAATATTTTACACATACTGATCACATATAGAAACAGAGCTTTGATACATTGAAAACGTGAAGCCAAAACCTTATTTTGAGCTCTATGATGGCAGTTGTATCTCACAATCATTAGTTGCAACCTACGATTATCAATTAATCAGCCGATTATTCGTTTAGTTGTTTGGTCTGTAAAACATCCAAAAATGTGAAAAATTAACATGATCATCAACCAGAGCCCAAGATGATGTAAGATCTGATTTGATGTAGTTCTGTTTATTGTTTCAGTGCTGTGACAGATTCAGGTGTTGTAAACAAGCTGGTGAGGTGCAAAATTTCAGAAGCTGGATTTTGAGTTTCTAGGCTCCATCCTGTAATGAACATCTACACACCCACACTATCATTCCCTGCCTTCTTTTTTTCTTCCTGACACACACATACATACATGCCACAAAATATGCCACTACAAGCTATCTTGTATGTACATATCTACACCCTGTTCATTCCTAAAGCTGTAATAGGCTCTGAAGGAACAATCTCCCTGCACACAGTCGCAGAATAGGGCTGTAGACATTGGTTTTCCAGCAGAGTGGGTTGAAGCCTTGGATCGGCAACGGCTGAGATTCATTGAGAGCATATTGGAAGTGACAAGGTCCTTTGAATACACCCAACTATCTCCTACTGAGTGAGAAGTAATTTTTCAGAGTTGATTCACTGCAGGTCCACTTTAACTGCTGCAAAGCAGATGACAACTGGAAAGCCTGCCAACTCACCTTAGCCCCCATAACCAAATACACACCATGCACCAGCATATCTAACATCAGAGCAAACACAGAGAAGAGCAGTGAGCTGCCAATATAGCTCAGTATAGATAAGCAAAAGAAAAGAAAATACAGCTGTAAACATTGAAAAGTTCAAATGAGAAACTGTTCTGCAAAACTGCAGATTTCAAGACATGTCATCAAACTTCATGTTTGTAGCGAAGAGCTGGTGGGGAGACAGCTCATAGATCTCTGGTTTACTGAAAAACAGCAAGCCAATCTGAAGGTGTATCTCGAGTGCAACTGAAGGAAAACAATCTTACTTATTATCATGATCTTAAATCTTTAATCTTAAAGATCTCAGTGCTTTAGGGGTGAGATGGCTATATCCACTGAATAAATCATTTCAGAAGCTACCATCACTCTGTTGAAACCTACGAATCCCATTTTACTCAAGCTCTGGGGTTAGTGCATACCACCTTTCAGAGCTCTATTCAACATGACATGTAATGATGTAGTAACCAAATGGAAAGCGCAGTATTAGCATACTCAGTGATATCCGGTTACACATTATCAACGTTTTCATTGTATATCTTATTTCCAGAACTCAGCTGTATTATACTGTATGTAACATTGACTCGATTCTGTGGCTCATATTACAATTCTCAAGCATGACACACTGTAAACCTACCTCAGTTTTGGTTTGCTTTTGAGGCACTGTGCTCAAAATCTCACTGCTCAAAAAGAACACAAGTTACAGGGACGCTGAATGTGTGTATATTTACAGATCAGCCCATAATGGCATACCTCGATAAAGATGTACGACAGAGACTACCACAAAAATGCTTACCAGCTACAAAATGTCAAAGACAGCTGCAGGAATTACTGGAGATTCATATCAGGAAAACAACCTTTCCTCAGGTGCAAAAGCATGTTTCAGAATAGACTATGCATTCATTTCAAAAGGCCATACAATAACCTTTAGGAAAATAAGCGTGTCGTTACATGGCCACAAAAGCTACAGCAGCAGCTGAATCTACAGGAACACCTTAATTCGGATAAGGGCAAAACCTGTCTGTTTACAAAGAGATGCTCTGTGTTTACTTTCTGCACATTCTGTCTGTTTTGGCAACTTAATTATAGAAGATTTAACTTAATGAGTATTCTCGACAGAAACACGCAGATTTTTAAATGTGCACAAGAAGGCACAATCTGGGTGTTGTTTTACATTGTGTTGGGTCTTGCGCACCTACACATATGTCAAGGCTAGTTTTCATGTGTACAGACCATTTTGATATATGTTTGAAGGAGGTCTAGCGACAGTTTGTGTTTTAATAGAACATAAATAGCAAAGTCATTGTGGAAAATGTGATCCAGAAAGATCTGCAAACATACTTAAGACTCAGGCTGCTAAGAGTAACAATGCTACAAACAGAATCATCTTATTATCGTATGCATCCCTTCCACTCTTGTCAACCCGACTGCCCTTACAAATGTATCTCACCTGAAAAAGCTTAAGAGGTGTTCTCTTTGAAGATGAAGTATGTGTTGTGTAGACCTGCCCTACATCTTGAAACTCCATCATATTTTTTACCACTTGACATTAGAAATTTCACAGCTCCAGTCCAAGCATTTTACAGCCCAATCAGTATTGCAAAAGGAACATTATAAATACAAACAAGAATACATCTGAAATAAATGTATATTTATTTTCAGCAGATGTTTCCCTCTTCATCTTCTGAGACTTGAGCAGCTGCTGGATGTCGATGCCAGCCAGGGAAACTTTTAGAAATGTGCTGTAGCTCTCCTCTAACAGATGGGCAGGAGGGGCTCTCTAATTGACACTCCAACATGTTGATGCTGCACAACAGATCAATAGGAAGGTAGAGGAAGACTGCCCTGAGGAAAATGAATGGAGAGAGCAGGGCTAAGCTGCACACAAGCACTGGAGAGCTTTGAAGAGGCTGCCACTATGTTTCTAGTGAAAGAAAAAAATGATTGAAATGAGCCTTAAAAGAATGCATCAATAAGAATGGGTCAAACTTTCAATGTTGCTCTTTATTCACGTTTGTAAGTGGTCTGGGGGTAATACTTTAATTTTTGAGCAGCAAAACCAGAAAACTGCAATACATATTAGTGCAATACGCTAAACTGAGTTTGCCATCTTTCACAGATCTGCTTTTTCAGCACATCAACCCAGCTATTCCCAGCCTGAAATATTCTGACACTAGAAAACATTCAATGTTTAGTTTTACCAGCAGTTTTATTTTATTGTTGCTGTAAGCTGCATTGCCTTTTTCAGTATCATAATGTACAGCATTATACTGCATTCCTGTCCCAATCTATATTTAGGGCTGCAACTAATGATTATTTTCATTATCGATTAATCTGCCGATTATTTTCATGATTAATCGTTTAGTCTATAAATGTCAAAAAATTGTGTGAAAAATGCTCATCACAATTTCCCAGAGCCCAAAGTGACATCTTCAAATTGCTTCTTTTGTTCAACCAACAGTCCAAAACCCAAAGACTCACAGGCAGCATGCACACGTGCACACGTTCTCCTGCTACTCGGTCAGGGCACTGCAAACTTTAGTAAACTTTCGTGTAAGTGTAATTTAAACTATGCTCTCTACGAAAATGAGAGTAGAGAGTGTTTTGGTAATTTTTTTCACCGTGAAACTTCTTCTCCTGCTACTCGGTCAGGGCACTGCATTTTTTACACCAGGGAACAGCTGATCACGCTAAAGCCGAGCAGCATGGCGCCCAGGACAACCGATGTCCCCACTGAGATCTGGAGGAGGACACACCGAGGATGCAGAGGTGGAACGAAGACGCGAGGGAAGAGAGAGGGGTCCAGAGAAAAGAGACTTAAGAAATGTTGTGGCTGTTTACAGCCCCCCCTCTGCTAACCCGGCATAGGCGTGCAACGCCATTCACACCACCATAGCACAACTACCACTCATTAATCTCGGGTGACTTCAACCATGTCAGTGTTTCAACAACACTGACTAATTTCACCCAGTATGTGAGTTGTCCTACTAGAGAGGAGAGGACACTGGACCTGCTGTATGCTAACGTTAAGGATGCATACAGCCCCTCTAACTCAGCTGCTGTCTGCCCTCAGACTCCTCTGAGTCCACTGCTCCCCCCTCCTCCATCTTCCTGGGAGAGTCCTCCTCCCCCTCAACTGGCTCTCAGGCTAACGGCCGTATTATACCGTACATACTTATGAACCTCTAAATCCACTTGGTACTTAAACGTATTTTAGCTTTTATACTTATATCCACTTTGTGCATCGACGTGATAGTGAGCAGCTGTAACGAAAGAGTTTCCCTTTTGGGATCAATAAAGTATTTCTGATTCTGATTCTGATTTCCACTCAACAGTCCCAAACCCATGGATATTCAGTTTACAATGATAAAACAGAGAAAAGAAGCAAATCCTTACATTGGAGAAACAAAAACTAGAGGATGGTTGACATTTTTGCTTGAAAACTAACTGAAACGAGTGTTCGTAATTATCAAAACAGTCGTTCATTAATTTTCCATTGAATGACTAAGTCAATAAGTCAACTGTTTCTGCTTCTTAGACCAATGTAAGATGATATATTTTCAATGCAAGGATCATTATTATGCAAATGTTACAAAACATTTTATACAGGTCTATATTTTCCTTGAGAGACAGGAATTTATCAAGTAGTATAAGAATTTCCATCACTGCACAGTTGCTACTACAGTATGTACATCATTTTTACAGAGGAAATTTCAGGCCTTCATACGCCTCCATGCAGCACGACAGAAAGAGTCTTGATGAACAGAGTCTTTATTGCCAGCTGTCACGCTATGCATTTGAGACAAAGCGCAATCTTGATACCAGTTTGTGTCACACTTCACAATAGAAAGAAGCCTCCACTCACTCAGATATGTGCAGCCTGAATGTGGGGTTTCTTCTCTCTTATGTTTCAAAGTGTTTTTAAGCTGCAGCACCTCATCCAAGCCTCGCAGCGGCTGAGCAGTGTTTCCCTCCATTGTTGAATACTTCACAATAATAACTGATTACAGTTGGCAAAGAGGAAACTACCTCTCAAAGCAGAGCTGGCTATAGTGCAGGTTGCAATAAAGTGATACAAATGATAGAAAACTACAGCTAAAGCTTTCGACACATTGTCATATTAATTGACCACGTATTTCAGTTTGCTCCAATTACGACATTTGTTTGGTTCAATGTGCCCCCATTTTTATTCTATAGCACCTTAAGCATTTTTACACAACTGAGCCAGGTACAAATGCTGCTGAAGAGCCAGGATACAACTAATGAGAATCAGTTTGCACAGTAATTCCTTATCCATCTTTTATTCAGTATGATCATCTTTACAATAATGAAAGAAATCAGCAGGAATAAGATAATCAGTATATCAGCATCAATTTTAGAAAGTTTCTATAGCACACTCCCCAAAGCACTCTAATTTCTGAATTTTAATTATAATTTAAAGATCTTTTAAGTACTGAAATTCAATACAGAAGACAGCTAATTATGTCTAGTTGCTGCAATGAATTTACTACTTTAGTCGTAGGCCAATCTCACAGTGTAAGAGATGTCCTAATTGCTTGGTTTGCAAGTAAATCCTGTATGTGCAATATTATGTGTATATTTGTGTATTAGTGTTATATACTCAACTTTCTTTACACCAGATTTCACCTTGAAGGAGTGTAAAGGATGCAACTAATGATTATTTTCACTATCAATTCATCTGTTGACATTTTTTTCAAATAATATTGTTTTGTATGTTAAATATCAGAAAATCGTGAAAAAGCGCATCACAATTTCCCAGAAACTACAGGTGACTCTTCAGATTGCTATATTTGTCCTTTTAGCAGTCCAAAAACCAAAGATATTCAATTTACAATAGAAAAGCAGCAAATCTTCACATTCACAGACGTTGGAACCTTTTGCAGTTTTTGATTGATAAGTGTTAATCAAAATGTATGCCGATTAATGGTTTCAGAGCGTGAGGGTAAAAATAAATAATCTAAGTAATAAACAGGTTAATAACCGTGTTCATTGAAATTGATGGGATCATGTCCAGCATGATGTATGCATTTTGCACATCACTGCCAGAGGTATCTACTGGGAAAAGCATTTTTACAGAAGAGAAAATTATTGAAATGATCCCAATCTCTTTCCCTTGACATCTGATGTGTTTTGCCACTGTTGGATATGAAGAGAGATGGGAGCGGGGAGCTTGAATAGTTTAACTCCAGGGCACATTAATTACAGAAACAGCAAAAAGCAGTTGACAGTTGTGATTTATTTAGAACCCTGAGATATGTGGTAAATCTTGCTAAGACACGAAATTATGCAACAGCTGACTGTGGCCGTTTGATTTCCCTTCGCTGAGAACCCTGAGGAAACACGGGTGCAATTTATCTCTTGAAATATCAACTTTATGACAACCACACCAGAGAGCCGCTCCATTTCTGTGCCAGCTACAGAAATTTTAGGACATGCAAACAAGGCTTGTTAACACGAGGCCAGAGCTGTGCTTTTTCAACACGGCAAATGTAATGTGTTGTTTTGAAGATACCGTCATTTGGAAGAAGAGATTGACGGGGGAGGGAGACGAAGAAATGGGCCATCCCTAAATTTTTTGTTTACTTGCACTGGATGCTTTTCTTTGCAGGGTAATGGAGGGCTAACATCACTGAGCTGCATCTAGCAGGAGATAAATGGACTGAAATGTGAGAACAAGCCCTGATTCTCTGATTCTCCTGCCCTGGAAGAGCAGAGGGAGAAATCTTATGCTGCTTAAAAAGGATGAAGATGCTCTGAGGGGAAACCATTAGGAAGTCAGAGGAGCATATTAAAAATAGTTGACTTCCGGTTCACAGAATGAGTGATTCAATGACTAACATCTCTCTATAATGATGAAATACACACCCCCATATTCCTCAGTTCCTACCCTTCGTCATTTCAGTCTCCTTTATTCACTGCGTCTCCTATAGTCTTGTTTAGGCTCTCCTTTTGGGAAACAAAGTGCCAAGTCTACTTAATATTCATCACCGCTACTAGGTTTCCTCCCTATAAAGCTTTCAATTCCTACCTATCATCACATGCACACCTTGGGGCCTGGATTGAATATGATTCAGAGGGCAGACTTGAATCTTGAATCTACAGGTTAAAATATATCCAAACGTCCTGGTCTCTCAAAGCCTCTGGCACTGAAGGCTGCTCTCTCACTCTGTGAAGCTGGTTAATGGTCCAGTGAAAAGATGGCATGAGGTGAACCATCTCCAGCCTCCTGTTGACTCTAAGCAGTGCTTGGTAATGATGCCTAGCACACTTCATCTTGTGGGTCGTATACCCTTTTTTTTTTTACCTTGTTTTTTTAGAATACAAACTATAACGGCTTAGTATGTACAGAGCTGGAATGAGAAGACAGACTATATCACAAGCCATTACTGTGTAGCGTGTCCTACAAAGTGTCTCTGTGTGTGTGTGTGTGTGGGGGGGGGGTCCACAGTCGATACAGAAGGCTGCTACTTCTCAGACACATTGATTGATTTACTGTATCTGTTGAGCAAGACCTGCCTGCCTGTCAGGATTAAAGAATTTGTCTTATCAGACCTGTGCCCCTGAGAGACCTATTTCCAGCAGAATCGCTTGAAGCTGCAGCATATGGAAAACTAGGGCATATCAGCAAGAATGAGTGGTTTGGAAGTATAGTCTGTGTTTGTTTGATTTTTCAAGATAATGGGAACAAGGTGATGTAGTCGCACAAACATCAAGTGCCTGAGTGAAAGCTGCGGTTGAGGTTTGAGTCTCAATCTGACCTCAAATCTGCTTAGTGAATCTGAATCCTATCAGTCTTCTAGACCAGAGCCACCACCAGCATCACCTTCACAAAACTGTTAATACACTTTTAATCTCCTGCAGCTAATACAAAATGCATAAGACCCAGGGACTCCGCAGAGGAAATCCAGAACAGGAAAGCCTCCTTTCTGAGTACAATTTTGTCATTATCTCCACCACATCCAGAATAAGGAACTTTTCTATTCCAATTTATCTAAGAGAGGATACAGAATAGCCTGATTATGTGAAAATTCAATTGTCTACACCTATTACTTATTTGGGAACACACTAGGCCTACATCCAAGGATTGTAAGAGCTCATCGTATTCCAAATGTCAAACAAATCTAAAATAAAGGAACAACCAAAAACTCTAAACCATCTTTTCTAAAATACAGCACAAAATAGTGGGAAAATGTTAGAATGTATGAAAAAATGCGTAACCAAAATATGCCAAAAATCGAGTCCAAATTTCAGAGCCTCTGCCCATTAATTTTAATACAGTTACCTGCTGAGGTTGTCCCACAGTGCTCCACTGCATCCAAGAGTGTCCCAACCCCCCCACCTCTGCTTGAATCTGACTCTGAGAAATAATTTAATCTGAAGTAGCCTACTGTTAGATTGTGCTTGAACAACAAAACCAAATAACATTCAGTTTCTTGTGCAACTCAGAATGATGTTTAAATTATATTTAGATCTATGTTCAAGCCAAAAAAAAAGAAAATGTGCATAGCATACACATACATAACATACATGATACCTTCTTAAAATGCAGCATACTGTAGCTAATTATCATAGCAGAGATCAACAATACAAGATTCATTCGCAGATCACATTTTAAAAATACCATGGTATCAATGCATCCATCAACTACATGCCTTACACGCCATATCTCCATTCAACTATACGCCTGGCATAGCATACATAATATAACGTGCATTCCGTATTCCCTATATAGTCAAACAAATCTAGTATCCCATATACAGTGTTGCTTAACAACAAAACAAGGATGAACATTTCTAGACCATCTGTAAGACCTACACACAATCACGGATCCGACAGTAAACAGGTGACTTGACCACTAATTTATCCAGCCGAAGGCCTCAGCACAGTGACTGTATTTTAACACAAATACAGCCAAAATAGGAACCGCACAATTAAGCAATATAGCCTTAACAACCGCCCGGTACGTAGACAGGGCCGCGGCGGGCTGTTCTGCCATCAGTAAATCCAACAATCAAGACAGATGAGAGGTGCGTTTCACTCACCAACTATTTGTAGATACGGAGACTAATATCCTTCATGGCGGAAAAGAGTTGAATACTCTCATAAGTTTCCACTGACCGGACTTCAGTTCTTCTAAAACAGCGGAGTCCATTGATATTTTGGCTAACGTTAAGTGGACAAGTCTCCACTGTTTCCTCTACCTGTTGTCGCAGCTCCAGTTTCGAAGTAGTTCTGGCTCCCATCAGATGCGACGTTAGCTAAATCAACACACAGTAATTTTGGGAAGAGGCGAATTTCATAAAAACTACAACTACCCCCAGCTGCTTCCTGCTAGCGTTATGTTAGCTAATAACTGCTAAATTAGTTAACGTTAGCTAGCTAAAACTTTAATTTAAATAACTTTGCTAACTTTCCGTTTGGTGGTTTACTGAAATTAATTAATGTTAGGCAGGCTTGACAAAACTTTTTCCAGAGTCGTGACCATTTACAATTTCGAAGTAGCCACGTCTGTTTAGTTTAAACCTACGTGGGCCTATGTTTTAATTAAAAAATGCTAACTTTACCTGGCTTCCTCTAGCTTGACATGAGTGCCTCTAAAGAAACTGTCTGGCATCCAGGGGGCGCTGTTTCACCAGAAACAGAAATTCAATGAAAAACTGTGGAAAGAGGACCACAATGAAATAAATATTATCTGATAAATTATTTAATATATCTAAATAGTTTAAATCATATAGCTTAGGAAACCTTGCTTTCATTTGCTCCCACAAAAATACTGATTGTGTGCCCTTGATGAGAGAGACCTAGTTATTTTGTTACGAGGCAGCTTTGGGCAAACACCATTACATTGCATAAAATATTCTCTGTGGAAGGTCAGTTTAATTGCAGTCAGGATTTCTTTTTTATAACCCTCCTTTAACTTACCATGCATTCAGGTGGCTAGAAACTCCAAGTGAATGCTAATGTTGCTTTGTCTCGTGTCTAGAGCTGAAATGATCAGTCGATTCATCAATTGTCCTGTCAACTAAATGTTAATCGGTAACTCTTTTGATAATTGTTTGACCATTTCAGTCACTTTTGATGCCAAAAAATGCCAAACGTTCTCTGATTGCAGCTACTCCAATGTGCTTTCTTAATAATTAATCATTAGTGAAAATAATAATTAGTTGCAGCCCTGTTTATGTCTGCTTGAAGTTTAAGTAGCCACAACAACTTTATAAGCTATTGAATGTAGTGTTAGCTGTACATCTGTCAGCTTGTTTTGATGTATTTCTGCCTCCTATTGACCAAAATTAATTAATGCCGCTACGAGTAAAAGTAAAATTTGTTTATTATTTGATGACGTCTCCGATCATGTTCTGAACTTTGATGATCTGGCTGCCCTTTTGTTTACAGATGCTTTTATGTAATGTGCTTTTAGATATGTCCCGCAAGATTATACCTAAAGAAATGTCAAAAGGAGCCTTCTTTTGGCGCACACACAGACGAACTTGGTGATTCCTAGTGTCCTTACAATGCATGTAAATGTTCTTTTGATCTAATGACTTTAGCAGTGAAATAGCCCTAAAAAAAGACAATTCTGAAAGAGGTAATGCCACTGAAGAGAAAACCTTTTCCAGCGATTATCAAATCTATAAAGATGGTTTGTGAACCCATCAGAGAAGTTTGGACAAACTTTAAAAAAAAATCATGATGCAATTCGATAAGGACAGAAAAGAAATTAGGATGGTGAAGTTTATTTTTACACATGCTCAGACAAGAATTCATCACCACAAACCCATTGATGCAAAGAGGCACCATCATCCCCATCATCTATTGATCAGTGCATCATCACTGCAGCACTGTATTTTTTAAATCAGATGCAACTTTCTAACCTGTATTGATTACATATGTGCAATGGTTATGGCTTTGTGTGTAGGATGGAGCCTTTTCTTGCAACAGCAGGTGCTGGATCTATGGGCTGTTCTACAGAGAGACTTCACTTTATCATGCATGTGGGGTGTCTTTTATATGCATAATTGATTAAATTATACTTCCTGCTCATGAGTGTGAACACCTGTTCCTTAACCTATAAATGTACCTTTTAGACATCGTCAGGATGAATTCTTGGCCTAGTAAAAACATTTTTTTTGCATTGACAAAATTAGTGTGGATTTCATTTTTGTGCTTTTAAAGAACAAAGCTCTCATTATCCTTTAAACTCTTGTGTGAAACCAAAGACTCTCAGAAGTGCAGATGAGCGGTCTACAGCCCACAGGTCCTATGAGACCTGCAGCAGATGTTGGCAGCGCGGGGTCTTCTTCCAAAGCAGGTGGGCATGGGCACTCACCATGTAATGCATGTTCAGTGTGTAGGCTGGAAAGCTTTCTGTTCACCAGCTTTAGCTCTCCACATGTGCAGCAAAATGGTAACAGTTTCTAAGTCATAGCTGATGTCTTTGTTACAGTGAAACAGCTATGGGAATCTTTGACAGTTCTTGTCAGTAAGGACTCTGAAATTTTCTGGTGAAATGTGACAGCAACTCACCCAGATTTGAGCTCAATTCAAGCTTAATAAAAGTGGATTGTGAGAGTTTGGGGTTGCAGCTGAAAATCCTGCAAGTTGCGGTGTAAAAAACAGACCCACAGACTGTTAATGCAAGCCATTAACATAATAATATGACATTATTGGTTGTGTAGGGACAGGTGATTGGATAAGTGGATGCTGGAATGGGGATTAAACACATATTTGCCAAAGACACCTGTAGTGTCGATTTTTCACACTGTTTGAGATGCGGGTCTAATAAAATCATGGTTGCAATTTGTATCAACCATTTTGTGGCTTGTCAAATTGTGTGATGAATGCCTGATGAATTGTTTTTTCTAACAATTGAACAATTGCACTTACAATAGATAAATACATGCCAATGTGGTTTCTCTATGGCTGTATTCATGCCATATTCCAATCGGTTGGTTTGTAGACAGTGGTCGTAGCAGCAGTCACATTGTGAGACTTTGTTTTCTGACACAGTCAGAATTTGTATGTACATTTTTATGTTATATTTAACAACGTTTATCTTTGGCTGCCAAAGCTCCAAATTGGCCAACAACACATCTCACAGTGTGATCTAGGACCACTGGTTTTGATAGATTACCAAAGATTTCACTCCGTTTCTCTTAGGACTGTCAATTTTCTTCTTTGACAGCTCAAAATTGTACAGCTCATAGGTGCCTTAAGTTAGAATCTGTTCCAAAATGTAGCCGGTTTTCAGACTTCAACCCTGTTAAAAACTGACATAAAGATTCAGATAGCGTAATACTGTTGTGACTGTTGGTAGAGACTTTGATATAATAGGAATAGGAGGCCAACCTAAGCAATTCCATTGCATCTTTTGACAGAAGAGACAGGGGCAAAGAAAAAACAAATATCAGAAATTCCCAACATATCAGCAACAAGAGAGAATAATGCACACTTGTCTGAACTCCATAGCCCATCGCAGGTCTTTACAAGTGTGTAATTGCTATGTGACACTTTGGAAGACAGCACAACAATGCAATCTCAAATGAGATTATCTGAATGAAAAAGAAAGGGACATTGTTAGAGGAGAAGGATGTCTCTTCCAGAAAATAATACTGCCTCTCTGTCTGCATTCATGTCACAATTCAAACATCAGTTTACACTGCCATGACTTCACAAGTTGCCCTGAACACTGTAACAAGTCTTTAGGGGCAGGAGAGAAGGATGTCACTGACAATTTTATATAGTGCAAAGCTTGACTGCTAATAAGATTATTTTCTACCAGTGGCAAATATAACAACTTATTTCCTATACAAAAATCAGTTCTTCAAAAAAATAACACGGCCGTGTTTCTGTCTTAATTTGTGTTCTTATTGTGCACAACTAAATGCACTGATATTTTTCTCCATTTATTTATTTATTTACTTTTGTTTACTAAAGTATTGTGGAATTTTGCTCATTTTGTTGACATTGTTCTGTTTTATATTGTGCAGCCTTTAGAGTGCCCCTCTGAAAAAGTTCTAATAATTTCTCCTTTTACTTAAAACAGTTTTTGTTAATGGGCATTCTTTTGATGGTGCTCACAGTCTCATCCCACAGCGTTATGTGGACATCTCCACTGCCCGCTTAATCGGGTGCTGATTAACTGACACAACCTTAGAAACCAATTTATGATTACTTTTCTTCACCCATTCATAGCCCATTATGTCTAACAAAGATATATTCGGAAATCCATTTGGAAGTTGGCACTACATTGTCAGTATTTGAGGTAATAACTAAACAAGTAAAATGAATGTGTCTGGAAATCAATTTCATTTAAAAAAGTTAGCCCCACTTATTAAACTGCCATCCAATTTGTTGTGATGAGTGTAAGTATTTAACTATACACGCACATAAACTCAAGCCATGTATCCACATGCAAAACAATAATGCTTGTAAATATGAAAAGTCACAAAGTGAGAGTGATTTCAAATTATTTATGTAAATTTTCAAATATGTTCAAACACAGTCACACAAAAGAGTCTATTACAACAACCTTGTATCCAGAAAAACACCTGTAATAATGGATTTCTGTAATAAAAAATAAAACTATAAATTTTTGTACAATTTTATTTTGAATGACTTCATATAAAGCCAGATATAATTTTGAATTACTGTGTGGAAAACTAGGCTGATCACGGCTGCTTACAGAGAAACTTTGTCCAAGCTCGCACAATACATAGTTTCCCAGTTCTTATACCATGGTAATAGAAAGTTCTGTTTCCCTGGAGCCACAGCTCACTAAATAATGTGGCAGGACTGTGTAGCCTACACAATTGCTATATAAATACTGTAAAATAAATAGTATATTTTATCTTATGCTATATAAATAAACCAAAACTAAGAGTGTACAGCCCTCCTAGCACCTCTATGAGGCTGTACTTTGTCACAGCGGTGCTTTGAGCTAAATGCTAAAGTCAGCATGCTAACGTGTTCACAATGACAATGCTAACATGCTGATGTTCAGCTGGTATAATGTTTACCATGGTCACCATCTCAGTTTAGCATATTAGCATGCTAACATTTGCTAATTAGCACTAAACACAATGCATAGCTGAGGAAATCTTTTACCTTATGGCGGCGCTTGAGGAGAAGTCCGGGGATCACCAAAGTTATTACAACCGACCGACGAGCCATACGGCTGGCTATGGTACCTAAAAATACTATCAAGCTACACAGCGGTATGTTAATACAAATCAGCAATAACAAATCTTACTAATAGTCCAAGTAAAACAACAGTGAAATTAAGCTGTTTATATGATTCTATATATATGTATATACAGTATATATCAATAATCACGTTTGCATGTCATAAGAGAACACTACTCAGGCACAAATTGATCAAACTTGCCATTACAACAATAAAATGTCTTGAATGGTCTCTGTGAGTGCCAGTAATAGCTGAAGACTCCACATACTGTATGTTACTGCAGCTATGCTCTCTCTTGCTAAGAGCATCATCATGCAAACAATCACAGCACAATGTACACATGTCCCGCCTTACTCACATTACCGTCTTAATCACATTACAATTTTCCATACATGTAAACATGATCTATGGCCCTGAAACTGCTGTAACAGCCAAATGGAATAAGTGCTGTGATAGTGAAGTGATACATGTTGTCAAAGATACAGGAAAACCTTACAATATCTTCCACAGAATTTCACCTTTTCGGTTTTCCATTTCTGTCTAATTACTGTCACAGTCTCGAGGGGCTGCAGAATGTAGAAATTGACACAATAAATGAACATGACAACCACTAATCTTAGACATTCAACCGAGGACACAAGAACAATCTTAATCACAAAAAGGGAAACTTTGTTTTGGTCAGAGAGTTTTATCTCTACCAGGACTACCAGGGTGCTATGAAAAGGGATACAAAGATGTCTTGCTTGTTATACAACCATGCATTTTTAAATTTATTTTGAAAGGGTACAATTTTCTGAAACCACAAAAATAAAAACTGTTGTCCTTCCACTTGGGTAAAAACAATAACATTTGGGATTTCAAGGTTTCCACTAAACAACAGTAATATGTTAATTTGGTCATTTAAAAGTCTTTTCATCCTCTTTTGTTATGTTTTTAAATGATCTCATAATAAAATGATATCAGGTAAGCCAGTTGTTTTCTTCCACTTGCCTTCTCTCACTCAGTGCACCTTCCAAGCTTATAAAATACCCAGCAGGATAACAAAGGAAGAGGGAAAATGAAACCTGCAGCATGCAAAAGAAAAGGAAGTGCCAGTGACAGATTGCTCTTTTGCTGCGATCCTAGTTGTCATGGAGATGATAGTAACTTGTCGTAATGTCAGGGTTAGATGTTGCTCATTAGGCCAGTAATGATTTGTGGATAGATTGTAGGTGTGGGAGCTGTGTCTCATTTGAAGCCATACGCTGGTAGCCAGGGTACTCCAGACACTAGTGTTTACTGAGAGAGCCAAGCTATTTTATTGTTCCTAATGTCATAATTTACATTCTGCTAGTGGACCCTAATGGATCCAACGCTGCACATCTTCCCTTTTTGTTGAGCTGAATAATCAATGAAATGTAGGTTTCAATCTTTTTGATCATAAAGCACACTATAATCGTGTTTATGATGGTATTACTATTAGTAGAGGTATCAGTAGTAGTATTATTACTATTATCATGATTACCATTGATAGTGTTGTGTGTTTTGGACTCATAATGGAACATTTCTTGCAGGTGGTTCATCATTTTTTACTTGTGATTAACCGTGTGAAATTCTGGCAGGGGGTTTGCTTTTATGCCACACAGTTTGACTCCTTCACTCCCTAACAGATACTGAACATCTGTCAAACATTCTCAGCAGTGTGACAGTGCGATAGCAAAAACAGTCAATATTTCAGCTACAGTATGCAGTATTTATTCAAAATCTAATGGGAGCTCTACATTACATTTTGAAGTTACAGCAGGCAAGATTTTCATTTAAAAACACATTTGTTGTATCAGTCAAACTCAGGCTGCAAGCCAACACCCCATCCAAAGTTACTGAGAGTACACCTATTAACCCTGTTTACCCAAACTAAATTCTGCTGTTGGGTACCCACAGAGGTGACTAATCAAAATTTGAGTCAAAGATGCTTCCTAATTAGTAGCAAGCAAGTACTCCGATCAGAGAAATCTGGACTCAGCAATGTTTCTTTTGCCAGCTGTGAGATTTTGCCTCTCTTGTCCCTTTAAAGCAATCACAGACTGACCAGTATTGCTGTGTGCAGTTTAATGACTTCTCAAGCCATGATTTCTGGCTAGTGAACTTTAAATTGTCGAAATAGTTACTGCCAAGTGTATATGAATCCACATATTATATGTTTACTGCAGCATCTGCAATGTTGACAGCTTGTGACAAGATTTAAACAATTTTCATGGAGTGCTCCAATCCAAGCAGGAATGCACCTCGTCCTATGCTTCTGATTGTAGGTCCTATGAATTTTTAAGTTTGCATCATGGTGACATACAGGAATTCTTGGCATATAAAATCATATAGAGTTTGGGCCCCAAGGCTTCCTGTTCCAGCCCCGGTCCTTTCCCTTTGACATTAAGTCCGGAACATGCTCCCTCATAGGAAAAGCCCAGCTTCTGCCTTTAATGAAAGGTGTTCATCATCACCTTGTCAGCAACAGTGTGTGACTAAGACAGGTTGACGCCACTTAGTCTCCCTAAGGGGAGCGCTGGCTGTCAAGCAGAATTTGTAGTCCTACCATTTTACCTTGACAGACGAACCAACCTGGACAGGACAGGAGAGCGGGGCCACATAATGGGCCCTCCAGTTGTCTTCTCCTTAAAAAAGTGACATTTGTGTCTTAATTGAGTCCTTGGCTGCATCTTATTCTGCTGTGCTAGTCATTCTGTGTTTACACCAACAGATGAATCAGAGCATTGCTTTTTCACCATCATTCATCGCCCACGCCATCACATGACAATCCTCGAAAGGCCTTCAAAGGTCAGTGTGGTGGAGATGACCGGTCTCTCCCTTGGTTGCTACAAGCGAGTGCCTTCGCTTTGCCCCAGTTCCCGTGCATGGGTGAGCCTTGATCGCAGGCGTAAGGGGGGTTACAGTAATGCTAGCTGACATCCTGAGAAGCTGTGATTGCTTAGAGGGCTTTGCGGGCTGGGTGGACAGTGTGGGTGGCTGCGGAGGGATAGGGGCCGTGTCTCACAAGGACCTTTAACAGCCTTTTAAAAGCTCTGAGAGGGCCGGCCTGACGCCAACCACTCAGAGGAGAGAAATCGCTGACAGAGCTAAAGGGAGGGAGGGCGGTGGGGAAGAGGCAAGCAGGAGCGTGCAGCAGTTCCTGGAATGCCTTTGAGTTCATCACGTAATCCTGTGATCCCTACGATGATCTAGACACACCACAACCTAATCGCCCTCACTGGAGTCACTGTGTAATTACAACCATTTGCGCTAAATAATTTACCAGGTGCAACCGCTGAAATAACATCCAGCACTCATGGAATGCACTTCTGCAAGCTTTTCCACTGCAGCCTATTATACCACTTTAGTCTTTGTCGGGTCAGCCTGGCCACTGAGATAGAAACATCCTGCTTTACAATCCTATGACCTGGTACCACTCACAGCAAGCTCACAGAGTGCTGTGTTTGACCTATAAAGGTTTGACTAAATTGGCTAATACCATGCTCTGTGCCACTGAATCCTCTGTTTCTGTGGACAATCATCCATTGCTAGACGGGGGAAAAAAAGATATTATCCAACAAGAACACCAAAGTCCTGGGAAGCTTTATTACTCTCATTTCTTCAATAACTCTCTCAGACTTCCAGTTGTGTGCCATATTTCATCTTGGCGCTGAAGAATGAGTTTTCTGACAGTGAACATGAGAAATGCAAGAGACTCAATGGGCACGGCTGGAGGGGGGCAGCCTACCCACAGAAGATCACAGCAGTGGCAATGAATGCATCAGAAAACACTGCTGTAGGCGAGCATAAGTCAACAGTGCCTAATGTGAGCCTTTGGTATGCATGATGTTAAATAGATTGTGAAAATGCTCTTTTCATGACTAAGATGGAGCTTTTCATTAATCCTAGAGCTGAACCTGCCTCCGCAAAACAACGAGCATCCCTCGCGGGAAAGACAAAACACCCACGGTGGGCTAGAGGGAAGAGCTCTCATACAGCCCATGGACTCACTCTCGTTGCATCCGCCCCCTTAACTGTGCGTGTATTTATGATTTGCATGTTTGTAGATAAAAGTTATATATCACATGTGTAGCATGCTGTAATAAGTATCTCAAGCATGTATTATTTTCTCTGTGTGTATGTCTATATATGTCCCTTTCAACACCACGCACATATGCTTCTGCGCTGTGCGTGCAGAGCGTAGGTGGATGTGGTTGAGACAGATATTCACAGAACTTAAATCATATTCTTTATGTGTACATGTGCAGCAGTTGGTCAGAGGAGATAGGTTTTTTATTTTATTCTAGGAACCCCCGTTAATGATACCCACATGTAGAGGATTAAAGTAATAGCGCGGAGATTCAGTAAATATTCACATGTGTGAATGCTGATAAGTCTGCTCAAGCTACTTTTTTATTTGCTACGATATGAAAAATACTACAGAAATAACTTGCACACCTCAATTTAGCTCAACCTTCCTTCCTTCCTTAGTTCTATCTTCCATAAACTAATTGTCAATGTCACGAGAATGTGTGTGCAAACACATTCGTACACATACACATTCATTTGCAACCACAATTTGAAACCTAAATTGCAGTGTTGGAGTTGCAATTGAGATAGATTATCAAATAAATTGAGTTATGTCAGTTTGCCTTTGTGTGCCTGTATGTACATCTGCACCAGTGATTATTAAATATTATATTAAAGTTTCACTTCAATATGCCTGTGCCACTGGTAGCTGTAAACGGTGCACTGCATATTCAAAATAAAACAGGTTTCACTGTCAAACTGTCATCTTGTCATGCTTTGTAAAAAAGAAGGCAGAGACAGTTTAATCAGCGGTTGCAAAGTTAAATGAATCACCACAGGACATCAGAGGATTCAGACTTTACTTTAGACACAAATTCTAGGGCACAGTAGCCATATAGCAGCTATATAGCTCTCTTCATGTTCTGTCGATTCTCCAGAACCTGCACCACACTAATCTCATCATAGCAAGCCCAACAATCTATTTCTGAGCAGAGCCATTTCTTGAATCAAACACCTTCCTCCCAGCCAGCAGAGTATGACTGTGAAAACCAGAGCTGTCCGCAGGTAACGGCCCAGGCATCCATTTGTAATGCTGATGTCAGAGCCAAGGATTGCAGCCACATTATCAACACCTGTGTTGAGAAGTGAGGGGTGCGTAGAAATCACGTCTGCTACAGACGGAGTCATTGTAGAAACCAATCTAAAACTTGCATCTACTGCCATTAAAACCGTAGATTTTTTCATGCTCACCCAATTGGGAGTGAAGCAACAGAGCGGTAGTGCATCTGCAACCGCTGTAATCACCTGACCTGACTTGATCCACTAAACAAGCATGTCACCTTAAGTGTGTTGAATAGATAGTGTCAAGTAGAGTTAAAAAAAAAAGTGGAATCATAATTCAGACTTGTGGCCATTATACAGGAAAACATTAGAGATATTTTATGCAACATAGGCATCCTGCAATCTGTGTGTACACTGTGCTCCTTCAAAAAAAAAACAACCTTTGGGGGCTAGAATACATCCTATTGTGCCCATGACTGCAATAACTAGAATAAAGGCAGCATTTTAGAGTATAAGAGAAGCCTTTTCCGTATGGATTTGTAACAAACTGCTAATCTGGTGGTACAGTTTGATATACATTTAAAAAAGATCTGAGAAAAAATGCATACTAAACTACCTCCAAAGATGCTCATCTGAAAAGAGGTTTCAAGGGAAAGTGAGCACAAATGGGATATATAGAGTGTAGTGCAGCGTGATCACAGTGAACTGTTGCCTCTGTCCGGTTAACACCCACATTCAGAGGTGGAAAGAATATCCAAGCAGGAGCGTTACTGTGTTATTAAATTGTACTCAGGCCATGCTTGAGCTCAACTAAAAGAACAACTCAGAAAGTATCTATCTATCTATCTATCTATCTATCTATCTATCTATCTATCTATCTATCTATCTATCTATCTATCTATCTATCTATCTATCTATCTATCTATCTATCTATCTATCTATCTATCTATCTATCTATCTATCTATCTATCTGTCTGTCTGTCTGTCTGTCTGTCTGTCCATCTATCTAATTTTTTTAAATCACTAAAAGCACCTTAGTTGGGCTGGGTTGTAGAGGTGGTGAAGAGGAGAGATAAAGCATGGCTAAATATGGTTTCTGAATAGCTGGTACGTGACAGCAGCTTCTTTTTCTATTATTTCATTATGCAGGTGCAATACAGGAGAAGCACTGAAATCAGCAAACATTACACAACCGTGCATGAATAGCAGGAAAAGAAATGGCAGGTGATAGTTTGGGAGAATAGGAGGCAACTGTTACTGGTAACACCAGTGCTGTCACAGCTCTCTTTTATGGCAGCCATAATTTCATGTCGAGAAAATAATGCACTCAGTTGCTGCCCGTTAATATATGTTGTCTTGGAACTGCTCATGTCTACATGTTAACGCAGTTTATTAATGCAAAGGGGGGAGTAGTGGGAAGCAAAGAAATAAGGGTGGTGGCATGGAGGGAGCTTGAGGGGAACTGATGGCTATGGGAGGTAGGGGAGATCTTACATCTTGATTTTGTGGATTTTACTTGGTGTGATGTAGGATTATCAAAGGGCTCATTCCTCACACATTTGTTTCCTCCCTTGTACGTTTAATGACATCCATCACCACTTATAAATCAAAATTTAAATCTCAATACAAAAAAGGTGAACTCTATTGGCATAATTTCAAAACGGACATGTCATGATTAGTCATGTCATCAATATGTATCATTATCTATTGTGTACTTCAGTAAATACTTTTATATTTAAAGTAGCTATGTTTTTATATTAACAATGGATCAAATGACTGTGTGATGTGAAAGGTGTCACCCGTAGTCACGAACCCACAGAGAATTATCACCTGATTCTGCAGTTCTCCTCAGCTCTACAGAGCTATGTACCTTTCAGCTCATTGTTTTGGTTTTACAGCTGCAACTTTACTGTTTTGGTTCACTCTCACTGCTATAATATATATAATGTTGCTTCGTGTCTGCTGAATCTGTAAAAAGGCAGATGTTTTCCAACACGTTCTCCGTGTCAACTTAACAGGTGATAATATGTATATGTGTACATATATGATAATATATGTGTTGTTTTTACAGCTTGTTTAATGCATTCAGAGTTTAACTTCATGATGAAATGGTGATATTTCCTTTTTGTGTGCCCTTCTTCAATCCACCTGTCTCATCTACTTATACTACAGTTTGTGGTTCCCTCCAGTCTTGGACTCCCGGACAATCCCCAAAGAAGAAGAGTGACTATGTTATAGTAATTTGCAGCAAATATGGACCTGTGGGTACATCAGTACAACTAGCTATCCAGCTTGTGAACATGTGGCTGTGTCTGTGATCTTGGCTGTCCCTTTTAACTCTTGAAATACAGTACTTTTCCCACTGCATTTTGGTCTGTTGAGACCACTTATCATGGAGAAAGAAGTGAAAGAGTGATACTACCTGTTCTCTGATGTAGGCCCAGTGCTCCCTGTACAATTGCTGAACATCGGTGCAATATAGAAGAGTTGCTCACCTTGTATTTTATGTCTTTCTGCTATTTTAATTTATTCCTTAATTTCTTCCTGTTGGTCATTTTCTTATTGCAATACACTATATATTTATCTTTACACTAAAAAATGTCATCAAGTATGTTTACATTGTTGTACAGTATGCTGCTTTATTAAAACACCAAAAAAAAGAGCCCAAGTCTTAAACAAATATGAAAATTGCCATCAGTTTTTAAAAAGATAAAAATGTCCTAAAATTCCCCATTGTAGATGCGTTGCAAAAATACTAACGTGCCACCATGTCTTGTCTGTTTGGCCAGTTATCCAAATGAATACGAAAAATACATCACAAACAACAAAATGGCCCCATAAATACACAGTACATTAGCAATAGCTCCTTTTATAGGTGTCTTTGAGTTGAATTTTTATTTCAATAGAGGTGTTTATTCATTATTGATATAGCACACCAAAGCACATTTCCCTTCTATCAATATGACAGGCATATTACAATTCTACCAGAGGAGTGTGTAGTTTGTAATAAAGGGCAAAGCAGAAGAAAGTTTAGATGGATTAAAAGTCAGTTTGGATACTTTTTGGTGATTGACAATTCATCAGACACTAATGAAGCAACTCCTCTGCTCCAAGTAATTTCAAGTAAACTCTTTGAATCATTTGAAGATATTATTTCACTCATGTCTGGAACTCCTGGCATAGACTGATTGAAGAAATGGACTCAGGCATGTAGGGAACATTAAATGAACTTGAGTAAAGGTGATTGTAACTTGATGACAGATTCACAGGCGGGAGGCAAGATGCTCTCCAACCCTAGTGTAAGATAATGTGTATAATCCACTGCAGAGATGTTAAGTGCACTCATTTCACACTCCATTTCACACAACGCTGCCCTAGGAAGAATCTGTGTGTATGATGACTCAGGGAAATGCACAAGATCACTCTTCTAAATCTTTCTGTTGTTGTTTCTCTCCATTGTTAATAATTTGAAATCCAATTGTTTTCCCACAGTATTTCAGAATTAATTATATGTCAGGAATATAATAAGGGCTGAATCCATGTTATGTGCAAAATTCATACTAGTCAATATTTGGTAGCAAATTACTTCAAAAGATGCATTGCCGATATTAAAATGCTATTTGAAGGTCTAATTTCTACCTGTTGCTTTACTCTAAATTTACAACCTAATGCACAAAATTGAAGTAGTAGAACCTCAAGAGATAATAGTGTCTGTTTATATGTCATTACCTGTTACAAGGACAAACACTGAATTTCCATCCATCAGCCTAAGAATAGGATATCCTCTCACTGAGTGCCAGTGGCCTATTATCAAACGTGTCATGCCCATTCAAGCACGTGCCCCACCAGATTTTTGATATCTGAATTATTTATATATATTTTTTTATATTTTATTTTATTACTGTTATTTTTTTTACAATATGTAGTAGTTATGATCATTTTATATTATGAATCAAACTTATCCTTCTAATTATGTCAGAACTCAAGAAGTCCCTATGGTATTGGTTTCTTCCAAATGTTGCAGGATGAAATCAGTTTGCAGCAGCATAAGCATGTACACAGCACTCTGTTGCGCATCAGTGCTGGAGGAGATGTAGGCTACAGCTTAACAGTGTGTTGCTGAAGTGATTAGTAGAGCATCATCCCTTATTCAAACGTGTGAAAATGAAATGCAAGAAATGCAACACCCACCCCCCCACCCCCACCCCCCACCCCCACGCTGCTTCCTATGTATTGTGTTAGAAAACACAGCTATTACCATGTTGGCAGGTTCCTTTAATCTGTGGCTTTGTTATCTATGTTCTCTAAATTAATTTGTGGATATACAGTAGTCTTTTTATGTGAATTTATGCCCCTTCAAATGTTTGGGTGAAGCAGACAAGATTTTCCTCTTTTTCAAGAAAAGTGGCAGTAGTGTAGAAGCTCGTGTACAAGTGAGTGTCATTTTCAATAACCATAACAGCACAAATAATGGACATGAAAATCTCTAAATAAATATACAGTATTTACCCAAATATAAAGTGGGAGATTACTGAGCTACAAAAACTGATTTAGTGAAGTTTTGAAATAGTCCCCCCCAAAGTCTTTGAATATTTTGCAGAATTGCAGAAAATTGTTCATTATTTTCTTTTTTGTTCTGGGGAAGGCCCCGCATGCTCCCCGCTATAATTGTGTCTCCATGAACTTCTACTGATGTAATTCATACACATCACATATCCATTAGCTTAAATGTCATATACTTTGATCTATTTGAAAACATTTTTCTACACTATCAACAGATAAAATACAAAAAACATCGTCAAAGGGATAAAATGTAGGCCACTAATTGTGGGATGTTTTCCTGAAAACCTGACAAACTTCTAAATTAAGAAATTCATGGATGCTTCTAGATGCATAGAAAGGAAACACATCTGTGTGTGCACTCATACATAATGCAACATGAGGCCATGAATTAGTGCAGGATTTTTATTTAGTCATGTATTTATATTTAGGTATTTACTAATTCATTTTCTTTCAGATTAAGTGACCTGTTTTTCATTTTAAAGAAAAAAAACAGAGCATGTTGTGTTTGTAGTGTAGCCATGTTTCTCATTTCCCCTGTCTTTATTATGGGATTGTTTGGAAAACCTCCCCAGTGAGCAGATGGCGTCTGCCGGGAGGAGAATGAAGCTGGAACCTGGACTCTATACACTGCACACACATTTCCCTATTTCTAGCACAAGTCTTTGTAAAAGGGAACAACAGAGGTCTATCGGGAATTTAACCACGGGTCTGTTTTGGGAAACAGTGCACACGTTTGTTTATTGCAGTCTTGCTCTTGGATCCATGCAGCTGCAGCTACAGTAAAAGATGTGGATACTGGAGAGTCTCTCTGCAGACTGGAGAACAGGATCAAGCATCCCCCCTCTTGGAATGATTTCACTTACTTTGATCATCATGGTTTCCATCAAGTGAATGTGATGTGTTCATTATTTGACCGCTTTGCCAACGGAGTGAAATGTAAAGAAGCATTTGTATTCTCTGGGCAAGCTATTCTACAGTATGCTGGTGTGTCCTCGTGTATTATTAAGCAGAGTGCGAGGCAATGCTACAGTATCTCCTCCTAGCTGCTTACACTATGGCCCATGACATATTAACGAGAACTTAGCAGCAGGAAAACCATGGGTCTTATGCTGAGTCTGCACTTGCTAAACTTACTGGGGGGACATGATAAGCCAGGCAAAGCTTGGAAAAGTAAATCTAAGGCTGTTTGAATAAGCCCTGCACCTCTCTGCCAGCTACAATCCACACACAGTATTCCTCCCAATCTCTCTCTGGGGTAGATTTCTTAAGCACGCTTTGTAGCTAGATCCAGGTAGACTATCAGTCACTGCGGTTGTGAAGAACATGCCAACAAGAATAACCCAACGTAAGATGTAAAATCTTGTGGGAGCTCAGAGGCTGGACGAGATTGAATTAAAATCTCTCTTTTGCTGAGTCAGACTCTTTAGATAATTACCCACAGATATGAGGAACATTTCCCCTCTTGGCTGTAAGTTCAGAGGGAATGCAGACAATGGCACATTTGGCTGCAATCACAGCAGCCCCCCCACCATGAATTGACGCTAGGAGAGTAAGATAGCACAAAGCTAATCTCTGGCCCCACAAAAAGGCCTGAGGGAGCAGCCCAAAATGGAAGCAGTATTAATACTATGGTTTCTTAGTGTGTCAGGTATCTTTGCTTGTCTTATGGTCCTTGAACACTACCTCCAGCACTGTTTTATATGCCAACAGACAAACAGTGTACATGCAGATTAAGCATAATATACATCCCTGTCAACAAAACAATGGCCTTGAAGTAACAACCATGCATGCCTAAGTAACCTATTAAAGTTTGCTCTGGGGTGCACAGTAGCAGTCTCACATCAGCAGTTCTACCGCTGTCTCCAATCTGGCTTCCACTGCCAGGAGGCTGCACATCTGCACAGCACAGTGACTGACAATCCATGGTTCACACACCGTTCACCCCCCCACTCCAACCCCAACACACACTCACAGAACACCAGCCAGCCAGGGTACTCCCCTACGCGACTCAACTTGTTTCAGGGCTGAGAGGGAGACACGAAGAGAGAGGTGGAGATTAGATCAACCTGGGGGAGCTGGGGATGAAGAAGCGGCTGTTTGCATCCCGGTGTTGCCATTCAGTGTCAAAGTGGATTGGCTTGTAATGAAGAAAAGATTTGTCCCATGGTTTGGTCTAATCTGTGCTTTCAAAACTGTAACTATAATTACATTTAAACCCTGTAGCTCCAGCAGTTTGGATATTGAGTCATTCTTTTATCTTATTTTGTGAGACTTCAGGCGCCTCTGCAGCGCAGCAAGGCACAGAGCTCCACACAAAACGCTGCGCCTAAACGCGTAAAAACAATCAATGCACCTACAGTCCTGGGCGTTGCACTCCTTGTTATAGGCAATCCAGAGATCTACTTTTCAAAACTGTCGTAACATTATGAAACATTAATTGATTTAAGTATTAAACAGCATTGTAACATTCAAGTTACATGAAAGATGTTTTGCGTGCATCCCCGGATTTGTATCATGGATCCTAATTGTCAGTGTATTTTCAATACTCCGCCTTTAGACTTAAGTACATTTAAGTCACAACGTTTTTTAAATATGATTGCCGTAGATGACCCATTTTTGCAGCATGGGTGGCTGTACTTACCCCTATCTCCTGCCCACGAAGAATCCTTTTATGAGAAGTGACCCATATCCAAAAGCAAGATCGTATCTTGTTGGGTCTTACAATCTGTGAAGGGAGGATTTCCTGAGCAATTCTGGCTTCTTCTTTTTTTAAATCAACAGCTAAACATTATTTCTGAATAGTATCCAAAAGGAATCCACACGCATTTCGAGGCTGCGTCGACCCCCCAGGATCATTGCGCTCGCTGTCCACGGAAAAGTGGTGCTGAAAGTCTCAAGTCCCAACTTTAGGTTGTGTGCGAATGGGAAATAAATGGCACGTCCAGTATGGCCACTCACTAATACCGCTCCTGCGATGAGAAGATCAGATTTTTACGGGATGATAGAGCGGAGAAGCACATATCCCACACCCGAGGCGAGAGCACTTTCCAGCTGATAGACGGAGGACTGTATGCGCCCCGTGCACTGGATGTGATTGATGTTAAAAGCATCGCAGCACACCGCCTTTATCAGGGAAGAAATGCAGCATCAATGAATGTGGGGAAAAGGGTGTGAATGCCAGATTACAGCATGTAATAGGCTACCACCAGCGCTTTGGCAGCGGCTGCATAGTGAAAGTGTGACATGAAGCCTTTGCTTCCATTTGTTAAATCTTAACGTCGATTTGGCCGCCTGGTGTCTTACCTCTCAGCACAGACTTCAGTGTCAGGTTTTGCACATTTGTTTTTCTCTGTGATGTGACAAACAAGCATAGGAAACCACTCTGCCTGTCTGAACTGACAGTTAAGTCTAATTAAACTCTGATTTTAAAATATCTCATTATTTAGGGCAGTTAATGACTCTATTTGCAAGACACATCTTATGTCTGCCAGATTACTTGCAAGACAAGATGCAACAATTCTATTTTTCCCAGTTAATATTCTCATGTCCATGACTATCAAATGTTCTGCAATATGATAGCGTACAATCAATCCAATTCTCACGCTGACAACAGAAGATGTGGTGTGATTGTTTCAAATATGACGCTTCTGGGTCGACTCCAACGTTACAGGTGCTGTTGCGCAGCCTATGCAGTATGTTGAGTCTCAAAGCCTTGGGATGCTGTGCGCAGACATTGACGAACATATCAAGTCCAATCACTGAGTGCGAAAACTCAATCTAGATGCTGTGTATGGTTTTGTGTGTGTGTGTGTGTGTGTGTGTGTGTGTGTGTCACTGACGGACAGCAGCCACATTCTGCAGCAGAGTATATGAAATCATGTCCAAGGGCATGCCTATATGCCAACATTATACAGCAAAAAAGCGAGAAATTAGTTTTAAACCAAGCGTGGAATGTTATTATTTGAGACTTTAATGCGATTGATGGATCAATCTTTTGGCTATTAACCTTCAAAAGTCTACAAAGTGTGTTGCAGGAAGATGAAGAACCTCCTCATCAATCAGTTTAACTGTGGCATCGTGCAACCTGCAGGAGGAGGGATTGATTCATTTTCCATGATGTCCAATGGAAGGCTCATGGTGATGATTCTGCCTTTGCTTCCTGTATATGCAGCTGCTTTTTCTGCCTTCCTGATCACAGGGCTGTGTGGTGTGTGGAGGCTTTCACAGGTCTGAGTGGGTCACACCTGTGGAGTGTTGGACTGACTCCACCACATCAAGGGAAAGTGGAGGGGTGTGTGTGTGTGTGGAGAGATGGGGGGGTCCTTGGAGGGTGTGTGTCATGTCTCTGTGGGCCTTGGAGGCAGCTGAGCCTCTGAATATTCATCCCAACCTCTGCTGGAGCAAATTCCAGCTACACGACTAGACTGACTGGCAGTCTTGTGGGCTGTCAGGGGACCTTATAAGTCATGCAAAAAAATCATAGCGCACATTTTTGAACAGAGTGTTTTACATCTCTTTATTACCCCACAAAGCATCAGCTCTCTTCCATCTGTCACCTCCTCAAACCAGTGTTCTATTTCTGTTTAGCATAGTTAGTATAATAAGTGAATTATTTAGCTGTGGAGAATGGATACAAAAGTTATTTCCACCAGGAGACCCATTCCTGCTTTGCTTTCTGCTGCAGTGCACTGGGAGACGTTCTTGTTGAACGTGTCTGCTCTGAGGATAACATGTTCCGCCGCTGAGTCCTCCCCGTCCCTCTGTGCAAGGCAAACTCTGGAGATTACTTGTTTCAATTAGCTATGGGGCGGAGAGAATTTAAGCCATGTTAATTCCAGTCACTAGTGAAAATCCCAGTGACAAAGACTAACCACTGAGGCATAATCGCCTGCCCCCAGACGTCTCTCATTTCATGGATACATTAGGGGAATTATTCAAAATGTAAATTCTGAGGTCACGAGATTTTCAGTTTATAGATGGGATTCATTAAAGGCCAGAGCTCCTGCAGAATTTTTATGATTTAGAGTGACCCTCTGCTTATGACAGCTCTGACCTGTTTTTGGTTGTTTTGTCCACTCACTCAATCCCCCATAAAGAGCCCTTTTGCCTCTTTTTTTAACTGTAAAAGAGTATTTGGTCTGAAATAACTTGCTTCAAAATGTATAAATAAATGTTGAATTAAACTCTCTGAGGAAGAGCTGCTTTAAGATTCGATTCGATTAGATTCAACTTTATTGTCATTACACATGTACAAGTACAAGGCAACGAAATGCAGTTTAGGTCTAACCAGAAGTGCAATAAGCAAGTGCAGGATATAAAGTCAGTGCATAAATGCAGGATAGAGCAATATTATGAAAATATTTTACAAGTGATACTATGAACATTATATACAGATGGCATTACTATAAACAGAAGCATACTGATGGAGTTAAAAGTTTTCAACTAAAGAATAACAATGATGATAAGTAGACGGAGGAGGGGGAGGGGGAGAAGAAATGGAAGTCCCTCAGTATGAAATAAACAATAATCTAATAGTTGGAACAAAATATGATGTTTGTGTCTCGCATCTTTTCATCAGTATCTGTGTCATCTAATATTGAACTCTGGGGGTATATAGACTATCTGCTGACATTTGATTACATAAAATTGAGCTTCTGACTGTCTAACACACCCACAAGTTGGAAGACATAGAAATGAGTCAGTTTGTCACTGTCTGTTTGAAGCAATATTTTAGAAAGATGAAACAGGCCAGCCAGGGCAGACAGATTGGCCATATGCTCCATGTGTGAGTAATATATTTTTTTTGCGATGCTGGCTGCATAACAGTTGTCACAGGTGTAACCTTTGAACTCTAAAAGCTTTTTTATAAGAGACTGGCTACAGTGCAAATTGTATCTATGGTACAGAGCAGAATGTGCACAAGAAAAAAAATAATCTGCAGTATACTCTCAAACTTTATTACTGTTATTACTAACTTTTCCTCTGAGTTAGGAAGTCGCCATGTGAATGCCTTTAATATTTTCTGGTTTTGGACAAAACGTTACATTTGACTTGGCTCTAGGATATTGCGATGGGTGTTTTACCACTGCTTTCTGATATTTTATGGACCAAACGAATAATTAAGAAAATAATTGGCATATTAATTGCTAAGAAAAATTATCGTTACTTGCATTAACATTGCTTCTAACATTGAGTACAGCAATGTATAATTGCTATAAAAGCAATATAGCAAAATACTTTACTTATGACAGATATGAATCCCACTACTCATGGTAAATAACTGTGTACAGAAGGATAGCATTATGTTGTAGTTGGCATTCAGAGGTGACAACAAAGTATGCTTCTAGTGGGATGCCAACATCACAAAAAGGACAATAAAGTACAGTACGTGGATATTATATGTACCTTTTATCTATTCTGTGGGTGTCAATTGAGTAGAGTGGAAGCATACTCATTCCACTTTTTCTCACTAAAACCTCATGTGTGTCTTTTCAGTCTCTGGTCATTGTTGCAGGATATTTTGCCATGGTATTTTGAAATGACCCTGAAATAAATTAAAAACGTAATTATTCAAGGAACAGTTACCTGCTTTACTGTGACAGACATTTGTGCAGTTGCGAGCCTGATACTGGCGGCGTCCATGAGGCACAGACATTGTAGGAACACAAAATAATATTTGTATGTATTGTAACAAATATCAACATATATCCCTGTTAATGGCAAACTTTGTTTTATATTTCACTGATTTCATATACTTTGAATATACTTTATACATTATCTGTTTGCTCTTAGACTATTAAATAAATAAGTTGAATGTCACTAGACATATGAGTTTGGGCTGGTTGTAACTGGCATGACAGCAGCATCTGGTGGTTATGACATTTAACATCCTTAAATACCTTAAATGGTTTACTATGTGAGACTTACAACATAACCTAATAGGTATATAAGCCAAATATAGTATTTTGCATCAAAACATAAAAAATAGTTTTTCATATCAGGCCAATGTTCCTTCTTCCAAAGTAGATTTTCAGTTGATGGATATTCAGTCTTTAAATACTTTATTCGCAGCATTCAGTAAAAAATAACTTTGTGCAATATTCTATATAAAATAAGAAAATAATTATTATAGATTGCACCTTTTAGCAAAGGATACAGTACACAGAGAGAGGGCAATGTCACTTTAAGCCCAGATAATCACAACACCGTAAATTGCTTCTCTTGTGTGTGAAGCAAAGCACAATCTATTCTGGCCTTGGGCAGAACAACACAATCTCCTGCTTATTTAGTCGTTAACGTGCATATTTACCTGGAGAAAGAAGGTGCTCGAAAGGTTAATGTTGCCAATATCTTTGCAGTCTTCAATAAAACAAACCTCAACCACTGCATAGCCTTTGGTTGTGTGTCATACATCTTCACAGGGATTGCTATATTAAGAGCTATAGCACTATAGCTTTGCACTTTGCCACAGTGAAGCTCTGGTTGTGACTGCTCTGTCTGTCTGCTACGATCATAGAATATACCAAAGACTGAGCTTATCACACTTTTAAAACTCTATTATGTTCTCTTCCAAAAAAAAAGTTAACTCAACAAACATTGACTGTGTTGCACCAGCTATTTGTAAATCCATTACTAAGTGTGTAAAGCCTCTCCTGTTCTTAGTGACCTACTAAATCTGGATGCAACATCAAAACTTAATATTTGTCGTAGCTAGTTAAGACTTTATGTGCAATGTGCAAATCAGTTGCTAGAAAACATCCGTAGTGCTGTCCAAACTAAAGCAACCAACTAGCTTACCTATGTAAACAGGAAGTCACTGAACCATTACGAGTTGTAACATTACTTACAAAAATTCGTTTTGGTGGGTAATGTCAGCGTATTTGTTTATTTGCAAAAGAAAAGGCTGGATAGAAGCTATTCCTTAATTTGGCATTTATTAAAGCATTGGAAGATCAAAAGCATCATGTACAAGGAACTTTTCTATTCAGAAAGCCACAGTCAGCAAGCTGCTAATCTGTAGCCATCATCCTAAAAAAGAGTGCTCTTCTTAACATCACACAGAGTTTTAAATGAGAATGTACAACTATTTGATAGGTTTCTACAGAGGTGGGGAGGAGCTGTGGTTTAGACTTAGCTCTCCCTTCGGTGGTGCACAGGCTGGTCCCAGCCTCTTGGCACACGATTCCACCCTTCATGTGGAGACAGCGCCCTAGTGGAGGAATCCTACACTTCCTCTGTTTGTAATTTGCTAAAGTCTCTGCTTCGTTCCCCAAAACTGACACTTTTCCTTTCATGGTCATTACAATACATACTGTCCTCAGTACATGATGTTCTTTCTGATATCCCTGTTTCTTTGTATAAATGTAAGCCTGTTTGCAACAGCTAATCAACTTTTCCGTGCAGTCAGCAAGTCTGCAGGACAACCCTTTGAATTGTTAAGCCTCATGCCCTGTGTGTGTGTGTGTATGTGTGTACAAAAGTTTCAACATGTTATTAATATAATACTACGTGGGACCACATATCTCGTTATTAGCTCATTTTTCAACCATTTTACTACTACATCTGCTGACTCTTTCTTGCATGGTATTGCCTTTACCCACTTGGTGAATCTGTCCATCATCACCAGCAAGTAACAGTAGTCTTTTGTTCTGTTTTCCACACCCATATCGGTGAAGTCGATTGTGATGTCTTGGAATGGTGCTTCCCATAGGGCACTTGTATGCCCGCTTAGGGTTGTGTCCATTGCAAGTGTAGCAGTCTGTCACATAGTTTTCCACTATTGCTGTCATGTGGGGATGCCACCAGCATCCTTCAATGTTCTTCTGTGTTTTCTTCTTGTTCTCATGAGCTGGTCCGTGTGCTTGTTTGAGTAGTAGCTGACAAAGTTTGGCTGGAGCCACTATTCTTCCATCATGAGCTCTCCACAGGCCTTCCTTCTTTGTTGCTCCTTTCCGATGCCATTCACTTTGCTCATATACTTCTGCTTGTTCTTCCATGTCAATGATTTCTTTCTCTGTTAGTTCTGGTAGTTGTTCAATGGTGACAGACATCTGTCTTGGTGTGTATCCTCCCGCCTTCTTGGCTGCTAAGTCTGCAGCATCATTTCCTTCAGCTATACTGGTGTCTAGTTTCTGGTGTCCTTTACATTTCATCATGGCCACAGCTGCAGCTGTTTTTACTTCCTGTCTGTGTTTTCCCTCCAGTTTTGATTGTTGGATCATCGTTGTACACATGGTGTTGTTCCTGCCAAGCATGTTTACCGTGAGTTTGTATTGGATTCTTTGTTCTCCCGTGGACCTTGTTTGGATTTTGGGATTTTGGATTTTGCCTGCTCCCTTGTGTACTGTTTTTCCACCTTGGACTCACTCCCCTGCTTTCACCTCTGCTAGCCGGTTACTTATCTGCCTTTTGTTTGCCTGTACTTGCCTGCATACCACCCCACAATAAACACGGAAGTTCCGGCTACTTCACCCTGAGACCGCTTCCTCGTCATCTGCTTTTGGGTCCACTTACCACTATACAGCTCCCATACAACAGAATGATCCAACCAAACATGGACCAGCAGGCAATAACCCGGAAGTAGCACCCTATCACTTAGCGTTAGCTAACCGAGAGATTCTGCTAGGCCAGCATGAACAATTACTCCGGACTCTGACAGACAGCAAACAGGCCATGGTTTCCCAAATCACACAGCTAACCCAGCAGATCTCCCGAGTCACCACCCAGCTCTCAACAGCCGGCACCACCTCGCCTACAGATCCCCGTCATTCTCCACTACCCACACGGATCACTTCAGCTACTAGCCCTGATCGACTCAGGAGCAGAGGACTCTTTCCTGGACTCTTTGCTGAATGGCAGCAGCCATCGCTCTCTGTCTCTGCTGGATGGCAGCAGCCATCACTCCCTGTCGCCGCACCCTGTCCTCGCCGCCGCTGGATCACAGCCACACCCTGTCCTCGCTGGCGCTGGATCGCAGCAGCCTGCGCTCACCGCCTTTGCCGGACCGCTGCAGCCTCAGGCACCACCATCACGCCTTACTGGAACACAGCAGACAGCAACCCCTGCCTGGTGGTAACTACTCCCCGCTCCCGTACTCCCTTCTGGATCGCAGTCTGATCTCTTGCCGGCCGGACCTCAGCAGCTCCCGGGACTCTCCGCCGGACCTCAGCAGCTCCCGGGGCTCTCCGCCGGACCTCAGCAGCTCCCTGGACGCCCTGCTGGATCGCAGCCAACTCGTTTCCCGGCTGGATCGCAGCAGTTCCCTGAACTCTCTGCTGGATCGCAGCCGACTCCTTTCCTGGCTGGATCGCAGCAGCTCCTTACTCCCAGGCCTGAGGTTCCGAAGACGGCGCCATGTCCGGAGGTCCAGTCACCAGCTCCCTGTCCTGCTGCTTTGAAGCCGGTGCCATGTCCTGCCGTCCCGGTGCCATGTCCTGTCGTCCCGGCGCCATGTCACGATTCCCTGACACCGGCACCAAGTCCTGTGGTCCAGTTGCCGGTCCCATGTCCTGTTGCCACACCGGCTCCAGCCCCTGCTGGATTGCTGCAGCCCCTTGCTCCAGCCCCTGCTGGATCGCAGCAGCCCCTTGCTCCAGTCCCTGCTGAGTCACAGCAGCTCCTTGGTCCATGCTCAGACGCTGGCTCCCCGTCTTGCCGCCCAGTCGCTGGCTCCAGGCCCAGCCGCTTCGGCGCCATGCCTTGATATCCTGCCGTCGCTGGCTCCACGCCCTGGTGTCCAGCCGCCGGCTCCCTGTCCCGAGGCCCAGTCGCCGGCTCCCTGTCCTGAGGCCCAGTCGCCGGCTCCAGATCCAGCCGCTTCGGCGCCATGCCTTGATGTCCCTCTGTCGCCGGTTCCAGCCTCCAGAAGGTTTCAGTGGTTGCAGCAGAATGTCTGAAATTTTCGTTTTTCTTGCTGTGGAGAAGGTGAATGCACTTGATCCCAAAAATGCCACTACACTGCGTTTGCCAAGTACCTTGCACATCCTGCTTGCCCTGTTTCCATATTATCCAGTTCGGAGCTGTGGTACATTAGCACTCTTCTTTCTCCCTCCTTTTTCTGGAAAAGCACAGCATTAACTACTCCAGCTTTTTCAGAAACATCAAGATGGAGGGGTTTTGTGTAGTCAGGTGATGTCAGAGCAGCAGCTTGTGCCAGTGCTTGTTTCGTGAGGGTGAAAGCCTCTTCAGCTGGTTGGGTCCATGACAAGTGGCCAGTGAGGTTGTGATTTCCCACCTCCGCAACCATGTCTCGCAGGGGTTGTGTGAGCTCCACATACGCTGGAACATGGTTACCGCTATACCCTGTCAGGCCTAAAAAGGCTAGCATTTGTTAGACTGTGGCTGGTTTCCCATGTGACAGGATGGATGACTTCTGTGAGGCGGTGAGGGTGTGTCTTTCATGAGAGATCTCACGGCCTAGAAACACAACCATGCGTCTGGAAACTTGCACCTTTTTTCTTTTGATCTTGTACCCTTGTTCTGCGAGCAGTGTGAGCAGGGAGTGTGTAGCAGTCAGGCAGGCTTCAGCTGTAGGGGCAGTCAAGAGAATGTCGTCTACGTACTGTATGACCACTACATCTTGGGGTAGAGCCAAGGGTGTGAGGTGTTGTTTTAGTACAGCGTTGAACAGTCCAGGGCTGTCCCGATATCCTTGCCATGTCTGGTCCTTATACGTGAAAGCAAAATATTGTTTTGATTCTTGGTCCAAAGGTAAGCAGAAAAATGCACTGGCCAAGTCCACCACTGTGAAGTACTGGTGCTGTGGACCAAAGTTTTTGGATGGCCAAGTATGGGTAAACGATATATTTAACTTAACTGCTGATGCTTTGTAAATGTAGGTAGGACTTTATTTCATTTATATATGCATACATGGAGAAATATGAGTGTTTTGGAGTTAGTAACTAGTAATTAGTGTTCATATAGTCTAAAATGAGAGGGAAATTAAGCTAACCTTTCTAACATCAGAAGGTCATTTAGCAAAACTTTACTGGCATAATGTTTCGTAAACTGAGGTATGTTGTGTTATTTTTGTGAAATGTAATTTAAAATCTTCCCAGTTTATATCATTATTAAAGTGTCTGGGTCAGATGTGTCGATTGTATTACATGTTATATGTATTTGACATAACTTATTTTACTCCCTCTAAACGGGTCATGTATTAGCAAGCTAACATTAGCTTTGTCAGTTAATCAGTTAATTATCTATGCAACAGTTACATCTGTCAGGTACTGGGCTCAATTCTCCAATGTTACAGGCTCAGAATGAAACACTCTCAGGTCCAGACTGGTGCATACATTTAATTTAAGGTGTTATCTGTGCAAAACATATTCATGACCATAGTCAGCAACACTGTTCATATCATCGTCTGGCGTTCACTCAACTTACATCAGCTCTGCTGTTGCTCTTGAGCTGGGCTGTAATCACCTTAACATTTGCAGGTGTACAACATATCAAAACTCAATCATTTCTATACAAAAGTACAAAAAACACATTAAACATATACAACAATGAACATATTTCCACACCTATATGAGTACAGCTCTGTAATTTTCCACACCATTCTCTTATTAATTGCATTTACTTGTTGATTTAGTTCAGTTACCTGCTTATTTCTGCTGGCCGATTCAAACAATGAAACTAGCTTTCCGGCCTACATGGCTAATTCTCTACAGGTTTAACTCTGCTAACTAGCTGTAGCTAGTAAGTAGTAGCAGTATTCTTAACTTTTACACCGTTTCAAATACACAAAATACTGTTAATAGGTCACAGTAAGAACTATACATGAGCTGCTGGGCTTGGTCTACATTAACTAAACATTTCACCGGACTTTACTGACTCTAAATTACCGTTAATGATAGCCCATATACATATCCCAGTCTTGCATGTAAACTCAAATTCACAGTATTATTTGTGACCCAAACAAATGTTTATCATGTTTATAAGAGTTTGTACTATATTTGGTCACCATAACAGTCTATTTAACTCCTGTGCAAAATATATTCATGACAATAGCCAGCAACACTGTTCATATCATGGTAAAGATTAAAAAAAAAAAAAAAAAAAAAAAAAAAAAAAAAGGTTGCATCTACCTTAATTAATCACCGGTTTAATGCTAATGCACCACCCAGCCAGCACCGCTAAGTGACCCAAATCAAACACACCCATGATGCTGTGATCAACAGGTGCTGGACATGTTGAAATGCTCATGGTGGATCCTCCAGAAGTGACTTCTGTGCTCACTTTTACCTTTTACCCTGTGAGGCCTTTCTGCTGTTTTTGACAATAATCCTTGATGTGACTGCAGAGCCTCTTTCAGCTCAAAATGTTTCGATCGATGGCCGATATAAAATTCAAATATCAAAACAAAGAAAAGTCATGTATAATTCCATTCTTCCATGCACAGTACAATCTAATTTACATGGTTATTTACACGGTATTTAAGAGAGAGCAGGGTACAGTATGTCAGAAGCGATGTCATTCAACTGCATTATTATTATAACATATGTATTTAACGCTAGCCAGTAACGGTTTTAGATTAGATTTGCTGTCCTTTAGGATGGGAGAAACATGTTAACATTTAGAAAAGACAATGGTGACTGAGGAAATTTAGGTGTTTACAGCTCGAAACGGATTTTTTCACCACCTTCCCAAAACTCACAAGGGGGAGCGTTAACATCGTTCCACAGCAGCCACACTGACAAGGCTGCCTGGAGATGTGTTTGCAGACATATTTTGTTTATCTTCCTCGCGAGCGCAGGCATCGGCTGATTATCGGCCCAATTCATCAGTCTATCGCTAATTTGGATGTCATGTCAGACCAGTTTTATTTATTTATCAATACACATAGTGAAATGTGCCAAATGTAGGGTGAGCATTCCTATGGAAGCTCAGCATTAACGTTGTTTTGACCTATCATTTGGCCTCACAGTGGGTATCAGGCTGTGCTCTCATAAATCTACTGGGCCCTCTGAGAGGCGACACCATTCTCTAACCCTGACCTAATGTACCTTTTAACTTAAACTGCTTTTGAATCCTACCCTCACTCAATCAAAGAGCAGATGCTCAGCAACATGACCTGCCCTCATGTCTACATTTTATCTGCTTAGACTAAACTACATTAGTTGGCCGCTCTGGGTTGATAGGCAAAGAAAGCCACGAGCCTGAGCAGTTGTCCAGCCTTAATCACTTTTTTTTAGCTCCACTTCTCTTACAAATAGCCACAAATTAGCAGCCTTTCTGGTGCCAGAAATATTTCCATACCTGAATCATGTCCATTGACCTGTTTTACAAAAGAAAAAAAATTTCAACATGAAACTGAGTGTAAGAGTGCCGGCAAATTTAACTGCACCCACACACTCAACACAACCCTGCGAAGCATGCTATCACTCTTTGGCTAACATCAATCTGAGACACATGGTACCTGTGCTGTGGAAGCAAAAGGCCTCTCCTTGCCAGCCAGTCCTCAAAGCATCCCTACCTTGAAATGATGGAGACATAGCCAACATCACTGAGCACATGTTAGCCAGTGATCAGGCTTTACACAGCCATCAATGAAATAAATCATACTTTGATTTGGATGTCATGTCAGGTCAAGTCAGTTTTATTTATATAGCCAAAAATCACAAAGGCTTTACAGTCTGAACAACATACAACTATAACCTTAGACCAGCAATATGAATAAATATAACAATAACTCTATAAAAAAGAAAAACCTTTAACAGGACAAAATGGAGACCCGTAGGAAGAGCAACAAAGGAGGGATCCCTCTACCAGAACAGACAGACTTACAGTAGAAGTGGAGGATGACTAAATTAAATGGGGGAGTTCCTTATGACCAAATAGTTACTAGATTGTCAGTGGTTTTTATAAATAATTCACAAGTGTTTTACAATTGAGCGGCACACTTTTTCAAAACCTGGCTCACACTGTATATGTTCTGAAAGAAGTGAGCGCCCTCTTTTGGACATGACAGAGACTGTATCTCTGCTCCTGTGTGTGCGAATGGTTTACCAGAGACTCGCAAAGAGAATGTGTTGCCGTAGCAACTGCAGATAGTAAAAGTGCAACCTGTTGAGTATGATCCTATACAGATATGTTTAATTGTATAAAGCCTGCTCTCACGCACAGGATGAAACCCAAGAGAGGTTTCCTTCTTGCCGTGTTTAAGTCTGTGACCCTTAGATGACACATTTTACAGTTTACCTTTGCTACATGTGTCTTTGTAATAAAACATAAAAACCAGGAAATAAATTTAAATAAAGTTTTATTTTTGATAAGACTGATACTTGGGTTGGATTAAATCTTTGTCTTGATTAAAAAATCTTCAATTTATCCCTATCGACCTAGCCTCAACAATCCTCAATAAGTGAAATCAATGACTTTTCACGAACACAGAATAAGTAGATACATTTGCAGTAAGTTTGTGAGCATGTTTATTACCAATGGTCAATGGTAACAATGGTCAACAATAAGACTGTGGTTGAGCTGAATGTGTATAATTACAGTATAAGTGAAACAGTTTATCTTCCTACAGATGAGAATATGTTGACTTGACTCCTAACTTCTGCTTCAAAAAAAGATCTTTTAGCGTTGCCATAGTTTAATTATGTTTATTTGTTATTGCTGCATATTTACTGCTCACGGCTGGCCTGGGGCAACACATCCAACGAATTACATTTTCTTTCCTGCATCTTATAATGTTTTTACTGTAATATAATAGAATATATCAGCAGCAACTAAGCTACACATAGGGGGAGATGGACAAAATGTCATGAACACCTGCAGAACATAATGCTGTCCAATACAATACCTTTGCAAAAAGTTCAATTTTTGCGAAACTTATGTTAACTTTTGTTGAGACTTTGTCAGAAATGTGTTAATTTAAAACTGCACACACACACATACACACAAAGCCATGCACAGAGGGGAACAAATATCAGCTACACCTTGCTAATATAGTCCAGTCCAACACCACAAACTCACAGTTACTGTATTATATAGCAATTATATTGTGTGTGTTTGTAATATTGTGTTAACCTCCGGTATTTCCATGTTTATGCCTGTAAAGGGTGTAATTGCCAAATTCTACATATCCAAAAATATTAATAGTGATAGTATTATATTAATAGTAAAGATAAAATATAAGATACCTGTCTAGTTCTGAAAATATACATTAATAGCATAATTTGTCCACATTTGCAAAAACATTTGAAAAGATGAAACTTGAGAGGAAATGCAATGGGACTTCAACAGAAAAAAGACAAAAAGGAGTATGAAAGAAGCAATAAAATGACACAAAATAATAGGAGTAATGAAGCAACCAATAGAAGAGAATAAACATTATGGCTATTATGGCTTCATGTAAGAAATCACTATGCTGACAATTTCTAGTGCATGTAAACTGGACTGTATGCTTGTGAAACAGATGAGAAGAGATTACTAAAATAAATGAAATATTTTTGGTTTGTTTGATTTGAATGCATTACCAGTTTGCAGCTATGGCTAAGCTTGTTATCTAGTTGAACTCAGTTGAACTCATATGTTTTAATGTGAAATAGTATCGCTGGTCAGACGGATCAACGTCTATTTATCTGCTCTATCATTACTGAAGGCAGTGAGTCAAGGGAAGTTCAGTGTGCAACATTGCTGGGCAGCAGCTCCAGACTTTCCCTCTATCTCTCTGCAGTTACTTATACTACTAAAGCTACATGCTGATAGTCAGCAAATATTGTTTGTAGTTGGTGAGTAAGTAGATGTATTGCTTTAATTCAAAATGAGCTTGTACAATTAAGGTACACCACTATTTAGGCAGGTACTAGTTATTTTGGGAATCAGATGAACTAAGCCAATTTGTGGCACAGAGACGGTTTAGTCATCTATAATTATGGAAATACAATGTAAGGATGCTTTTGTCATTATCTTAATGTCTATAATCACATATTGTGTTGATTATTGTCAATTCACATGAACACTCTTCTTTCTTAGTGCATGCACTATTTGCTCCCCTGCTGCTGTTGTGTGCATGATGGAAGCGATCATCTAATTTGTTCAGAGAAGAGTAAAAAGAAATGTTTATTTAGAATTAACCTATTAATGATGCATTTGTATCATGAATCATGGCGCATGGCTCAAACCTACCTGCTGCTACATTAGCCACTTTGAATAATAAAAAGTATCAATATCAGTATCAGTATTGGTGATTTTGACCCTGGTATTACTTGATATTGGATCTAGAGCTGAAACTATTAGTTAATTAATCAACTATTTCATTGACAAAATAATTAGGCACCAATTCTGATAATCAATTAATTGTTCTGTCTGTACAATGTCAGAAAATAGTGAAAAATGCCCAATTTTCCAGTGCGCAAGGTGCCATAACTAAATTGCTTGTTTTATCTGACCAACAATTCAAAACCCACAGATATTCAGTTTATTATCATATATGACAAAGAAAAGTGCAAAATTCTCACATTTCAGAAGCTGAAACCAGTTTTTTTTCTTGAAAAATGACTGAAATGATTCACTGATTATCAAATAGTTGCTGATTAAGCTTTCATCCATTGCCTAATCGATTAACCGACTAATTGTTTCAGCTCTAAACTGTTAATATGGCAGGGTTGAACTTACATGTAAGATGAGCCTACCATTTTAGTTCACATTATTGGATCAGTTTTGGGGATCATGCTGGCGCTGTCCATTACCTGCGGTGCTGAAACTGATTAATCAAACCAGCATTACAACCATTTTGTAATTCTGAAGGCATACTACATGGATAACGTTACATTTAAATTTTTCAATGTAAGGTGGTACAAGTTTAATTATATTAGCCTCAAACAAGTGGCCGTGTCAAGCTAGTTGGAGGCTGGATCCAAAAGTGCCAGTTTCCCTCACCGGCTCGCTCCAGACAGAGCGTGGTGTTGCGTTTTCCTCGTATCCGTTGCCCCAATTCTTTAATGCCGGTTAGGTAATTTTCTTACGCTTCCCGAGCTATTAAAGGTGAAATTACGTCGTGGGCGTAGCGGCTCCTTGTAATGGCGACCGTGCCGTAGATGTGCCTAGGTGTGTGAAAATGAAGCGAAGAAGAAGTTATTTCTTTTAAGTAAAACGCCGAGGTTCCTAAGGGGGAGGACTTTGCGTCTACAACCATCATCTTTATAAGTGGTAAACTTAGCTGTACTTTTGAACTTTTGTGCCCTTTAAAATGATGAAGATCAAGTCAAACCAAACCCGGACGTACGACGGGGATGGGTACAAGAAGCGGGCCGCCTGTCTGTGTTTCAGGAGCGAGACTGAGGAGGAGGTGAGTCCGGTGATGTCGCTGTCTGGCGGGCCAAGCTAACATTAGCAGCTGTAGCTGCTCTTAGCGTCTTCTCTGTCTTTAATCGGAACATTTATCAATACAGCTGTGGTTTTATGCCAGCTGGAAACGATGAGTCACTCGTTTCTCTAGGTCTCTTTTATTGTCTTCTGATGTCTTACATTAAACGTTATTTTTGAGCTCGTACTTACCCAATTGTTATGTAAGCCTCTTTAGCTGTGCATATAGCAACCTCAGTTTTTTTTCTACCCAGCGTTACTTGGAGTCAACCTGTTAGCTGCATGCTAATGCTAACTAGCCGTGTTGCTGTTATGAGCAGCCGGCTCTCGGCCAGCGACCACAGCCCACAGCACAGGCTGTGATGAGTGGTGACTTAATGATAATGAGATGCGGCTGGATAGAAATCATTGTTTAGCTTTATAAAATGACAGGCTAAGATATTTATCTACTCAAGTTACGGATGATTATGCGAGCTAAGTAACTGTTAATGTGTTATCGTTAATGCAATTGGTATTGCTAGCCAAACATTGGAGTGATATGTAGCTATTAGCTGTGCTAGCTTTAGCCATAAGACAACCCTGGTAGTGATACCCGGTTAGCTCGCATTACTGTGTATTTTGCGTTGTGTACTTAATGACTTAAAATTAACAATACTAAGATTTGGATCATCCACACGGCTTGATGTCAAACTCTAAACCTGTTTCCTTTTGTACAAATTTCACCACGTAGTTAGTTAACGTAACTGTTAATGTGCCACTCGCTACCTTCGTGCGCTCTCTGAAAATCACTCAAAGTAGCCTGCAAGGGGTTATTTGAGATCAGAGGCGATTTGGGAAGCTGATGTCCAGTCAACAACACGCACAAAGATGTCTTTGTAGTGGAAACATTTTATCAGGGAAGGAGACGAATTGAGACTAAACTAATTCCTCATTCCGGTTTAAATAGAGGGCAGATTGTGAACAACATGGTCTGTTGATTACAGGAAACACATCAGCATGACCTGCACGTATCTAGAAACTTTTACCAGAGACCGTAATCTACTAGATCTGCACTCAGCCAAGTCTCAGTTTTTCTCAAACAGATTGTTGACACCATGAACTCAACATACTTGAATTGGGGGGGGGCAAATTCAGTGACTCATACCCTAGCTATTGAAAAAAATGTGTATGATTTGCTCAAGACATCCAGCTGGATAACTCTGCTCCAGGTCACTTCAGTGATAGTCTTGATAGTTTTCAGTGTCTTAGTCGACAGGTAGCTGTTGTCACATGTTAGGGTTTGGCTCTTCCTGCATCTAGAGATGACTGAATATCTTTCTCAAGCAGCAACACTTGTGTAATGTGAACACACACCAGTGAACACTATTAACAAACAACAATGAGTTAGACTGTAATGCCTAACCAGTCCTGTGTGGGATGCTTTGCAGGTGCTGCTGGTGAGCAGTAGTCGACATCCTGACAAGTGGATAGTTCCTGGAGGGGGAATGGAGCCCGAGGAGGAGCCCAATGTTGCTGCGGCTCGAGAAGTGTGTGAAGAGGTTAGTTCTGTAACTTGTTTTCATAATTATTATAACTAATTTAAGCCGTATTTTGGTAACTGAGTATATTGTGGGGCCCTTTTCCTTTTTTTCCTCGTAACTGACTGTCAGATAAGCATACCTATGTAGACTGTGCACTGGCAAACTTTACTTGACCCTTGTATCTGAAACATGGGTGTGAAACATGCCTTTCTAGACTTAGTTCATAGCCAGGAATATTGTTCTGAGAATGGATTTCCATTTGCAGCGTGGCTCATAAGATGTATTGTATTTCATTTCTATTAAATCATGTCTGTATTTAACACTGGGCCTTATACCTTGCTCTCAAAATCCATTTCGTCAGTGCAGTCATCCTGTTTGCATGAACAGAGAGAGAGCCTAGCAACATGTAAGCTGTATCATAGCATCATGTTACAAAGCAGTGTTTAAGTGTCAAAGGAGGTCACGCAGATTGAACACTGGCTACCCAGCGGTTGCACTGCAGCACTATCCAATCCCACAAATACAGCAAATAAAGGGAAACAATCAGCTTTCATTCTTTGTATGTTTCAGACAGTTCTATTTTTACAACAGCAGCCTCGTTACAGAGGCATTTTGAAGGACAAAAAGTGTCTTTTCAGGACTGTACGTTTTGTACATAGCACTGGCGCTACAGAGCTTGAAGGTTTTGTAGCACAGGCCACAAAATTGTAGCACAAGTAGGGCTGTGATGGTATGTATTTTTCCTAGCAACATATACCGCAGTATACCGGCAAATGATATGCTTTAGGCAAAATTACAGCCATGATGATGATGATAATAATAATAATAATAATAATAAGGCTGTAGCCTGATTTGGTTAAGTGCAACATAAAAAGGGAACATATATATTGAGTCACTGTCGGTAATAGCCTATAAATCAGTAGCAACAATAACAAAGTGCAACATAAAAAGGGAACATATATATTGAGTCACTGTCGGTATGTAGGCTAGCCTATGAGTCAGTAACAATAAGTGCTCATTGTACAACTACTCACTGGGCCGCTAAAGTCAATCGGCATATCCTGCTGGTTTATTTTTCGGTCTTCATGTTTCTTGCCAAGAAAATCAACGTGTTCACTTTATCTGGTTTAAGGGAGGATCTCAACTTTCTGGTCACCACTGATTGCTGTCACGTTGGTTCTTCGCTCCTCTCGCAAATGCCTCGGAGACTCCCAACTGTCGCTGCTGGCCTGAGGTTGTGGTTAATTCTAAGATGTGATCTTAGATTAGAAGTATTTCCTCACAAGACGGCTACTTTTTTTTCTACAAATGCGGCATATTGTTGTCCAAATTCATTGCCTGCCCTTTGTCGTCTGGCTCAAAACATGCCCAAATAGGCGACATAACATTTGGCTTAGGAACTAGATTCATGGCCATTGTTGACTCGAATAATGTCAACCGGCTAGCTGCAACTTTATGGGCATTAACGCATAAAAGAAGTGTATTCATGATTAGCGCTTGCAATTAAAATTAAAACTCCATCTGTTTACTTTATGCTTCTGTCTTTTATGTCTATTATTCAATTGAACGTTATCTGTAGATATCATAAGTACTCAAGCCTAGAAATAATTAATAATAATTGGACACACAAAAGAAATCCCCCAAATGTTAAATGGACTGTCCCTCCCCCTCGCGCGCAAAGCTGAAGTGAGGAGCAACTGAATTTTTTTTTTTTCTCCAGAAGCCCTTGAACATAGGATGGAAGACAGTCAATGATGATAACTAAACAATGATTGTTTATATTTCATATCACACACCATATGCACTCCTGTAATTTTCACCAGTAAAAAACAAAACAAAAAACATTTTCAGTGGTGACAGTAATGAGCTCAACCCTGCGGTAGGCATCACACGACCGCGGTCATATGTTATCGTCACAGCCCTAAGCAAGAGTATAAAACGCCTTGTTACCATCTCTAAAAACAACCACAGAGAGACTGTGTGTGTGTGTGTGTGTGTGTGTGTCACAGATCTTGCATGCCTGCTGGCCACTCTTTCTTATTTAGCCTTATTTATTGCTACCTGGCTAGGTTAGATATGAATATCCTGCATATACTGCCTACATCCATCCCTTAAATCAGGTATCTCTCTTGTGTACATGCTGTTTATTGCTGCGGCATTTCGATCAGAATGGCGAAAGGGCTCTGAAGACACTGAATCTCACCCGGCTGTCAGCTCTTGGTGGGTCACTGACCATATAAAGCCTATTCTCTGTGTGTGATCCATCCCACTGATGGATGCTGATATCATCCCTTATCCTGGCTCCTGCTGTTTGGTAGCTTTGGCGGTTGCAGGATGCTGTGGCTTGCCAACACATTTCCACAGGGTCAAAAGCAATGTCACATCACTACTGAGGTTTATTAAGTGCTAAAAGGCCGAATTCAGAAACTTTGTGGTGACTTTGAGTGGTACCGAATCCATCACCATGTACTGTGGCTTCCTGAGCCTCTTATTGGACGGTGGTGTTACAGGACATATCCTAATCCTAGCAAGTTTATTCTGATGACCATAGTGAGTGGGTGATCACTTATGCTTATTGGTTTGGGGTCTTGCCTGGGATGACAGTGAAGACCGCATTCAGGAACAGGCCAAAGGTTACAGATGGTTCCTCTGTCTGACTGTTCACAATCTTGGCCTATGCTCTGTAGTCATACGCTCTGTCCTTGCATTAAGAAGTCTCAGGACAGGATTGCATAACTTGTAATGCAGCCTCAATGCTGTATATCCTCTTCCAAAATTATGCCCAGTAGCCTTTAGTTACATGAATGCTTGAGTTGGGAGACGTTTTCCATCTCTAAAAACATACAGGTTGACATTTGGCCTATTACTTAATCCCTGGCACGTCTTCTGAGTTTCTAGTGGTGGGCCTGTTCTTTTACATATGATCTTGCTAAAGGCCTGAAGAATCCAACACGGTCCAATCCACAGTCCATAGTACAGTGCGAGTAGTCAACATTTATTTATAGACTGAAACTGGAACCTGAAGAAGAAGCTGCAAAGATGTCAGCAAGTGGCCTGGCTATGTATCTAAATCTGACCTACTATTCACCTCTGTGAGTTAAGATCTACCTTGGAGATTATTTTTGTTATTAGAATATGTTTAAAGGTAACAAGCATTGAGAAACGGTTCAAGTTATCCTCTCTCTATGAAATGTTGTGACATTTGCATGGCTTGGGTTTCAGGATCATAGGAAGCGTAACGGCAACTAACAGCAAAGCAGTTATTCTGTTTTTTGTTTCTGACCTTTTCACATGATCTCTTATGATACTCAAAACATCTTGTAGAGAAGCTGTCAGTATGTAACAGTAAGTGATAGCTGAACAGAGAGAGGTGTTTACATGTATTTTGCAGCTGTAGAATTTAGAACTGCAACAATTAGTCGATTAATCGATTGACAGAAAAGTTTGGTATTTTGGTAACTTTGAGTAATTTGAGTAATTTTTGGAGGCTTCTCTTAAGCAAAAATACCAAACTTTTGCTGGGTCCAGCTTATCACATGTGACCTATGTGTTTTATTGAAGATTAAATATCTTTGGGTTTTTCACTGTTGGTAGGACAAAACAAGACGTGAGGCTTGGGCTCCAGAAGATTGTGATGGGCATTTTTCTTTTTTTCTAACATTTTAACTTTTAATCAGTTAATATAGAAAATAACTGGCAGATTAAATCATTATTGAAAATAACTGTTAGTTGCCACCCTAACATAATTTTTATACTGTAATTGTACCTGTAGTTTGAGTTACAATTGGTCATGAAAGTTCAAAAACCTGATTTCCAACTAACTCTTTGACTATAAATGTCTGTTTCCAGAATTTAGATTTCAAACAAATTTTATTTTACAGTGCGTAAATTTAATGAAGAGAGAATCAGTACATGCAGGATATGACTTCAGCTTCTGGTCAAATTAAGTGAGAGTGTTTTTGTGTATGTTTTACATGTGCATTATTTTGAGGCTTCAGCAACAACCCAGGAATTATATGGAATAAATTTGCAGGGGATAAAAACAATCTTGTGATGTAATCCACTGCGACGCAGAGGCAAACTACAGTTTCACAATTGCCATACAAATTAAATCAGTCTCTGACACAGTCTCAACAAAACACTACGAGGTTCAACAATATAGAGTTTGTCAGGGTATTAGATTGCATTTTATTATACAGGTGTTATGTTTTTGTATTGACCCCCATCTGCCTCTTCATATTTAAGAAAAGCCCTTAGTTGTGCATTATAACTGTATCCTGTGGTATGTATTTGCTCACCATTTTAATAATGTTCCTTTTTATTTTACAGGCCGGTGTGAAGGGGACTTTAGGTCGCTTAGTTGGAGTATTTGAGGTGACGTTTGTTTGCTGTAGACTTTTTTGGTTTTCAAATGTCAACATACTGTGCAGCATGTTTGTGAATGAGAAGTGAAAATATGTTAATTCTGTTTTCCCTACAGAACCAAGAGAGGAAACACAGAACCTACGTCTATGTTCTTATTGTAACAGAGGTGCTGGAGGACTGGGAGGACTCGGTCAACATTGGTAAAGCACTGAATTTGTTTACTTGTCAAAATGAGGATCATATGGACAAAGTTCTCAGGCAGTCACATGCTGTCTGTAGCTTTATTTTTCTTTCCCAGGCTTTGTTCCTGCCCTTGTGATTTTCACTTTAGTGCTGTGTACAGTACTGATAATTAGTCAAAACCTATTTTCAAAATTGTATTTATTTTTTTCTTGTGTTGTGTCTCACATGTCCTAACTTGCACCACAATGGTGTCTTGTTCTGTCAACAGGGAGAAAAAGGGAATGGTTTAAAATAGACGATGCCATACAAGTGTTGCAGTGTCACAAGCCTGTGCAGGCCACCTACTTCGGGGCTCTCCAGGAGAGTTGCTTGACAAGTAACGGAACACCTTTGGTGGCCACGATAGGTGGGGACCTCTCCCCTACCTACAGCATCAATCAAAGCTCCGTCTCGGGTATCAGATAACTAAAACCATAACTCTGACACCCCCAGGAGCTTTCGCCACCACTTGCGCTCTTACTTGTGTCATTTCTCTTCTCTTTCTCTTTTGTCTCAATAACATGGTTTGCCTTGCCAACTCCTTTGTGCCAGAACTGTGGCACAGACTTGATGACAAGTGTCGGGTGAATAGTCTGAAACACTTTGTAAATGTAAATGTAATTTTTGACCCCTCTTTTTTTTTTCTTTTTACTGACAATTGCATGAAATGTCTCCTCGCTCCCTCTTTCCTTAAAGCGCCCTTAGCGTGGTGTTTATTGAATGCAAGAACTACTTTTTACTGTTGTAATGTAAAAGTGTATGCTTAGTGCTTAAGCTGAAGGCTTTTGGTGATCCTTTTAACATTTCCTCCACTTTTTTGGTTATTTTTCTGTGAATGAATGTGCCCATTAGTGTACTCCCCCCCCCTGTTATAAGGATAGGAAATGTTGTCTGTATCTGAATGAACAGAATTGTGGGAAGTGACTTGTCTTGCATGAGCACTGTTTTGTTGTGTCTCACTCGCTCGAGTGACCTGATGCTGACTGTGCAACAGACTTGTGGTAAGGTCTTTGGATTCTCTTCATTTTGGTCCTTATCGTGGTTGTTGATGTCTCTTTAATCAGAAGGATACGGCCCCTGAGTAGTCTTTAGTGTCCAGTGTGTTTCTCTCTCATTTGGGAAGCTAGCCAAACACTACAAGTTTCACTCTCAAACAGAGCATATAAACTGTAAAGAGGGTGAAAGAATGTCAACGTACAATGTAAAATGAACCACCTTTCTCCTCAGTGTCTTTACCTTCTTTTAATCCCTTTTTTGTTTTCTTTTTAAAAATGCTTTCTTGTGGCTGGCTACACAGTCTTCCTCCACATACTGAGGGTAGAAGTAGTAGATTTAAAAAATCATGGATTTGTAATCTCAAAATTCAGCACATATATCATTTAAGTTATTAAAACCCATTTCCATATTTTACTCCTCACATTCAGTTTGGTTAAAAGCATTTGTTTACATTGTGTTCATAACATAGTACAGGTGACTTTAGTGGGCACTTTTCATTATTGACATGATTTTTATTTTTTTATTTTTTAACCCTTCCTTTAGTATTTAATCTGCATCCCCCAAAACACTCAAAACACCTGCTTGACATTGAAAGTAATGGAATCTATAATGCTGTCTTTGGCAAGATGCAGAACAAACAAGCCTTGTACAGTTTGAGACCTCGTTTTTAATATGTAAAATGCTTTTGGATACTAGTTTGTTTGTTTGTTTGTTTGTTTTTTTCTCTCTTTAACGTCTGGCTCTTTAAAGTCTCTTTAGCCGAGCTGCGTCACTTGGCCTCGTGGCGGAGGCAGCTGGCTCAATACTGTGAAACTGGAGGCGCTGTAGATAGCATGTTAGAGGTTTTTATTGTAAATTGTTTATTTCTGTATAGATCAAAGGTGAGAGTACAAATGACAAAACGCCTCTTACACATCTGTGAGTCGTAAATGTAATTTCAACTGAGGCTGGAAGAACTGATTGAACTCATGGCGTTGGCTTTGGAGCTGTTGGGGAATTTTCCCTTGACATAGCATAAAGTACATCTGAGGCTAAAGAACAAGGAAAGTGGCTGTAGGTGAGAGTGAAGAGCCTATTTATAATTGAATATTCTCAAAATCCTCACATTTTAGACCAAAACAAATATGTAACAGTATGGGATTACTGTTTGTTGTTTTGTTTTTTTGTCCTAATCTTTGGCTAAGCTATAAAATTAAGTACAACAGCAGTCTGAGTTTCCAAACCACTACTTGGTTTAAAGAAAAGCAGACCTGAAGTCCTTTTCAGCAGCTGTTCCACTATCCCCAGTCATTGTATTATCCCATAGAGGGTTTCTTTTATTGGTCTTCCGCAAAAACTTAAACCACTTGGCCACTTGGGGACAGCGTAAAGGAGCTGTAAACACAACATTGATGCATTATCACTTTATGTGGTGAACATGTTGGCAAATATTTGCCTCTTTATACACCTGGCATATATGGAGCAACATTTGTATTAATTTGGCGTTGTTTGTGTCCATCTGTTAAATTTAATATTCTCTTATACTATATACTCTTCCTTTAGCTCCGTTTTAGTCTCCACCAATTCCTGTGGGAAATGCTCCACTATGTTCACCAGCTATTCGCTAATCTTGTCCACCGTCTCGTGTTAGGCAGGTAGCATACAATTAGCTTTTTAGAGCTTTATTGCTGAAAACAGCTGCCTGCTATACACAGAAACAACACTGAGTGAACTAAAACATAAAGATGGGCCAGAAAATGAAAGCGATGACCTGAAAGATGCTAAATAGCTCTGCCAAGCTGAGGGAAACTGCCATCATGTGAACGACTGTTAATATAGAAATATTGATTATAGCAGCGTTAAAGTTGAGTGTAGTTTATGGATAGTGAACTTTGAGCACCTTGATTACCTTGCCAGCACTCAAAAACTACAGCTCCGATTCGGTTTGAATGCTAACAAAATAAGTTTAAAAAAATGCTTTATCTTTGTTTAAATGATGGTTGCCCAACGTTTACTGTACAGTAGTAGATGCATATTTAACTTTGCCATCCAGAAACTGACGAAAAAAGCCGTCATGGGAAATTACATTGAGAACTGAAACCTAGTGGATCAAAAGCATGGTCTTTTCTCCCATTGATTGTTTGTTTGAGAGGGGCACAACTCTGCCAGCAAATCGAGCTTTAGACAGACTCCTAATATTGGCCTCTCTATAATCCCTGAATAAAAATGTTTTTTTCTGAATGACATATGTATATGTGAAAGGAGTCTAAAGTCCCCTTCGCAGCAGTTTGAGACTTTAAACAAGTTTTATTGCTGTGTATCAGAAAGGTGTGGTGGCCAAAGTCTTGCTTTATGATCCCCTACCTGGCACTTCATGGGAGATTTTCGTGTTGATTAAACCTTTTTTAGTCTTCGTTGAAATGTGCAATCGGATGTTAAGGGGATGTATATGGCTTAAAGAAAATCTAAAACCTATGCCTGAGTAATCAGCTGTGATTTCATTCGCTCTTGATAGTTTGATGCAGGTGACAGGTACTGTCAAAATGAATGTGAGGAGGATTTCCACAAGTAACAGCCAGTGACTTAATTATTAATGACCACTTGTTCTTTATCCATATTTTTTTCTGTTTGTACTTTAATCTGTTATGTTATTGACAAGCTAATGTCTTGTATATAGCTAACACAGCACCCTTACAGCCAGAGGACGCACTTTGGTCAATAAGGATTAGTGTCCATTTTTTTAACAACTCCCTTCTAAAAAAAACAAACAAAAAAAAACCATTTCATCAAGTAAAGTGATGTAGGATGGAGTTCAGGAGGGAATTTATGAAGTAAATGTCTCCAAATAAGCACGTTGGAGTTCATGTGGAGTTACGATGGAGCAAACGCAACTACCCTTTCTCCCTGGAGATTTCTGCTATCATAATTTGGCTCGTTTGTATATGACTTTGAAGCTTTTGAACTTGGGAGAAACAGTGGCTGAATTATTGAGAGAACAATTAAGAGCTTCAGATAAAGTCCCTTTCTTCGATTTACCAAAAGGTGATGGTTTAAATATGTATTGCCCCATCTAGCGGCCAAAGCAAAACTATTAAAAAAATCCTCACTTTGCAGCTGAGGATTGTAACATTCGGTTTCCTTTAGCTTGATGGTCAGGTGGCCATATTTATAACTGAATGACGTAAATAATTAGAAATTGATTCGAAAAAGCTGTTAAAAGATTAACCTAAATACTTGGAATTGAGTAACCAACTAAACACACATGCACTTCTAGCCGTTGACCTCAGCCTTGAAGTTACATACTCGTAATTGTTCTCCGAGGTATATGTGTCACTGGAATTTTCTTTTCCTCTCTTTTGTCATTTGGGACTGTGGAATAAAACCAGTGCGAGAAGACTGAAGATTGTAATATAAATGTGCCAACAAATAAACACCAGTATTTCACATTCAGGCCAGTGTCATTTTTTTGTGTTCATGTCGGGAGGATTTTTTTATCATTGTGCTTGCAGTACTATTTTCATACAGTAATACTACACTAGAATGTAGATAAGAGAATTGATTTGCAGATTATATATAGATCTGTATACTAGATTAATTGAACTGGGATTTCCTTTTTACATTATGTACCATTTTTAATAAATTAGTGGTCAGTGTCTCATATTGCTGTCCCCATTCCATAGTACACACTAATGGTATACAATATATAATAATCTTTACAATATACTATGTTTGCACTTGGTATACAATAAATCAACACACTTGACAGTTTTGTACTAACAGGAAATTATACAATGTGTGCTGTCAAACATCAATCAAGCTGCAACATCAGGATTTATTTTCTTCTTTCTGGATCTCACTACCATGCGCAATTTTAAAAATGTGTATTATGTGTTCACTATGGGAACGTGGACACAAAAGATGAAAATAAAGTATACTTAATCAGTATACACACTAAAAACCTACATTTCTGTGTGTGCTGTTGATGCACACTGTTCTTCCACAATGCACTGCACAAAAGGAAATGGAGGAGCTGCTCACAGCTGTAAAAAATTACAATTATATGTGGATGGTGGTTAAAAAAAAGCTCCAGAAACACGTCAGAAAACAAAAAAGTATTACATTTTTTGGAATAACGTTTTAGCTGTCTCTTTGTGACGTTTAGTTGGTAGTTGAATTCTAAAGTTGCGGTTTGATTGATGTTTAATGGCACAAGTATCATTTAATTTTTTTGTGTGTGTACTTCATTTAGTCAGACTTCCAGTGGGAACACACTTCAGACTCCAAATCTGTTTAGAACTGGTATGTGGTGTGCAAATGGGACACAGCTAATGAGTATGGTTTCACGTTAAAAGCGGTCATAAAAACTGCATGTGCCATTTTATGTGATCTGGACACCAGTTTCATATTTCCTATTAAGATAATGTTCATATATCTTCACTTTTGGTGAAAGCAGTTGGGTGGAGCTATGCTTGAGATTACAAGGTCACCATAGTAACACCTGTGCTTTTCATATTATTACAAGTTAAAATGTCTATTGCTCTTCCTTCCACATTACATGTAGCAAGATTAAAGTCACTCACTAGATCCTGTATGCAGTCAGATTTGAGGATAAATGCTTGTAACCACAAGTACTCACCCCCCCTTTACCACCTCATTAAAGACTGACGACATTTTACATCAAGTCTCACTGACTAACTTGATCCTGTTTTATGTTCTGCAGTATTATACATCTGCTCACAGTCGTCTTTACTTGTGCTCACTCTTCTAAACCTGCTCACTAACTTCCCTCTGCTCAGCATGAAAAAAATATCTAATTGTTTAATACAAACAATACTGACATGGATGAGTTGTGTTTTCATTTTCTTTATTGTACAGAAAGAGCGAGTGAAATTTACTGAGGCTGCTGTCCTCTGCCGCGTCCGAAGCCACCTCTCTGCAACAGAGAAAGGTTTTTGTCAATACATCAGTCAACCAGAAGTTTTATGACTGCAAGATACAATTTAAATCTTGCTTGCTAGCATTCCTTATTGAACCCACCCACAAGCTAACAGCAGTTTCAAGGCATTCTTGTTGTAGAAAACATTCCTCATTTGCCACAACAGAAAAGATGTTCAAGACCAAAAATATGCTTTTGTCTTGAATACAAATAAAAATACACAAAGAAAATTTTAAGAAAAATAATTTAAAAATAAGGTTTTACAGTGCAAATACAGTAACAGTACTTACGAACTGGAACTCTGTGGCAGCTCCAGCACCGGCCTCTGCTTTCTTGTCAGCACCAGCTGATGGAGAAGTTATGAATTAACAAGTCAGCCAACAGCTTTCATATCTTAAGCTTCAAAACAAATTAGCCACCAGAAACTAGCACAATAAAACGCTCATACACACACACACAAAATGTTAAGTTTACTTTTGAAGAGTTTTCTCCACTACATTAAAGCAAAGATACCAAAATGTAAGTAACTCAGTCCATCAGTGTGAAACTTTGCAAAAAAAAAAGTACTAATTAAACAAATTCAATTACTTATTGTATTAAACCTTCATTTACATTGTTAAATGTCCTTTAAAATATTGTATTATGTTTTCTTGACAGATCATTTAATTTTCCTATTTCATTCTCAAGAATAAATTGTTGGTAATTACAGAGCATTCTCAATGCATAATACCATCTTAAAAATGTACCTACCAAGCTAAAAAGTCACTATTTCCACCTGCCTCATTTTAAGACTTTATGCTGCTCATTTAAATTATTAACACAGTACAAGACCACACATAAGCAACTTTGTTCATAAGGGTGAGTAGTAACAGAAGTATACTTACGGGGTGCAGCAGATCGCCTGTATGCATCTCTGTCAGCCTCCCCACGGTTAAGGCGGGCGGGCCTCTCTCCTTCCATTCCTGCAGACAAACAAGAAAATTGAGCTCAGGTTCACTATGGTTACGGGTTATTTTGCTGCACAAAAGGATGAAATCAGGAGGCAAGCAGTATTCCATTACATTAAGTGAGAGTTGTTCAGTTTGAATGCTCAGGAGTCTCACTAAATAAAAGTGTGCTATATAACGCAACAGTGTTCATACAAATTTGGCCTCAGGAACTCTTTCATGAGCAGATTATTCCTGTGTATGCTTAAGGGGGAAACATAATCCCAGAACGTAGTGCTGTCACATTTTATCCAGCACTAATCTGCCGTAAACTCGAAAGATAGGGATGCATGATATATCGATGGCTGATAAGAAAATAAAATTGTTATTGTTCTGATAATGGTAATTATGTCAGATAATGTGGAGTGTGACTGCAGGCTGGACGCCACTAACCCCTGTTCTGAGTGAGTCCCCCCCCCGCCTCTCTCCTCTATTTGGTACGTTTTACACAGACATACGGAACTAGTTATGCAAATTATTATGAATGAGCTACAAAAAAGAACACTAATTGTAAGAGAGCTTTAGCTGACCATTAACCAGTCCAACAGTATGTACAGTTTTTCTAAAGGTTTCTGTAGCATATACATGTATCAATAAGGACATACGGCCTGGCATTAATTAGTCTACATATACAAAATACTAATAAGGTAATTATTATAAAAACAAACTTGTCAATCTAAAAATATTTACATTTTTGCATCGCAACCGGCCACAATACTGGTGCATCTCTATCTAAAAAGGACAACACTTTCTGGGGATCCACTCAAGGATTCCTGTTTCATGTTAGATACTAAATATATGATATGAGGCATCAGCTGTTCTGATTAAGGTGTCTTCTAAGATTCAGCAGTGTAATCAACAACTTGACTTGAATAGTCCCAAAACAGGATGATTAACACATCTGCCACATGCCACAAAGTCAGTGCAGGACTAGAGGAACGCAATCTAAAATTTGACAGCTTATTAAATTTCCTTTATCATGCAATTTATACAATGGCTAAGATTAAACATGTTATTTTCAATATGTAAACATCATCATATGTACTTATAAGGGAGGATGATTATCTGGCTCTCTATTGTGATTTACCCATGAGTCCCAACCATTTCTACTTAATTCAGCAAAAATTCTTATTGAGACTTGATTGGCGGCTGGATTTGTATTTTCCATTTTTATAATTATATAAAACAGGTCATCTCAAGTTAATACACGGCTGGAAACTATCAACTATCAGAGTTGCTCAACTCCTAACGCTGAGCCATTGCTGCAGTCTTTTGACTCCATGACGTTCATCTCTTTGGCATGCTTCCACTCAGCAGCTTTACATCAACAGCTAATGACTTGTGGTTTTGTTAGTCAGATTCCAAAAAGGACAATTACAATCTACAATTAATTTGATGTACTTTGAAAACTAAAAACCAGAGACATTAATACATTAGTATTTTAGTGGCGTTGGCTGATCCTAGCTTTAAAAAGCAACATCAGTAGTTATCACTACCAGTATTCTGCAGACTGCGGCACTGGCTTTTAAGAAATAAGAGTACATTCCATTTAAAAACAATTAAAAAAGCAAACATTTAACCAAAACACATGTATACCAGTGAGCTTACCCTTGGGCCTGGGCCTTGCGGTCTCAGGGCGGGTCTGGCGGCGCAGGGTGGCGGGCACAATCTCAGGGGGAAGGTGGAGGAAGTCTCTCAGGTACTGAATACCTTCATTGGTGAGGTACCAGTAAAAATGACGCCAGGCAAATTGCTCCTTCACATACCCACAGGACTTCAAGGACTGTAGGAAAAGCACACACATGTAATTTTCACACTGGACAGAGTACTGCCACAACGGAGCACTACCAACTCCTCAACAGTAAGAACATACTACATATTACACTCTTCTGTCAAAAAACCTCCATTCTATTTATACTTGACATGTTTTGCTTTCCTAATAAATCTTACTAACCTGAATCTTGCATCAAAACACTCTTGCATTTGTATTGTTCCAAAATGAATTAGACATTTCCCTCCCCTAGCCATGTGCATGTCACCAGCAAAGTCTCAATGCCTCCTAGCACCAGTGTGTGCCTCATGTATTGGCACACATTTGGGTCACAGAGGAAACCATCAATTTCTCTCAACGAGCCATGTTTGGAAAACCAAGCAAGTTGTGTAAAAACGCTCACCGCTGTTCTGACGGTATTTTCAGAATCCTCAGAGACTCAACTGCAACTTGGGAAATGGGTTTACAATCTTTTATCGTGCAGCGGATGGAATATCTTTCATCCACAGTTAGGAGATAAAGCTTGTAAAATACCTTTGGAACAGCAGAAGGTATTCTTAAAAGACCTTTTGAGTTTCAAACATCACCTGGTATCTTTTAGAGAAACTGATGGTTACCAATACACAAGGCACACAAACTGGGGCTAAATGCACCCCCAGTTTCAGGACAACTACTTTAAGAGGATAATAACTTAGTTCAGCTGTGCGTAGGACAGTAATTATTTCTTAAGAGTAAAATCAGAGCCTGATATATACCAATATTTACATGATGCGAGTGTAGCTATTGCTCAGTCTTTCATATTTTACAATTTCAAATATCATTTTCTGTTGGGTCTTGATGTCGCTCTTACAGTTAGGCGACATTTTCTGAACTAGACCTACTGCTTCTGCAAGTGCAATGAACTGTCGATGCCTGTACTCACCTGCTTACTCAACATAGCCACATTATAAATAATTATTTTTCCTTCAGAGATTGTCATCACATAATGCTGATGATGACACAGCACAAACCCAGATAATAGATCAATAGATAGATAGCAGACCTCGAGGTCAACATTGACTACACTTGGGTCACCTAGGAAACAGATCACTGACTGTCTAATACAACAGCTTGGTTCAGGCTATATCCACGTGAAGATACAAACTAACAAGGTCAAGTGTTCAACCTTCATCACCCAGTTTCTCACCTGCATCGCTTTCATCACATGAAGGTTGGGCACATTCTTGTCAGCAAGCTCGGGATGCTTAGCCAAGTGGACATCTTTCTTGGCCACCATGACTCCCTCCTTGAAGAGGAGTTCATAGATAGCAATGCGGTTCTTCTTGGGCATCAGCATCTGTGTTAAAGTGACATGTTAATCATCAGTTTGCACAAGCACAGACAGCTTACAATAGCATCCGCTATGGTAGCATGCTAACTGGCTAGCCTGTTAGCCACCTTAGCTACATCTACTTATTTAAATCAAAGCAGCAGAAAGTATACCAATTATTTCTTTGTTAAATCAATATACTAGGGTTGTTTTAAAATGTTCACATTTGTTGCCACTCTCTTTTATACAGGTTCGCGTTGACCAAGGCGGCCCGCGTTAACCGAGAAAAATGGCAGTTGTTCGTGAACATCAGTGCCGGGGTTGCTTCCCCACTTTTAAGCCGAATATCCACGATTGTAAAACGTTTAACGCTAAAATACGTTTACGTAGTCCGTTGTGACATTAACAACAATCAAACATCAAACACTGTTGCTTTATCGAACATGAGATGTCGAAGATATATTTAGATTACTACGCCAGGTCTGTCTTTACCTTTCCACTTGTTAAGGGACCGGAGCCGGAAGGAACGACTGTCGTTGATCGGGAAGGTTTATCCCCTCGGCCCGGGCCTGCTGGAGACGTGGCGCCCCCTGCTGGTGCGGAGTGGAAGACCAGCTAGGTGGAGATATACTATACTAATAGTGTAGCAGAGACTATTTAGCTATACATAAAACAACGCTTCTAAACAGTGGTGGAAGGGTACGTATTATATCATTAGATTATTATTACTCATGCATTAATGTAAAAGTAGCATTTTACTTTTGTAGTTGGTTGAGGTGCAGCTGATTTGTAACTATTTTGTATAGGACTCCAACTAATGATTGTTTTCATTATGGATTAATCTGCTGATTATTTTCTCGATTAATCGATTGATTGTTTGGCTTGTAAAAATAGTGAGAAATGTCAGCACATTTACCCAGAGCCCAAAGTGACAACTTCACAAGCAGCTGCTTGTTTTGTCCACCCAATGGAACAAACCTCAAAATTATTAAAAAATATATTCAAATGATTAAATAATTAAAAGGAAAAGCAGGAAATCCTCACATCTGAGAAGCTGCATAAAAAATGACTAAAACAATTATCAAAATAGTTGCCAATCATTATTTTTTTAATCAACTAAATGATTAATCAAATAATCACTTCAGCTGTACTTATATAAACTGTTGGGTAGTTTAATTTATAACAAAGCATCGTACTTTATAAATTCTTTGTATGTTGTATACAAAAATCTTAATTTGTAAAGTAACTAGTAACTAAAGCTGTCAGATAAATGAAGTGCAGTAAAAAGTACAATATTTCTCTCTGAATTGCAGTGGAGTAGAAGCAGAAAGTGGCGTGAAAAGAAAAGACTCAAGTAAAGTACCTCTAATTTGTGCTTTAGTAATAAAGATACAGTACTTGAGTAAATGTTACATTCCACCACGTGCCAATTTCCATCAGCAGCTATAAAAAAAATACCACCGTTCTGGCGAATTTCATCAGAATAAAAGTATAAATGTATCTCTGTACTACAAAATAATCCGTGTCAAAACACTGGATGAAATCTGGAATAATAAGTGGTGGAATGTAACTAAGTACATTTATTCAAGTACTATACTTAAGTACAAAACAAAATATGCAAAACATATGATCATCTTGTAAAATATGATTCACTCTTATAGATTAAACATTAGCCTGTATAAGCAATTAAAATCTGCTCCACCTACACTAACTACAACTGTAAAATGCTACCCACATTAATACATCAGTAATCACTTGGAATAATTAAATAATGGTGCATGCCAACTTGACTGAAAAGCCAAGAAGCCAAGTATGATAAATTGATAATTAAATTATAATTAAATTATTAGAAATTGCAAAGTTGTCTGCACAAATTGTCTGCTATTTTGAAGAACTCATTTTAGAAACAATAATTATGTGTAAACCTAACCAAAAAAAGCACCCTTGGGCTACAACTGCAATTATTTTTTCAGTTAATCAATTCAAAGTTCAGTCTACAAAATGAAGAATGCTCATCACAATTTAATTTTGTGATAAACTTGATTTAAAAAAATATTAATTTTATTCCTCCTGTGTTTCATGATAAAAACAATTCACTTAACCACACAAACCACGTAAAGACTCTCTCCGTCTAAATGATTAAAGCAGAGCTCTGTTTGTTTGAGCCCTTTTATGGCAGGTTGATGAGTTTAATGATCTGAAATGAAATGAGATCATTTCCTCATAACAAAAAGAATTGGAGGCAGAGGGTTTCCACTCAGCTAACTGACTGCAAAAACACTGTGATTATTTGTCTGATCAATCTAGTAATTGTTTAGTCTACAAAATGTAAAAAAAAACATGTGAAAAATGCTCATCATGATTTCCTGGAGCGACGTCTCCAAATGACTTGTTTTGTCCAAACATAGAAAGGCAACAAATCTTCACATTTGAACCAGAGAATGTTGAGCTTTTTTTGGATAAATTACCTAATCGATTAATCGACTATCTAAATTGATTTTGTGTCAATCAACTAACCATATTAACACAACATATAAACATTGGCTTTCTTTATATTAGATGCAATGATTGTAACATGCATAGCTGGCCTATACTGTGAGTTAAATTTATTTTCTTATTATTCTTAGTTATAAAGAGTCTTGTCTGTTTTTTTTTTTGTTTTGTTTTATTTCTTATTTTATTCAGAATCAGAATTTATATCAGGTTTATTGCCAAGCAGGTTTTCACAGACAAGGAATTTGCCTTGGTATTTTGGTGCATAACAATAAACATAGTAAGAGAAAAGAAAAGGAATAAACATACTGCAAAAGTCAAGAATCATAAATAGAAAATAGAAAAATGTACTATAACAAAATATTAACAATATATAAAAAATATGTCAAATATATCTGTTTTAAAAATGAAGAGCTGTGCAGTGTTTGAAACGAAGAATGTGCAAAATATTGACCAACATATGTGCATGTTCAGTATATAGAATATGTGCAATGTGGAGAGATAATGCAAATAAAAAAGTGTGTTAATGTAATGCATTGTTGTGTGTTTTATTTAATAAAATTTTTGTAATTTTAATTGTCAAATTCTACTTGTCTCTTTGTTACATTTGTAGTCTTCACATGTTGAAATCTTGGTTTATTTATATTAAGAACTTTGTAACTTGGTTTTCGTAGGTGTTCTATGGATACAATCTATAATAATAATAAAAATAACATGATGATGATGATTATTATTTTAACTATTTTATTATTATTTTATTTTCCCCCAGCATGCGTTTCCGCCAAGGTTTCCTATTAAAACGTTTATTTTGAAAGAGCTTCCCGGAAGTCTCAGTGTTCGTTATGGCTACCTTGACTGACCATCCCCCATCTGGCGGCCCCTTTCAGTGACACATTTACCGGGGAGACAACGGAGGCAGTCCCTGCTGATGAAGACAAATGATTACATTTTAAAAATATTCAAAGAAGCTGGATTAAAATTACGTTTCGGTATGTTATTCTTGATATTTTATAACCACATATCAGTCACCAACAGCTTGTTGTTAACACACTAGCTTAATTTATAGTTAATATTGCTGAACCGTTACATCTGCTGTCGGTGAGAACAGGCATTTTTCAACCAGTTATGTTCTTTCTGAGACTGAATGAAAGTACATAGCAGTAAAAGTTCATTGTTTAGAGAGGAAAAGTCTGCTCATTGTTATATCCTCTCTGTTTGCATCATAAAACCTGCAGTTTTGTGCTGAAGTGCCGGAGATCTAACTTGAACCACCGCCACTCCTGTACAGTACACCTGCTTCATGACACTCATTTCAAATCCAAGTGTATCAGGATCTATATATATATATATATATATATATATATATATATATATATATATATATATATGTATATATGTATATACATATATACATATATATAATACGTTAACAGTTTGACGTAAGAAAATTACATTTAACAACATTTGCATGAGTTGCTGTGCAGAACATGCAGTGAGAAGCAGCAGCCTGTGCTGGCTGCAGCAGAGGGCAGGGAGGGCTGTCTAAAGTGAAAAGGCTTGTCTCTGGGGAGAGCCTGTGCTTCCTCCAGACCATCACATTTCTTTGATTTATCGCTGGAGAGCAGCTGGTGGTAGATCAGGTCAGGTGCTGACTCTTCTTCACGGTTCTGATCTCTGTCTGGTCACTGATGGACTGTGGGATATGCAGGCTGATGTGCATCTGTAATGGAAAAGGTTGCATAGTGATATTAGATCAAATACCGTCTATAGCAAATGTTTGATGTATGCCTTAAACAGAAGTCAGTTTATTCAAAAAAACATTGTGTCCCCCCCTCATGTCTTAAAGGGCCACTTTTTTTTCCCACTTGAAGTTCAGTTTTCTCGTCATAAGGAGCACTGCTCAGCCTGTGAAAACATTTGTTTAATATCTTCTGGGGCTCTGGAGGAGCTTTTTCTGTTGAGTCTGAGAACACATCAGGGCTATCTCAGCTTGGACTCAGACACAACACATTTATAACGAAAAAAAAGGGCTCACAAATTAGAGATGTGGAGTTTTAAAGAAGTGGGCATTTATCATGCAGGGCAAGTCTAACAAAAGGTGCTGCTGAGTTGCATTTTGGGGAAGTGTAGGATCCAGTGTTTTTGTAACTTCTACTAGGGACTAAAGGTCAGGACATCTCGGCCTCTGCTCTGCTGCTTTGATTTTGACCATTCTCTTTTTAAATATGTCTCTCACAAGTCTCCCAGCTTGGTGGAAGTGCAGTACTAAATTGCTTTATTTCACTTTATTTGTATGTAGTCTTTTCAACAGACTAATCCTGTAATTTTCCACTTCTTGTATGCTGATTGTCAGCCTGACCAGGTACATTTTATGTCACTCTGTGTATTTGCATTTGGTGTATACAAACTGAGTAGTATTTGCAGCAGAGTAATCCACAGTAGGTTTCCACCTATTGTGTGCTGGACAAGAAGAGTCGGCCTGATTATGTCATTATCACTAGTACTGAAATGACCAGTTGATTAATCACTAATTAACTGACAACCATGTTAATAATTGCTTAATCATATAAGTCATTTATTAAGCAAAAATGGCAAATAATTGCTGGTTTCTGCTCTCAAACATGAGGATTTGATGCTTTCTCTGTTTATGTGACATTTGTAGACTAAACAAACTTGTTTAATTATGAAAATAATTGTTAAATAATGGTTATTCTCAGTCAGTGCTTTTGCTGTCAACAAGCTGAGTAGAAATCCTCTGCCTCCTACGCGGTTTGTCATGAGGAAATCATCTCATCCGATTTCTGAGCATCAAATCCGTCAACCTGCAATAACAAAGCGTAAACAAACTCTGCTTGAAGAGAGGATCATTTGGATGCAGGGAATGGTTACTGAGGACGAGCCTATTCTGTGAGCAAGTTTTTATTGTGAACTGCAAAAGGAATATAATATATATAATATGTGGCTTATTTATTTTGGAGAATTAATTGTATGCTTAAGTATCTTACCTAAAAATTCAGTGTTGTATTTCATGGAAATATCATAGCTGAGGGTCATTTAGAGAGAGAGGAGATTTGTGTGTGTCCCTGCACGCATGTTAAAGTGCTTTTATTTGAGTGAGTGCCTAATTGGATTAATTCATGTGGCAAATGAGGGACACTCATTTGATTTGCAGCGCCCGGTTCAACTCCTCTCTGTTTTTGTATAGGAGCAATGACAGATGAGCCGTCACTGCTAATGTAATTAATTAGACTAAACCCAAAGTCTCCTTTTTTTTCTTTTTCTGTGTAAGTAATGATAGATTTGACCATGTTATTCCCAGTGGGCATAGACACCACTGTTTGCTTCCAATTTCCATTTGCACTTACAAGCTTGGCATGTCACATCTGGTGCTCACGAGCCCCGTCTGACGTTAGCTGATTGAAAGCAATTAAGCTTACTTATTCTTTTCTGTTAGTCCCTTCTGCCTTTTTAACCAAGAATATGGCTGCAGACATCCTAAGCCTTTTCCATCTATGTCTGGGTTTGGATCAATGTAATTAAAATTTTCATTTTGTCTCAGTTCCTATGAGAATTATACCACAACACTAAATAGGTTATGATTGTTTCAGAGTTAAGTACTGTAAGTACTGCTCTCCTGCAAGGTCTCTTAGCATCTGAATGAGCAGATTTGGAAAGCCACTGTACATCTGAACTAAGTGAATGGAAAGGATCCTCTTAAAGCTTCCTCCATACATGTTCAGAGACTGTAGAGAGGTACAGGCTGGATGGTGAGAGAGCAGGGCTTTCGCTTTGGCCTGAACTGTAAGGTAATTGGAGCCTGAGATAGGATCCTCACAAGGGATCATGGGAGAAAGACAGGCTGAATTTCCTTAAAGGGCCAGGAGTTTGCATCTCTGTCATTTCTCTCCAGCTGATGTCGCACATTAAAAGATTCGGGGAGTTTGACCTGTAATGGTGCATGGTGGGTGTTACTGTGATACAGTAGGGAAAAGGGCAGAGCTGTCATTACAAACCAGGGCATACTGCGTTGTGCAACTGTTGGAACTGTGGAGTGGCAGACAACAATTTGCATAACAGAACGGTCCTGCTTGGCAAAGAATAAATGTCAGTCATTGTTTTGTGTTTTATGATAGATGGCAGCTCTGTGATGGAAAAAGAAAAGCCAGGATGAGCCTGATTCCATTTTGCTGTTAGGGTTGGGCAATATGATGGTATATACCGTGCGACGGTAGAAATGTGTCCACCGGTAGAGATTTGACAATACTGTTTCCACCGTGGGAGCTATCCCTTAGTGTCTCAACTATATATTCGGGACAGGCTATGCAGCAAATCAGGGCTGGATTCTCTCATGATTCTCTCGTGATATTGCTATTCTCTCGTGATCTCGGGAATCCAGCAGCCTCGCAAGGTAACGTGATTTGGCCAGCAGGATTGCTTACCACATTCTCACGTGGCGTGAGAGCGACAGTTGGTGGCGGTAATGCACCTCTAAGCTGGTTTGCCAACTGCCGCAGAAGAAGAGAGTGACAAGAAAATGTGGAGGAGGAGGAGTGAAATTGTAAATACAGAGCAGGAGGAGTTGATTGTGTTTGTATGGAAGTTCCAGGTAAAAGAAGAAAATAATCAAATGTGATGAAGTACGGTACGGTTATTTTAAACCATTTTTAAATTGAATTTACAGAAAAATTACTGTATCGTGATATATACCATTAAAAAATGACATATACTGTGATAGACGACTTTAGTCATATCACCCACCTCTAGCTACATACATGATATAAACTTACTGCTGGTTTTTAGTATAGGACTTTGGCCTTTCCTGTGCCTTCATGAGCTTTTAAACAATAATATTTTTGGATTTCAGTTTTCTAGGCCTTCAACTAACAATTATTTGTATTATTCGTTCATCTGCTGATTATTTTCCTGATAAATTGATTAATCGTTCTGTCTATAAAATGTCAGACAAATATAAAACATTTAATCACAATTTCCCAGAACCAAAGGTGATGTCCTCACTTTGCTTCTTTTGTCCGACCAACAGTCCAAAACATAAAGATATTCACTTTATCATAGAAGACTAAGGCAGCTTTGGAAATCTCTCTCTATTTACTGTATAGTGCTTTCCCACAATGAAAGTAGTGTTCATGGCATGTACACTGCTTTCTGACAACAATCCCACAATGTGTTGCATTTTACAGATCCGAAAATGACAAGTGATGACGCAAAATGATGATTGTTCTTAAGTATTCGAAATCTCAGTTTACTGATCACTGTAGAGTAAATTATATATGGAGTAGTGAATGAGGGAACAAAGGAGTGACACAGCTTAAGAAAATCACCAAATAGTCACATCAGAGAAGCTGAAACCAGGGATTCTGGGGCATTTTTGCTTAAAAAGTTACTTTAATGAATATGGAAAAAGTGTTTACTTATTAATTAATCATTTAAGCAAGAAAAATTCCCTATATATAAATAATACACACATAACATTTGTCTGGGTAGGTATCTGTTTAGTCCCAAAAAAGTTCCTGTTTTTCACCCCAAGCTGATTTAGCAAATCAGTCATGAAGGGCAAATGTACTATATTTAACTACTATACAGAGTTGTGTTCAGTATGAGGTGTTTTGGAAACGTCTTCCCAGACACTGATTAGCAATTCCTTGTTGTGGCTATACTGTCTGACTGTGCTGCTCCGTGCCAATAGATTCTGAATCAGCAGAATTTAACCAGCAGGCTATACGGTGCAGATCAGCAGCAAACGGCTTCATGCCAACACGGTATTTTATCCCAGGAGGTGCATCCAGGTCCCTGCCTGATGATAAATTCATGAATAGATAGACAGTAAAGGTTGAGGTCGGTCCCAAGATTTATACAGTATATTTACTTTTATAAAACTTTGTACCTGAAATTCGTCAGCCATCTTTTTCTGTGAAATTTTGGAAATCTCTTAAACTCTTCAACTGCTCTTTTATGATCTTAAAATTAGAGCTGAATTAGTTGACAGACAGAAAACAAATTTTTGATAATCTGTTTATCATTGAAAGCTGTAGCGTTTAGTCTATTAATAGATTAGTTGATCTATAGAAAATTAATTGGTTAATTGTTCATTTTTCAAGCAAAAAGGCCACGAATTCGAAAAACATTGGCCCAATCATTAGTTGCGTCCCTAATGAAAATCACTCTCTAGTTTCCAACCTGGGGGTCAGGGGGCCTCAAGTGGCCCCAAGATAAATCTAAGGGGTCACAATATGATTAAAGACATTTACATTTTGTCCTACCAAATTATATGAACTTTTGCTGACTTCTCCTCTAATTTTGTCATTTTTGCTTGTTTCTTGATAAATACCAAATACATTTACCGCTTCGAGAATAATCACTCTTTCGTTGAACTGCTCACAACCGTTGACACTAAAGTTCCTAACCTGCGATGAAGTATCATAGGTTAGATATTGCTTCATTTTACGGGCTCCCAGCACAAAAAGGTTGGAACTAGTGTTGCATGGCTGTAGGATTGCTCAAACTACATTTTAGGCTTATTTTATGTAAGTCAGCCTTGTATGACTACTGCTGAGAGTGCCGTGGGATAAGTCGTTGGCGTGCGTTCTTCCACTTTCCGGATCATAATAAATCAGCCTGCATCTCCGGGCACCTCTACTGTAGATGGTTACATTACAAAACCCATCTCACAGCTTAAGAAGAACAAGGAGAGGCTATTAGAGGTTGTTGGTGTGCAGGTTTGCTCCTCAAGCGTGTCAGATTTATAGTGTCAGTGAAGTGCTGTAGAGCCAAAGGAGGAGGGAGGAAGAGGGCTGGATGTTGCCATGGCGCCTGGGTTTGTTAAAGATGGGGTCTGTGTGGTGGGTGTGCAGCAGTGGGAGCGACTGTATGTGCGTGTTTGAAGTACGATGATTATTTTTATTTTCTGTTTAGGTTGAAAGTTTTCAGAGTCCCAAAAAAGTTCCCAGTTTTTACCTAAAACTGATTTAAGAAAATCCTTCATGAAAGACAAAGCTACTGTGTTGAGGTACTTGGGTTTGTGTTCTGTATGAACTGTTCTAGAAACATCTTCCCAGACACTGATCAGCTCTATGGATTACAGCTGCACCCAACGATTACTTCCATTATTGATTAACCCGTTGACTGTTTTTTCTGATTAATTGAGTAATTGTTTAGTATAAAATGTCAGAAATGTATGAAAAATGGCTCCCATTTGAGAAGCAGCAAATGTTTTGTATTTTTGCTTGAAAAATTACTTAATCAATTATAAAACAATCTCACCTGAAGGCACATATATTAGCTCTCGTGGAGTTTTCAATCATAACACCTGATCTTCATCAGAAGATCATGGAATTGTAGATGTTCAGATTTCCATCTTTCCTGAGCGCCTCTTTTCCTCTCTTCCATGTTGGCTTAAAAGTTTAGTTTCAGATTTATTCATGACAAGTGGGGAAAGTCATGTGATATGATCGAAAGCTCCAGGATAGCTAATACATGGAAATAAGATTATTCTGTCAACTTCTGTTTCCAAGGTCAAGAACTTTCAAACTGAGTTATCAAATTTGTTTAGGCCTGCAAACTATTATTTTCTCAATTAATTGTTTTATCTATAAAATGTCAGAAAACAGTGAGTATTTTAATTTCCCAGAGCCCAAAGTAACATCTTCAGATTCCTTGTTTTACCTGACAATCACTCCAAAACCCAAATATATTCTGTTTACTATCCTATATGACAAAGACCAGCAGCAAATCCTCACATCTGAGAAGCTTGAAACAGAATATTTGGCATTTTTTTGTGAACAATGACTGAAACAATTAATTGATTATCAAATATATATATATATATGTATATATATTTATATTTTTTGTCGCTCGACTAATCAGTTAGTTGACTAATCCTTTCAGGACGAATTTTCTATACTTTTCTACATTATCTAAGATGTTTTGTAAATCATATTGTATTGTAGACTTTTGTGATTCAGAGTTTTCACTTTGCTGATTGAACAGCAGCCTACATACTCACTTCATCACTGATGGTGTTTCCTCTCAGTGCATCTCACTTCTAACAGCCAGAGGAGTTCTCATTCATGAGAACAACAACAGAGGCTTTTAGTGTGTGTGGGCATGTGTGTGTGTGTGTGTGTGTGTGTGTGTGTGTGTAGCTCTCATAGCTTTTAGCAGCTGCACTGTTTTTGAATGAGTCACTTCCATTTTCCTGCCCAGTTTCAGCTTCAGTGTGTGCACACTGAACCGGGGGCTTCAATAAACGCCCTGTCCACACTGACTCTCTGCACTGGGCAGTGGAAAAAAAAGGTTATTGATTACAAACTGGCACGGAGAGCACACAGGGTACTCCCCACTTGCCCTTGAGTATTGATTGAATTCTTTTATGCGAAATTGGCTCTGCAGAGAATACTAAATGGTGCTCCACAACCAAACACACTCATACATATTTCTCTTTAATCTTCAAGACACGTCATGTGAAAGAGTGGTGATGGGAAAATATCCAGTAGAAGACTGTTTGTGGGTGAAACGTTGTCATTTCCATTTGCAATTAAACAGGAACTGAAAGCAACACAGCAGTGTGCGGATATGTTTTTGTTCTTTTGTGCAGATTATTGTCACCCAGCACCTGCAGAACATTTATGGATGTGCGTGTGCCTCCTGGTGATTGCCTAAAATAACCAGTAGGCCACAGTTTGTGTCTGCGTTTCCTTCCCTCACTGTACCGTAAGTTCTAAATGTGAAGTGAAACTAAAATGATATCAGTAAGTCCATGTTTCCAAGGTCATGAGTAAACTTTCAGTCTTGACTTTTAAGCCAACGGAAAAACGGTAATTTAAACATCTGCTATTCCATGACAGCTTCTTCTTTTGATCTGCATTGAATTAAGTGAATTTCCATACTGCCATCGAGTTTCATTGCTTTTCATTGAAATTTGTTTATTTATTTTTAAAATTTTTAATCTTTATTTATAAAGGGAAGTTTTGCTGAGAGCAATGCTCTCTTTTTCAGGAGTGCCCCCACGCTCTGATCTGCCGGCCACTGAGCAGGCCCACTCCAGCAGTTGGGCCTTCAGGGTCTTGCTCAAGGGCACCGCAGCAGTGGTACTGAGGGAGTCCAGTATTTTCAGTCTCTGCATATTTAACGGGATTTGTTGAACATTTTGGAAAATGCACTTATTTGCTTCTCTGAAAGTTAGATGAGAAAGTCTATACCACGCTCACCTGGTTAGCTTAGCTTAGCATAAAGGCTAGCCTGGCACTGTCCAAATATAAAAAGAAATCTGTCTACCAGCACTAATTAAAACATTAGCCTATATCTCATTATTATAGATAGACAAAGTTCTAAAGCTGTTGTTTTAGTCAGACTTTAGTTTGTTTTGCTGAGTTCACATGTAAGCACTTGTTGATTTCCAGAGAAAAAACAGCAAATGTTAACTAATTGAATAAATAAAATACAAATAATCCAAATAGTTTTGAGAATTTTACAGAGGGTGGGTGTTGGGGGAACTTCAACTCATAACCTCGGGATATTGGATGTTGTCAAATCACAGCAGGAAAACGGACTCAATTATAAGATTGTGTTTTCTCTACAAGGAATAACACCGGACCTCCAGCCCTTTCAGTTTGTCTCTTGCCTGCACAGGGGTCGTATATTACTTCCTGCTATAATGGGATATAACACCAGGGTCAAATGGAGTGAACCCCACAGGGAGAAACATGATTAGATGATACACAGATGGCACATACTGGGGACGAGCATCTGTCTGTGTGGATAGACAACTGGTTTTATTTGAGTCTTTCATGACTTGAAGGATTTCAGGCGATAATCCTGCAAGTTATTATGCTCTGCTGTGTGCTGTACGATCAGTGGAAAGTCTGCTTCAGTGGGAAGCTTCTCTGTCTTTCTGTGAGGACACACACCTGCGTGCTCTGGTTCTTTTTATTCACAGCATCACACTAAATAACAAAAGAGCTTCTGCGCATTTGTCCTCGAATGTGTTAAAGCATTTGTTATGTTTTCATTTCTGTGAAAAAACTGTCTCCCAAGATAATTTCTGTTATTTTGAGAATGCTATTATTCTTTTATTCATGCATCATTTTTTAAAATATTGACATATTGTGGATCCTCGTCAGTTGAAAGACACTCAGACACGTGGAATTCATTGTACATCAGCAAATCTGTATTGACTGAGTGAATGCAGCACGGCTGACCTGATGCCCCGATGTTGACTTATCTGTCCTCCACGGAACAGGCTTTATCTAACCACCTGTGTGACCGTGTCCTTTCTCTGTTCTTCCCGTCTGCCTTATCTTTTTGATGACTAAGTTTCTGTCTCTTCCGCCCTTCTCTCTATCAGTCTGTCTCTGAATCTCCTTTGCCTGGCACCTTTCTAAGGAATGTGCGTTACAAGGGAGAGCCGTCAGTCTCCACCCTCCCTCGCAGCTAGCTAATTATTGATGCATTAATGTGTCTTCTCAGGGATCTGTCAAAGTTCAGTCTCACAGTGTGTGTGTGTGTGTGTGTGTGAGAGTGTGTGTGGAAAAGGCGTGCTATACCGCAGGATGTGTCATGGTTGCAGGTGACGCTCTTTGACTCTCGGTTTCAGGTGTCTCCTGAAGGCTGTCAAGAAATTACTGGGAGTGACGCTGAGGACTGAGTGGCCGCAGAGAGGACAGACCAGGTTCAGTAAACTGCTGTGATCTGTAATGATACGTCTGAATGTCTGCTTTTAGACCTTATAGTTGTATACTTATAGTCGTATAGCTGAATTTGTAGTAGAATTTTTCCAGTAGTTGCGTCTATGTTAGCTGTCATATAACAGATAATGAATTCTGACTTGAATGAGTGAATGCAGGGTTTTTTGGGGGTTTATTAAGTGTTTTTTTAAACAGGTCATGGCCGATAAAGAGCCATGAAAGTCATCTTAGATTAAGTACACACGGACCTTGATCTTTGCGTTATCTAATTGAAGGTATGGACTTTAAAAAACCAGTCCACCGATTTGGCATTGTCAGATTCACAGAGGACAGTTTTTTTTTAAAAAGTATCAAAATCAATGCAGCAGAACCAGAGATATTGTCTATTTTATTTCATACATTCTTCTTATCAAAACCTACCCACAATGCAACTCGACTGCTGACAGTTCGGTCGGAACAAGCTTTAGTGCGTTATGCTAGTAGCAGCTAGCGAGTAGCCTCGACCTGCTAGCCACAAGCAGAGATGAAGAGCGGGCTACAGAGGTCTGGCAACCTCACTTCTTTCTAACTCCACATCCCCAGATTTGTTTTTGTTTTTTTTCAAACAGCCCCAACTGACTTTGTGCAGCTCTCTCTGGAGTCACAAAGGCCTTGTACAACTTTTTTTATTTTTTGACATATGCAGTAGTAGTCTCCAAGACCTGGTAAACATACTTTGATGTGTAAAATCGGACAAGTTCCTCTTTAAGTATTCACAATGGCATTCCAGTAGCATACCCTTGTACACGCTCTGTATATTTGTTAACACGTAGACACAGATTAATGTGAATAAGTTGTGGTCGGCCGCTTTATCTTCTGTTGTTGATCATCCGAGGCTTCCTGTGTCCTTGCTCCTGCTAATCAATTACACATTGATTGTACTGTATAAAGGCTGTAGCTGCTAAAAATAGGACCATTGTACATTGTATTTAAGTCTGTTTGTGTCCTGAACTTCTGTATTATTGATGTTACATGAATATTGTAGAGAAACAGGAATGAGTTTCAGTTATTCTGCCGTCTGACTGCCGAGGTTTTGCAAAATCGTTGTTGGCTGTTGTTTGGATACAGCATCAACACCTTTTTCTGCATGTGTTTGATGTTCTGAGCATTTTCCAACAGTGCACTGCTTTTTTATTCATACAGCTGCTACAATCCTCTACTGCTGGCTATTAAGCGACACCATGAGAGCAGCTGAGGGTCCAGAACCTTTTATCAAGGCTTCCTAAATAACCAACAGCTGTTGAGAGAGGCGAGAGCCGTACAGATTCTCTTTCTTTATTCACATTTTATTTACCTGCAACACTAATGTTTGCAGCCGAGACGTCAGCTGAGAATCCAGGATGTTTTGCAGGGCTGGAATTGTTTATCAGGGACCATCAGTGGTGATATTAATCTTGGTGAAAACTGGAGTGTATTGTTTTATACATTATAAGATTACATTTCAAATTAACTCACACACTGATCTGGGCTTTAGTTTGTAGTACACAAAGTAGATGTGTTTTGTGCTGTTGGGATTAGCTGTGACATGTTGTTTTTTTTACAAAGTTCTTCTTCAGGCATGTTTTAGCGCTGCTCACCCGTATCGATCTCTTTGTTTTATAATCCAATTGTCTTTACAGTGACGTGAGATTACATCAATCCTTAAAGAGTTTGTTTCTCTTTGTGAGTCAGGTTGGTTATCTCTATCTGTTTACACAGCAGTGTGAATTTTTGATGAATGTGGTTCTATATATGGGACTTGAATCTGATGAGGGCAGCAGCAGCAACAGTTTGTCCTGAGGGAAAGAAAAAGTGCTGCATCTGAATAATGTGGCCAAGATCTCACTGTACAGGAGGTGTTTGTGCTCAGAGGGCAGAGGGCAGCTCCAGTGATAGATACAGTGGATGTGTGTGTCTGTTTATATGTATGTGTGTGTGTATGAGGGCATATGAAGATAGTGGAAATCATTAAGTGATCGCTTTTTCAAACAACACAAAAAGCTACTGTGTGACTGTCAGGGCGTATAAGAAGCAATATATTTGTTTGCTTGCTTTTCCTTGAAGTGTCACCTCATTTTTATCAACTATTTTGGAAAATGTCAGCAGCTTTTTTTTTTGTTCCTGTCGTCTTTTATCTCAGATTCAGTATGAAGGATGAACTGAAGCGGAGTGCACTGTTTTCTTTTGTTTTTCTTTGTTAGAACAAACAATTTGTTTCACACGTTTCACAGTATTTTAGCAATCCATTCCAATATTTCAATATCCATTTTTAAATCCAGGTGTCCTGCGCTTTGCTGGGTATTGTTAGGCAACGTGCAATACTGGTGCAAATACAATGCTTGAGTTTTGGTCCTGAAACCAAAACAATACTTTTTTAAAATATCTTCTGAGGTATACAAACATGTTTTTCCACAAATCATTTTTTTCTATTTAAAGAGGCACTCCAGTTATTTAGTATTGCACATCCATAAAGATGTGGGACTCACAAGAGACACATATAAACAAAGAATGGTCTAAATTGAAGCAGGAGAGGCCAAAATATCCCGACTTTTAGTCTCTAGTATGGATCAAGCTCCAGAAACTCTGGATCCTACAATTCCCGTAATGCAACTTTCTCGTATTTCACTGGACCACGTCTGCCTTCTAAATGTCCTCTTCTTTCAAACCCCTCACCTCCAGTTCATAACGCAGGCTTTCTATTGAAAATATTACGCTCCAAGCCCAAGCCGAGATAACCCTGATGACATCAAGCCACAGTACGAGAACTTTGCTCATTTTAGATCATATAAGCTGTGATCAATGGCCATCCATCTTAGTCTGTAATTGTCGGTCAGGTGTCGAATACAGCAAGAGACATGGTTTCTATTAGATCCTGTGGTAGCAGACTTTTTTGTGAGAGTTTTAAATGCAAATACAAGTTTAATCAGTTTGTCTTGCTCCACCTGCTGAGATTTGATACTTCCCTGAAACTTAGTGACCTAGTTGAAGATCTTTAGATATACTATATTTGAAGAACTGACTTTGAACCAGTCTCTCCTGTAAGTCCACAGAGAGCTTGAAGAGGAATTCTCAAAACTTCATTTAAAGTTTAAGCTTAAGAAACTGTGGAGTTTCTCTCATGACATGAGGTTGTGCAGCTATATTAACGTCAGTTGTTTTGATTTCACACTGTGTCACAGATTTTAAAGAACAAGTAAGTTTTGTTTTGTTTGAAAGAATATACTTTACAATCACATTGTCTACCATTGTATATTGTCCTGATGCAACTGATTTCTGCTGTAAAATGTTGCATATTTCTAGTTTTAACATGATGTTAGAATTGTTAGCAACATAGGCAGGGGCTGTCAAAAGAGGACTGAATAGATTAGAGCATAACAAACACGGCTGTGAAGTTCAGTTTATAATTCTATGTAAAATTGACGTGGCAAATAAATAATCTTTAGCTGTCACAAAATATAGATTTTTTTTTTAAATAAATACATTCCAGCCACAGGGACCGTGGCTTATACAATATGATGTCACTTTAAACCAGTCAAGTTGCAGGTTTCATACAGCTAGATGTTCAGATGTACCCCAGTACATTTTTATTAGCCATGCTAGTGGTGTGGCTCTAGGGATGACAATGGCAGTCAGTTTATTGATCAGTCCATCACTTTTGTCCAGACTGAAATATCTCAACAACTACTGGATGGATCCTCCTCAGGATATAGTGTAATAACTTTAGTGATCCACTAACTTTTAATTTAGCACCACCATCAGGTCAAAATTTACATTTTTCCAGTACTTTGGTTTATGACCTAATTCCTGCAAAACGAATGACATTTCCATCAGCCTCAGCTGTACTCTGTGATAGTTATCAAATGTTAGCATACTGACACACTAAACAAAGATGGTAAACATTATACCTACTAAACATCAGCCTGTTAAGCTTACTGATTTAGTTCAAAGCAAGTAAAGCCTCACAGAGCTTGGCTGTAGACTTTTAGTCTTGTTAATCCCTATTCTCTCTGTATCATAGTCTTCTTTATATCCATCTATCAAAGCCATGTTCTGCTGCCTGTGCTTCCGGATTTGATCTCCAATTTATTTTTGCATGATGACTTGTGAAATCACCAGTGTAACAGCGCTGATTACACACTGTAGCGCAGTCCTTTCACCGCAGTGTCTTCATCATCAACCTCACCTCAGCAGTCACCACTGTGGCCTGTCTGTCCTCCACCTCACCTGTCCTGTTCACAACTCAGCACTCCACACAGAGCTGATCACGCAGCAGAGACACACAGTTGTCCACTCTTTTCTCTGTGATCGCTGTGCTCTCTTGTCTCATCGTAACAGCCAGATTGTGACGTCATGTCACTCTGGTTGGCAGGGTGATCGAGCTGCAGCTGAGACTGTGACAGAGCGCTCCCTCCGTTGTTCTACTGGTTTTTGAAAGCACAGGATCTCTTGGATAAGTAATGCTGCCAAGGAGAGAGCTGGCGAAATGTTGTCTATACAATTGCAGATGTGAAGTATTAGTATAGTCAAAGAGGACTTTGGCTTAGTAACTACTTTCATTATGCTTAACTGTATCATTTGTGATCAACATATTTATGATTTTATTGCCTTTGCATTTGGCTCTGCATTTCATCCCTATATACAGTACAGTTGTATAGCTTAACTTTTGTTTTGAGCTTTATGACAAGTTGTCTAATTATTTTTTATGACATATGCTCTCTGGCCTTCATGCAAATTAAGAACAGCTTACGTATATCTATCTCAGGGTCACTTCTACCCTTCATATGCTCAGCTTGATATTGTCGTTGTTAACCTAATTTGTGGTGTATCGAAATTAAGCCTCTTTTATTATCTGGACCACTGGACCAAATTCTGAAACTTTCTCTGTTTCCACCTCTTATGGCTTTTTTCCCTCTGGTCTTCCCTTCCTTCTTCTCAGAATATGTCCACACTAAGTGGAAATAAGTAAGTAAGCTTTTCCAGAGTTGGTTTCCAGAGTGTATAAATCTAAATACTTCAGCTGCGCTCTTTATAAAACTGAGCTTTTGTAAAACAATGAGGTATGTCTGGGGGCTGTGTGGCAGTAAAGTTAAGATGACAACTTTCTGTCACCTCTAACCCTCTTTTTATCATAGAATCAGTATTTTTATCATTAGTATTCCCCTTTTAATAGTAATGATAATATCAACTTATCTTATTCCATTTTTATTGTAATACCATTTCATCTTGTTTTTATCTTATCTTATATGTTTACATATATGTAATACCTCCTTATCTTGTATGTTGTTATCTTATATGTTTTTCACATACATGATTTTTGCCTATTTTTCTTGCTTGCTTTTATTTTGAAGCACATTGAGTCTACGCCTGTCATAACATTATGACTTAAATCATTATTTTAGACTCAGACTCAGTTGTCAGACAACAGAAACAGAAAAATATCTAAATGAAAACAAGTCATAAGTTCGTATTAAAATGTAAAATAGGTCATCACAGAAAGTAGGGCGGACTCAGAACAGAAGTTTAACCAGCTAAAACTCAGCAGACTAACCGGGATGAAACAATTAAACAGTTGCACTCCTGACCTGATGCGCCAGAGCCTTTGATTGCACAATTTTGCCAAACAAAATAATAAAACCAAAAATTCCTTTTGTTTAGGTATTTTATTGTAGACAGATAACTGTACAGCCTGAAAAAGCAGACGTGAATGTATGTCAATTTCATACAGTAGTGTCAGACTTTGTTGAAGCCTATATTAAGTAATAAGAAATATAGTTTGTTTCCCAGCATTTAAAAAAATATAACTTGACTATAATGCCTAATAACTTCAGTAATAATACCTAGTGTGTGATGCTTTTATAGAGGCATTCAAATGTCTCAGTGTATAATCTCATTTTGAAATGAAACTATGTTACCTCTGATCGTTCATATCACCAGTTCCACCAAAGTCTGATCATTAAACACTTCACACAACCACGTATCTACAGTGCTGTTCATAAACAGCAGCAGCAGCCCACCTTCTCCATCCCCCCCTTTTCTCTCTCTCCCTCCTCTCTGTCCTGCTGCTCTGTCTGAGCCATTCACGCAAAGCACCACAGGATTATCCCTCACTCATTGAGAAACACACACATACACACAGTCCTTTACTGCACGGTGCTCCAGGCAGGAAGATCTCAGATCACAGATCATCTTCCCCTGCTCTTTACGCCGATGCTCCGTCAGTCAGAGAGGACGCAAAAATAAACGAACGGGAGGGGAGAAGAGGAGGCGAGGAGGAGAGGGGCTCACTGCTGGAGGAGCCCACGTGTCTCTTTTCTCCTAGCTGCAGCCTTAGCCGCTGTTAATGGAGGACTGGGGGTAAGCTTTTGTTGCTTTGGCGGGGGGCTGTGTGCTCCCTCTCTTCGGGTGTATTGCTTCGTCTTTGTCTTGGGGTTTGACTCTCTTGACGTGTTGATGCTACTGGCTCGCTGTGCTGCGAGTGGTGGTGCTTTTTGGTGCCTGTGCACTTGCTTTAGAGGGATGGGGTTTCCCAATGCTCTTTTAGTCTCATTGCTTGTTTGTGAGGATGTGGATCTTTGACTGAGACTGCAGGTTGTACTGATGAAAGAGAAAAAAGAGTGAGGAATGAATCAAAGCAATGTGATAAATTCAAAGTGATAACCTTGGAGGGTACTGTCAATGTTTGGGTTTGTGTGTGTGTGTGTGTGGGTAGGTGTTGTTTGTCTGTCTACAATGAATAACTCACTCGATAGTGTACTCTAAATTAGAAATACAGTCAGATTCATGTCATTATTTCTGTCTCAGTTTTATCTCTACTTGTTGGCTTTGCAAAAAAAAAAGTGGAAAAAGCTAGTCTGTGGTTGTTTTCCTACAGTGCGATCTGTCTTTCTGTGAGCCAAGCAAAGGTCTATCCTGAACAAAAGCCCCCTCTCGGCATGTAGCTAATGGATTAACCAAGCATGATAAACACCCACTCATGCCATGCTCTACACTGCATCTGGCCGGGGCATTTGTTTTGCCCAAAGCTGTTGGGTTAGTAATTCCCCTCGATTAACTGGATTTTCGAGTCTCCTCACTTCCCTCTCTCATTTCATCTCTGCCCGTCATTGTCAAAAGTGTTGCTCCATCCATTGGGCCACGGCTGACCCAAATACCCATGCAGCTCCCACCCCTCCCCCTGACCTCCTATCAAAACACATCACTGCTCCTTCTCTTTCTATTGTTTCAAATGTGTCTCTTCTGCATCAAATCCTTCTTCATCAACAGCTTTGGCTTTGGTGAGATTTTTATTAATTATGAGACAATCATCTAACCGTCAGTTTCTAATCAGCTGGTGGCCTCAGTTACAGTAGGAGAAAGAAACATAGATATACATACCTGACCTGTCTCTTGATGTTTCATTAATTTTTGTTATAAATCAAATTGTTTTTCATTGTGTGAGGTACAGGCACAAAATGTGTGTCTTGAACAAATAGTGTGACATTCTCATGTCTGTGTACTAAATATGAGGCTACAGCCAGCAGCCGGTTATCTTAGCTTAGCACAAAGACTGGAAACAGGAAACAGCTAGCCTGGCTCTGTCCAAAGGTAACTAAATCTGCCTACCAGCACCTCTAAAAATGAATCCGTACAAAAACCAAAGTATAAAAACGACAAGTTGTGGTTTTATGAGGTTTCCAGGTAACCAGCAGAGACTCCAGGAAGTTACTGATCCCGGCCAAGAAATAGTCTGGCACATAAACCCCTGTAAAACCACAACTTGACATTTTTACATGTCGGTTTTTGTACAGATTCATTTTGAGAGGTGCTTGTAGGCAGTTTTTGTTACTTTTAGCCAGAGCCAGGCTAGCTGTTTCCCCCTGTTTCCAGTCATTGTGCTAAGCTAAGTTAACCGGCTGCTGGCTGTAGCTTCATAATTACCATATAGACATGAGAGTGGTATTGATCGTCTCATCTAACTCTCTGCAAGAAAGCAATAAGCATATTTATTTGTACTATTCCTTTAACATACAAAGTTTGTCATTCATCAGAGGGTAGATGACTCATTCTCAGCATACTTTGGTTGTTTTATGAAGCACTGTCGCAAAAATGACCTTGCATATCGCATGCATCATTACAACATCACAGAACAAATCCTTATCAAATGCTTTCACATTATCATCTGTTGATATTTTGTATTCCAGCAGAGGCTCAGTGAAACTTGTCTGTAGCTGCAGCTGGCATTTCACTGCACTGATAACAGTATTGTCAAATAACCCTCCTCATTGTTTTGGTGTCATCTTGTGTTTGTCATCCAGTTCATTTGCATCGTCGCTTTGCATCTTATCTTGATCTGCATTTCTGTTGGTTGGTTGGTTTGCGTGTTTTTGTTTGTAGCTCCTGTCTCACCTGCACACATTCATATCCTATTTCTTATTTTTTGTAATGCATCTTTTCGGTGTTCAGTGTTGTATCACTTCTTTGATTTATGCTTCTGCAAATATCTCAAGTAAACAAAATGTCTGGGCTTTTGTTATCATATCATAGTGGGATAGTGCAGTTGAAAGTGATAATTGATTAAAAAAGTCAGGTGAGCTCATGCGCAGGTGGGAAGCTCTGATAACCAAGACTTGAAGGAAAATTCTCAACCTGGATCTTTTCCTCATAATTGTGTCCATTCTGACTACGGTTCATGCTAACTTTCGGCACTTCTGTTGTTGAGATCCAGGAAACGCAGAGTTTCCCCTGAAGTAGCTCCCTGTAGATCTACAATAACTAATCCAAGTGGCTACTTTATGTTGTTTTCTTTTAGTCAAACTCAAAACACAAGTGTTTAAAATGATTTCTGTAAAATTGAAGTTTATTTGGAAAGCTTTTGGAGGCTCGCGCTGCTTGCCCTAAATATTGTTTTGCTGGACTCTACAATGGAGGTGGTGAGCGCAAAGTTAGCACGACCAAGAACAGCTACAATTACCTCAGGTTGAAAAATAAGAGTCAACTGCCAAGCAGCATTTATGAGCTTTTTCACTGACAACAGCTGCCTGCTGCGGCCGAAAACGGCACTGTGAGAGCAGTGAGAGCGAACCAAAACAGTAAAATTGCAGGCTGTACAGCTAAACAATGAGCTGAAAATCACTATACAGCTCCGTAAAGCCGAGGGGAGCTGCAGATTCTGGTGATAATTTTCTGTAGGCTCATCACTACGAGTGACACCTTTCACACTGTCACACTGTTTTCACATTGTCTTTTGATATATATCGATTATAGCGGCTTTAACTATGACAAACTGAGCATAGCTTCACTGATTTTTCAATCGCGTTTTAAGTCGCTCTCAAGCTGATGATATGCTTCATAAAGTGGTATTGAGAACAATATGTAATTTGTCACTTCAAACATAGGCTCTGGCCAAGGGGCCACTTGATCCCATGGGCCCCTGGGAATGTGCCCGGTAGGTCCGTTTAGAAATCTATCCATGGATGGATGGATATATAATTAGATAGTTTTGATTTTCTCTCTTTCTCCTCTCACTTTGGCAGTCATGTTGTGCCCTAATTTCAGCACGAATGTCATCATTAGCAATCATGTCACAGCTATTAATCTTCACAGCAGCAGGTGTTCCAGCGAGGCCTTGGGATAATGTTACTCTGCGGCTACAGTGGCTGGGTGAGTTGATGAAACTGAAAATGACTAGCCAGTCCTTAAATCTATTGTCATCTCAGGGAGTAGAGCGAAAAATAACCGGAAGCATTCAGGTTATGAGGAAGCTTGTGGTTTTCTAAGTGACTGAGCCTACCTGATATCAGTGTGTGGAAAGTATTGTGTAAAGTTAAATGCTCTGCTGGTGAACTTTTGATTTGCCCTGATGGTAATCGCTGATCTCGTCACCTTTAGTTTGGACTTTGTACACATTTGATTGCAAAGTTGTCAATGTTGGTATAATCCTCCCCCGATTTAATGATGAATATATTAGAGATGAAGCAACTGTTTGATTGCAGAACAGTAATTTATCAAGCAAAAATACAATTTAATGGTAATGTCTCCATTTTATATGCTTGTTTATTGAATGTCATTGTGACAATGTCATTGTAGACGATAAATCATAAAACAATCAGCAGATAATGAAAATAATTGTTAGTTACAGCCCTAGTTTTAGCCTTAGACTATATTTCAGAAATTGGTTTCGAAAACGCGTATAATCTGGGCTATTAATATGCCATTTATTTGTCAACCATAGAGTCACGTTATCTATTGCTCTTTAAAAAGCAGCTTAATTTGTTATGATCTTGTGTGGTTAATAATCTCTTGCATAAACCTTTCATCTGCGCTGTCTTTTTCTCGCTGCATAAGCATTTAGCATTCTTTTTGAAATCCATGACACAACATTTGTGGGTATTAGAAGATCATGAACAAAGTATCTACGTAGATCAAGACTGTGATGTTGTGATCACACGAGCTGCAGGAATAAGCATTTAATCTGTAGGCGATGGGTTGAAACAAAAAAATGCTATTTTAAACCACTGTGTCATAACTGCATGCTGTTCAGGTTTGAACGTGTGAGACGATTATTTTAGTGAATATAGCAACATTGTTTGCTGCTTATAACCATATTTATATCAACCTAATGTTTTTTGTGCACACTTATGACTGTATGCTCAAGGACCTCACATGGTTGCGGTCATTCACAATTTTTGAAAAACCTATTTTATTAACTGAGCCTATCGAAAAGCTTCGACTTTCGTCATTTCAGCAGTATTCACCATTTTACGGTATTCGTTACGACATAGCAAAAGGCATTTCCGGCAATCGGCTAGGCTAAAAACAAGGCTTACCTAGTCTGTTGCAGGTCACGTTTTGGCCTTTATTGTGGCTCAAGAACTGACATCTGACAGTTTGGTCTCATCTTGAACCAGAGCATTTGCACATTAATTCCATACCCTCTATGTTATGATCCAATTCAGTTAGGCATGATACGAGATGAATAAATCCCCATTTTGTTATCGTTGCCGCCATCTTCACTATATGGGAGCTGGGAGGGACAATTGAGTGGGATACTTTGTTTGGGAGAGGAGAGGGAGGAGTTTTATTTTGTGTGGTGTGTTACAACAATATCTTATAAATAAATAAGAATGTTTAAATTCAGATCTTTGGACTTAATGTCCCGTTTATTGTTTTCTTATTAAGTTTATACACTTTGGCGAACCCAGGACGTTTGGTTACAATACCACATACACTATTATATCCATCTTAAAGAAAACTGAGGCTATACTATACAAAAACACTTTATTAAACTTTGCATACATTTATATAAGAAAACGTATACAAAAAAACGTTCTCCCCTTCATTCCACTATTCTCATGCATACATGCTGGACACACAGCCTGCCCTGCACTCCCCGTTCCCCACCCACATCTGCACTCTACTGAGTGCACTCTTCTAGTTATAAGTGTGTTTAAGCGTCTCATGTATCCCTCTATTAGCACTGCTCACAGTCTCTGTGTTTACACTCATCTGTGCTCGTCTTCTCTTACAGTGCATGAGGAGTGTTACTCTGCTGCAGACCGCCACAGCCTGAAGCCATCCTGCCAAATCTGGGACCATGTCCGGAGCCTACGACGAGTCCGCCAGCCAGGAGGAGACCACAGACAGTTTCTGGGAGGTGAGACAGCTTTGACAGATTAAACTTAACTGGGAACTGACATTGCCTAGTCACTGAACCTGCCTCATCTGGGAGGTGAGAAGAAAGATCTGGGGCCTCGTTTATCAACTGCGTGTAGGCACAGATTCACACATAAATACATGAGCTGATGTTTTATCAGTAGCATTTCCATCACTGAGCACCTGCCGCTTCATACGCAGATCTCTGAGCCAGCACATATCTGTTGATGACATTCACTTTTAATCACTCAGCATGACGACAAACGGTTATATTTTGGTTCCATTACTTAATCTTATAAATCTTCTGTTGTGCAACTGTTAAAATAAGTGCAACAATTAAAAACAAATGATTTAGTACTTCAATCCAGCCTTTAATGTGGTTGCTCTCTCAGTGTGACCATAAGGGACTTCCCACCAATGACTGCCACTATTTTTTCATCTGTGGATGACACTGAAGTGGCACTCTGCCTCCTCCTGTGGCCCTGATGTCTCCTTCGTGAGGTCTTTTTCACTTATTATACAGCTCTTGTTCGAGATGACACTGTTTGCAGCATTTATGACAACCTGCCTTCATGCTGTCTTTTTTGTTCTTTGACAAGCCACATGTGGAATTGCCAAATTAAACATTTTACTTTAGCTGAAACTCATTTTCTGTGTCGCAACCCCTTTGAAGTTTGTCTTCCTTTTCTTCCTTACTTGCTCCATTTTTCAATTAAGCAGTCCTACATTTTGGGTGCTAGCTACTAAGCCTTTGTTAATGGGCCTGTTGGTGGAAGAGGTGCGATTTGTCATTGTTCATTTCACATCAGGTCTACGTTCACATGTTAAATACCAACTTTCTTGTCCATACAGGCAGTTCTTATGCACATATTTGGATGATTAGATGATTAAGCTTTTATAAATGAGCCTTTGATGTTGAAGTTGTACTGGCTTCTACATAATGAGGGTCTTGAGCTTGTTAAAGGCATGTTACTGCTGTACCTGTCTCCAACCACTACAATGACAGCTACACTGTACAGGTTTTCCAATGTACTGCATGACTTCCATACTGACTCCTCCTGCTTCTGTCTCCTGTTTAAAGGAGAGAGACTAGTCTCAAATTGAAGCCATCCGCTATCTGTCTGTGTCTAGCAGTAGTTGCTCTTAGTCGCCGACAGAGTTAACCAAATCACATAAATCCAAATGATTTGCCTGAAAATAGTACTAAATTGATTTATCAAGGTTTTCCTGTTATTACTAAACAATTCTGATACTCCTTGTACTGTCTGATATGTAAATATATCTAAACAAAACAAATATTTGCAAATAGTATTTGAGTTCTGATGACAGGTTAACAGATGCACGATAGTAGGGCTGCAAGTAACAATAACTTTCATTATCAATTAATATGACAATTATTTTTCTCAATTAATTGATTGTTTGGTCAGTAAATAAAGTTAGTTTCCTAAAGCCACAGATGATTGATGTCATATTGCTTGTTTTGTCTGACCAATAGTCCAAAACCCCAAAATATCCAGATTACTATCACTAAAGACAAAGAAAAGCAGCAAATCTTCACAATTGAGAAGCTGAAACTAGGGAATGTTTGTCACGTTTGCTTGTAAAATGACTCCAACCGATCATATATAAAAATAGTGGCAGATTATTATTTTGTTGATTGAGTAATTGAGTTGTTTTAGCTCTAGATGACAGTATATTGTACTGGGTTTCTGCCACTTTATTACATCACCAACAAACTTTCCTTTGCACAAACAGCCCCCAGTAATTTGAGCAACAAGTCCATTCATTATATATGAGAGGTGGTGACTGTTCAGTGTTCAAACCAGGAAAAAGCTTGACCCATCTTAAGCTATAGATAATATTACTATCACATTGCTGCATGTTTAGATACAGTATGTATGATGGATAGACTCAGCGAGTATTTGAGGGAGAAAAGACGTATTGTCACTTCATACGTTCAGTGTTTATAATCCATTTCCTCTCGGACTCGGCTGCGTTTTATCCTCATCATGTCTCTTCAGCCGGGCAGAGCGTTCAGGAATCAGCTGGAGCAGCAAAGGTGCCTGTTTCCAGCACACAGTCACTACATCAGTTGTTGCATTGCAGTGCTGCCTGCTGATCGCTGACTCGGCTGGCTGCTGCTGAAGCAAAGGGCTGGTGTGGAATACAATCATTTGTCCCCCGGCTGCTTTCATTCAGCCCACATTTTAGATTTGTTAGTAGTCATTTTCAGGGTGAAGTATAGGTAAACATCTATTACACATTCAGCAAAGATGCAGCCCTTTTTTTTCCTGTCACAAAAGGTGTGAAATGAATGCATTAAGGTTGGATTTTAGCCTCTCTCTCACTCTTCCTGGGTAAAGCTACAGTAATAGCTCTCTGGGAGGTTGCTGCTCCTGTGTCCATGGAGAGTTGTAAATTATATGACATTAACACACCCTCTGCTTTCATTGCTTAACTCCACACACACCAGCAGTTTCTTCCCTGCTGTTCCCTCCTGCCTATACGATTCATCACCTGCAGGCAGCAATACAGCAGTTTTCTTAGTAACATAATACAAATCATGCCATCTTCCGCCATGACAGTCAATAATGAGACATTGCCACTTTTTTGTTGTAATTAGCAGATAATTACATACAATCAGAGGACATCAGAAAATCTATGTCAGCTCTTAATTTTTAAAGCAGCAGAAGGATTTTTAAAAATGAGCCTAAATCACAAAGTATGGATCCTGATAGCTAATTTCTTTCCATCTCCACTAATCAAAACCTTACCGATTATTTTTGTTCACCTAAAGCAGCCCTTCTCCAACCAGGAAGTGAAGAAATCACATAAACAGCAGTGACAGGAATAGTTCAACATTTTGGGAAACACACTTATGTGCTTTCTTGACGAGAGTTAGATTAGAAGACACGACTCTCATATCTGTCCGTTAAATATGAAGCTACAGCCAGCAGCCGGTTAGCTTAGCTTAGCATAAAGACTGGAAGTCAGTTGAAACAGCTAGCCTGGCACTTTCTAAAGTTCAAAAACCTGCACACCAGCACCAGCAACATTTGTGATAATAATAGTTGTATGATAAATGCATTTCTTCCAGTCGTATAAATTTACTGAAAGTAACTTGAGACATTGTTTTTATGTAAGGTTGGGAACTACAAACGTACGGTGAAGCGGATTGACGATGGTCACCGGCTCTGCAATGACCTGATGAACTGCATCCAGGAGCGTGCCAAAATCGAGAAAGCCTACGCACAGCAACTGACCGAGTGGTCCAAGAGATGGAGGCAGCTGGTAGACAAAGGTAAGCGGTGTTTCACACTCATATTATGAAAATTCTTTTCAATAACATACCTTTTTTTGTTTTGATATAATGCTTTACTTGGTTTACTCACCCTTCATTCCTCCACCAGGGCCTCAGTACGGCACAGTAGAGCGAGCTTGGATGGCGGTGATGACGGAGGCGGAGAAGGTGAGCGAGCTTCACCAGGAAGTGAAAAACAACCTGATCAACGAGGACTTTGAGAAGGTGAAGAACTGGCAGAAAGACTCGTACCACAAACAGATGATGGGAGGATTCAAGGAAACCAAAGAGGCAGACGAGGGCTTCAAGAAGGCCCAGAAACCCTGGGCCAAAAAGCTAAAAGAGGTGAAGTAGTGTGTTTTGTTTTTTTAACACATCCATTCATGTGCAACTAATTGGACACGTTTTTAGACATTGAACTCATTTTAATTTGTCACTTCACCCAAATTATATTTTTTTAAAAAGAGTTGTTTTATTTGCAGAGGTTTTTAAATCTCCATATTTGAGACTGCCACAAATGGTGAGTGGGATTTAGTTTTGTTGTGCTAACAGTAACCAGGACATTGATTCTGAGAAGACGTGTTGCTGTTTTTCAAGGTATACATTTTTCAGTGACATGAGCACAAATTAAATTCTTTTCACCTCAATTTGAGCTGCGGTGGCAGCTGATATTTTACAAATAAAACCAAAACTATCTGCTTGACTAGATGCCAATAGGGGTAAATATGACATTTTCAGAATTTTCTGACATTTTATAAGCAACAAAATTCATCATCAGATTAATCAATAATGAAAATAATCATTAGTTGCAGCCCTACTTTATTTGTGTTGAGTTTATAACTAAGTGAATTTGTTCATGTCATCTTCCTTTAGCTCGAGGCTGCCAAGAAGTCCTTCCACATGGCCTGCAAAGAGGAGAAGCTGGCGTCCACCAGAGAGGCCAACAGTAAGGGAGAGGCCTCTGTGACAGCTGACCAGCAGAAGAAACTCCATGAGAAAGTGGACAAGTGCAAACAGGACTCCCAGAGGGTGAGAGCATCAGCTGGCCTGTGGGATCAGTACTGTCTCTCCCTCAGTACTCCAACATTATCTGTTCTGCGCTGAAGTGGACTCTGACTGCCTTTCCTTCACACCCTTTAACCAAGATTATTTCTTGTGCTTGAATACACATTTATTGTCCTTGCAAGGTTAATAGGATTCACATTTGACCACAGAACTGAAACACAGGAACAGGAACATGTGGACTAGTGATTAAAACATTAGTCATCCCTGTATCAGAATTAGAATCAGCTTTAATACTGCAAGTCAAAAGTCATAAATATAAAATATAAAATAAAATATTAATAATATTTATAAAATATTATAAATATAGTAAAGAATATTTACAATATGACTGTTATTTAAATTATCAGTGCGATATCGTATAATAATTTATTTCAGGCTGTTAAGAGTTTGTTGCTTGTGTGTGTGTTAAAACTTAGGCCAAGGAGAAGTATGAGAAGGCTCTGGATGAGCTGAGTAAGTGCACGCCACAGTACATGGAAAACATGGGGCAGGTGTTCGATCAGTGCCAGCAGTTCGAAGAGAAAAGGCTGAGCTTCCTCAGGGAGGTACTGTTGGACATCAAACGCCACCTCAACCTCACAGAAGACCAAAGGTTTGAGACGTTTAAAACAGTTAATATGAAGAGAAACAGTCATCAGCTAATCATTACCCACACACCAAATCCTTGCTGTCTTTTCACAGTTATGCTATAGTGTACGGAGAACTTGAACACACCATCACATCAGCGAGCGCGCAGGAAGATCTGAAGTGGTTCAGCAACACCCACGGCCCTGGCATGCATATGAACTGGCCACAGTTTGAGGTAAATAAATACCATAACAAGCTACAATTTTAAGACATGTCTTACATCACTGAAGTCTCCGCTGGTTGCCTGAATCCTCACAGTGATGACAAGACTCTAGGAAGTTACTTCTTCTCATCTAATTCTCAGCCGGTGAACAAATAAGCATAGTTCCCAAAATGTTGAACTATTGCTTTAATATTACATTTTCTCTCTATCCTAGTTTAACAGTATCAATAAGGACAATTACAGAGAAAAATCATTTCTGTTGATGAAACCAAATGAAGAGCCGACCATTTTGCAAAGCGGTCGTATAAAAAGTTGGTTATAGAATATTGAGACAGTGTCCAGCTTTGATGAGCATCATCTTGAGTAGTATTACTCAAAATAAGTATTGCTTAAATGTGACAGTAGTTACTGTTACTGCAAACAAATCCAAACCTAAATATATTTTGCCTCTTGTTTTGCAGGAATACAACCCAGACTTTACCCATAACATCTCTAAGAAAGAAAAATCAAAGAAAGGCAATGATGGAGTCATGCTGACTAACGTCACAACAGTAGTAGACCACGCTCAAGCTGGAGACCGGGGAAGGTAAGATTAAACACTGATATGTTTAATATTTTAATTCTTATTTAACAGATGCTCTTATCCAGATCATCTTCTAAATTTATATGGTAGCATTGCCGATGATAATGTAAATCATCAGTTTATCTTTGCATACTATGTCGGGCATAATCAGTGTTCCTTAACTGTATGGTGTCTGATCAATATTTAATATTTGTTGGTATTCACATCATTTTGTATGTAATTTAGTTTTATTCACAAGTGTTTCATAAATAAGTAACTACTGTCATCTCTTATCACAACTACAACTACAGAAATACAACTGCTAGTTGTAGATATAATAGAAGTACTCTGGTCGTGTTAATAGTAATAGTAGTTATAGCAGCAGGAGTAGTATGAGCAGTAATAGTACAAATGCTTCACAATAAACTACACACACTAAAACAACATAAAACATACACAGTGGCAGTAATAGTCGCAGCAGAGGTAGCATTAGAACATCATGAATTTATGCTGGTAGGACTGAAAATTTATGTTCTGCTGAAATGTGTAATTTTCAGTGTCAGCAGCTACGAGAAGAACCAGGCGTACACGGCCTCCACAGAGTGGTCAGATGAGGACCAGACAGCTCCGAACTCAGGCAACGACACCAATGGAGGGGCAAACCCCTTTGACGAAGATGTGGGTAAAAGTGTGAGAGTGAGAGCGCTGTACGACTATGACGGCCAAGAGCAGGACGAGCTCAGCTTCAGAGCAGGTGAGTGTGACACCTGGTGACTCCTACCATAACTGGGAGGTCACAGGGTTGATTCCTGCAGCAGTCAAAAAGTCTTGTATGACTGCCAGCACAGTTACGACTCAAGCTAGCAACCATTTCACTAATGAATGGAAGTAGTTCCTGCTGCTGTACTGTTAGCTTGGTACATAATGTCAAAGGAATACTCTACTGAAAAATCTTTTTAGTATCTGTAATGAGCTTGGTACCACGCATTTTTTGTATTACGTGAGCTCACCTTCCTATAAACTATGTTGAAATGGCAATAAAGTATTGAATCTTTGAATCAACAATTACAATGAATTACAACAGTAATCCAGTTGCTTTGCAAAAAAAAAATCTGCTAATATTTTGTCGTTCATGAACAATGTAAGCAAATGTAGTCAAGCTAGATAAACATCAAGCTAGATACTAACAGAAGCTGTGTATTTAGACTTATTTTGGCAAAAACACGAGTTTTAAGTGTTACGCGTAAACATTAGGGTTGGGCGATATCGCAATATATATTTCATGAGATGACTTAAAAATCAATAAGCAGAACTGCTTGATGGCAGTTATTTTGTCACCTTCATACAGAGCCAGGTTAGCAGTTTCCCCCTGTTCTTATGCTATTCTTTATGCTAAGCTAAGCTAACCAGCTGCTGGCTGTAGCCTTATATTTAACGGACAGATACGAGAGTGGTATCAATCTTCTCATTTACTCTCGGCAAGAAAGCAATTAAGTGTATTTCCCAAAAAGTCCAAATGTTCTTTCAATACACTAGATTGACCAAAAACAGACATTCCCATCTGTTTAATTGCTCTACAAAAACCCACACAGTCACAGAGAGAGCATGCAAACTCCACACAGAAAGGCCCCAATATTAAATTAGATATACTGTTGTAGAATTGTTTATCCATATTGCCAATCTTAAAGTGGATTATGCTGAAGAAGTGGTTTTAAAAATGTTAAAAAATGTTCACCAGTGTAACACAGCTGCTGTCTTCCATGCTACCTACCTTGGCCTACATGGGGGTGTTTCATACTCAAAACATGGGTTTTTGGCAGAGTATTCCTTTAATGTTCTTGCTGACAGCTATAGGATCCATGTTAACATGACTCTGTATGACATTCATTAGAATTGTTTCACATAATATCCTCCTGTGCATTTTTGTCTCCTTTCATTGATAAAGGGGATGAGCTAACGAAACTGGAGGATGAGGATGAACAGGGCTGGTGTAAAGGTCGTCTAGACAACGGCCAGCTGGGTCTTTACCCGGCCAATTACGTGGAGCTGATCTAACTGTTCCAGCTTAGGACGCTAGTATTGTCAGAAGGCAAACCCAGACTGAACCGTCCAGTCATAACTGCACATTGCCAGAGACTTGAAAACAAAGCTTCCTCTTCCTGTCAGGCACAGTGAATTGTCTTCATCTCAGCACTCATCACAGAGAAGACTTTACTGAATCTGTTCAGGATCACAACATCTCCAAATACTGCAACCGAAGGAAAATATTTTAGTCTCTTTTGTGTGTAGCTGTGTTTGATTTCAGACGTGATGCTAACATGCCATACAGTATGTTCTCTCATCATAATAGTGATATGGTATCGTCAGTTGTGCCTGGATAGCAAGAATGAGCTATGCATTGTGCATTTCATGTATATATTTTAATCTCTTTTTTTTTTAAGTCCAGATGCTTGTACAGTTTTTTTTTCCTCATTGAATACAGTGTTTTCTTTTCTTTGTGAGATATTTACATGTTTAGCATTACAGGAAAAGTTCGACATTTTGGGAAAATGCACTTATTCACTTTCTTCCTGAGAGTTAGATGAGAAGATCCATACCACTCTCATGTTTGTACAGTAAATGTGAAGCTACAGCTAGGACTAGGTTAGCTTAGCTTAGCATAAAACAGAAGGAAACAGCAGTCTGGCTCTGTCTGAAGGTAACAAAGTCTGCCTACTAGCACCTCTAAAGCTCACTAATTAACAAGTTATATCTCCTTTGTTTAATCCAGAGAGAAAGAGGCAAGGCAAAGATACTGCGAGATACTGATGATTTACTTAGACTGGCTCAAGTGACTCACTGCGGCCTCAGTGTATGATTTCTGAAGAAGTGTTAGCTAATGACAGCATATGAACCTACGCTTCAAACGGAGAGAGGAGGTGAACCTGAAGGCAACTGAGGCCTCATAATGAGTTGCAAAGCGCACTGCAAAGGCAGGAAAGGCCCATGCTAGCGTGAAAACATTCACATAGACATTCATAATGTAAGGTTAAGGTTTAAAATATAGTAAAGATACTAAAAGTAAAGTGTGGTGGGTGGCGGTTGGGCACAGTTGTCTCAATTATGTTACTCAGTACAAAACAGAGCCAGGCTAGCTTCTTTCCCCCTTCTTTGTGTCTTTATGCTAAGCTAACCAGCTGCTGGCTCTAGCTTCATATTTAGTGTACAGACTTGAGAGTGGAATAGATCTTCTCATCTAATGCTCTGCAGGAAAGCAAATAAGCTTATTTCCCAAAATGTCCAACTATTACTTTAATGCATTTAGTTGTTTTCCTGCTGCACTCCACAGCATGTCACTGAATTAGCATTTTGAAACGAGATAAAAGTCACTCAGCAGAGCTTCTCCTTGAAATGGATATATGTACTCTATCAAAAGGATTGTTTACATTAACCGCCGCTGTCCCACCCATCTCTAACAAGGTGCCTGATATAACTATTACCTGTCATTTAATTTCTTCACCTGTTTTGTCTTTACATGCAGACTGTGTTAATAATGCAGGCATCATGAACAAAACCTGCCTGGAAATACAAACTCGCGGCTGTTTTGTACGGCGATTTGCTTTCACAACCAAGGTTTTAAGGTGTTTATTTCTGCAGTTAATGAGACTTGTTTACTATGTCAGTGACTTGGCATTATCAGCTTCCAGCTCTTATCTCTGTGATTATGTGCATGCTGATGCTCCCACACACTGTTTACCGCTCTGATCTGAACCGATCCAGTGCATGGCCTCAATTTGTTTCCACCAAATTATTGACAGTTTCTTCTTCAAGTTAAAACTCTTATCAGGATGATGATGACGCTGTTGATTTGCATTGTGTAACATAGTCAGTCCTGATTTGTCTATTTCACTGTGTACCAAAATACAAGCTGTATTAAATATCGGCTGTATGCGTTTTTATAGTTAAATATTTCTTGTTTTAATCAGAAAATCTAAATCAAACTTTATACAAACAAAGATGGCAGTACAGTACATGTTATATGAGATTGGTTTGTTACACCTGGTAACCACAGGTGTTGGTGAAAACTACACCCTTGACAGTGAGGAAGATGGGTGTTGTCTTACTGACGCAGACAGAGAAAGCTGCAACGAGCACTGCACAAAAAAAGCAGAAAGAGGATCCGTCTCTGAAATATTGATGAGACAATTGCCTTTCATGCTGCAAGAAAGAAGTTCCTTTTTAAAAGATCCAGGAGGGGAAATGTCTCTTGTACTGAGATTATGCTTCTGTATGCTTTTTAAAAAGTGTTGCTCCTTGTAAGCACTGGATTCAGAGGGGTGAAATAAATATTGCCTTACCATAATTTGCCACACCTGCCACTGCAAAGACTCTCTCAACCTTCGCGTTCAACTAAGTGAAAAAGAGTTTCCACAGAATCTGACTCATGTTTGTCCAGCTCAGTTTACACTGACACGACACACCTCTTTGTCTGATTGAAGATGATTTTAATTTAAACACTTAACTGTCTTAACGTACTTTTAACTGTATTTGAAACAGAATGGGACTGTTAACTAAGTGTACTGTAAAAGTGTGTAAAAGCAGATGTGTACAGCTACAACATCCACTGTGAAACTCCTGTGATACACTGAAGGACGGTAAATCATATTTAAAAGAAAAATACTCAAATGCTCCTTTCTTTTCTGTCTGTTGCTCATGCTGGAAACATTGATCTGCAATGTTGAGGAAAACTTTTAGAGGACTAGAGGGCTTTCTCTTCTTTTTAGCATAGTGCTGTAATTTCCAAACTGTAGTGCCTGTTCATTCTGCATAAGCAAAAATAAAAGATGTCATCTGAAAACTCTGAGGCACATATGAGACTCTGTGAGCCTGAGAAAAAAATGTGACATATTTGATGTTTCAGCACATGATGCTACTCTGCCCTACAAAGCCAAAATGCAGTAACTACATATTTAGTAACAAATTAGTCAAGACAAAAATCTGACTTATTTTGCCGTATATTTTTATGACATGTTTAATTACAAAGAAAACAGCGTGTTAAATGTGCAGTTAAAAACAAAACAGCAAGCTAAAAACCAAACCAAACTGTCAACTACAGAAAAGCTAAAGAAAGAGAGCCAAATCCTGTTAAAACTAGCTAGCGATAGCCACAGCTAGCCCCCTAACTGTTATAAATATATTAATTTTGTGTGAACTAACATCTTCGTAATTTGGTTTGTTATCCCACGTATATAAGACAGAAGCTAAATCCAGTCACAGAGAATAAAAACAGCTAAAATAATCCTGCTAAAACTAGCCTAACATGTACACAAGATGTATTGATGTAAACCTTTGGAAAAACTTCAGCGAAGATGATCAAGGTGAAAACACAGTATCAACAAACTAAATTTAGCTGTCCATCTACTATTTATTCAATAAGAATAAGAATAATTACCTTGAAATTTATATAATAAATTAATTTACACCTTAATACATTTAAATAAGTGATTTAAAATTGTGGTGGAGTAGAAGTATAAAATAGGATGAAAGTAGGATCAAATGGAAATACTCAAGTACCTTAAATTGTACATTACTCTAAGCTATATTCCACCACCATGTATATCTTAACCCGTGCCGATCTGTTATTCTGATGTATCAGAATGAGTAGATCAAATGAAAGCAGTTCACCTAACGAACTGAGTCATTATTTGCCCCCGCTATACAACAAATTCAAAAAAGCATTCAGGGCCAAAAGTGGAAGAAGTACTCAGATCTTTCACTTTAGTAAAAGTACCATTGCAACATTGTAAAAATACTAAAGTACCAAAGGTAAAACTACTCCTTCTGGAGTCACATTGTCCTGGTGACTGATGTATTTATATATGACATCATTAGATTGTTAATTCAATATATAAGCAGCATTTTATTTTTGTAACTGGTCGAGGTGGAGCTAGATTTAACAATTTTAATACATTTTAGTAGGTAGTTTAGTCTAGCTGTTCCCAACCTGGGAGTCGGGCCCCTCCAAAGGGTCACAAGATTAATACGAGGAGTCGTGAGATGACAGGGGCTATTTTTTTTTAAGGGGCCACAAGCCAACTTTTATTATAAAATCTGTAAAGTAACTAGTAACTGAAGCTATAAGATAAATGAAGTCTAGTAAAAAGTAAAATATTACTCTCTGAAATGTAGGGAACTAGAAGAATAAAGTAGCACAAAATGGAAATAATCAAGTACGAGTACTTCAAAATTGTACTTTAGTACAGTACTTCAGTATTTACTTGAGAGTTACTGTTCAGGGTACACATAAAATGGTGGTATTAAAGCTGTGTCACTCACCAAATGAATACTATTTAGTCAGTGGGAATTCAAACTTTAATGGTTTTGTATTGGAAATTAATAAGAGCCCTGACTTTTGAATAAGTACCCATAAATTTCCCTTTTCAAAATAAATATACAAATCACAGCGTTGAGTTTTATTAATATGCATAAATTCAAACCAGATTGAAGATTGAAAGATTGAAGGAATACAATTCAAAACACAAAATGTAAAATCATATAGCTCAGGGCGCAACTCTATGTCAGTGGAGCAGCTTCTGGCTTCAAACTTCATGATGCTTGAATCTTAGTTTTTTGGTTTTGGGATTTGATTATATTGATAAATATTCAGTAGGGATCACATGTCTAAATATTTAAAGTGAGTGGTACCCCCCTTTAAATGAATTTGAAGAAAGTATTTAATGACAGTCTGAGCTTCCTCACCATTAATCTAGTCTGAGGAAGACTTAAATTAAAGCTGTGGACTCCAATCTGCTGTGGCCTCCTGGGTGTAACTTAATAACAGATTCTGCCACTAGAGGTCAGTAGTAAACAGATTCAGCTCTTTGTCAGGCAGACTTGAAGACGTGTGTCACATTAATCATCATATTATGAGTCAAATTCCCACAAACAACCACAATCCTTCAGTTAATCCTCATATTATGAGTCAAATTCCCACAAACAACCACAATCCTTCAGTATCAACCACACCTGCTGCCAGTTAATGACCGACAAAATCCCCACAGTGCAACAGGACTCAACAGGTACATAATAATTACCTGGCATTTTAGGCCTATGGCTTGATTTTTTAGTCTTCAAAACGTTGATGATATGCCACTTGTTTGTGGTGTAATAACTGAATGGACATTAGTCAAATTATGCAAATAGCTGGATGACATTTGTAGTTATTGTGCAATATCCTCCGTCTCATTATAATCTTAATAAGCTACACTTAACTTGGCAGTTCATGCACTATTACCTTATACTGTATCATTATCATCAACCGGTAAACCCACTTTGTACTTCACACTTATTTTATTTTATACCCACTTGGTACTTTTCTGACCTGTATTATAGTGTATTATATTTTTTTTGCTTAGTACTTCTATTCCTGTGTGCATTGACGTGATAGTGAGCTGCTGTAGCAAAAGAGTTTCCCCTCGGGGATCAATAAAGTATTTCTGATTCTGATACTGATTCTGATTATTTGCTGATATTCTGGTATTTCCTGAGGGGTTTTTCTTCTCACGACTTAAAGGGAAAGCCTACCCAGAAAAAAAACAGCTGTTTGCGTGTCTAAGTAAATTTTGTGATTGGGTGGTGTATATTTGTCTTTTTCCATTGACAACTGGCCAAACACAGACACTGACATCTTGATAACAGTTCTAGCTACTACAACAGTTACTAATACAATTTTTAAAGCAAATGTAAGTCCCTCAGCATCAAAGTGCAAGGTGTTTCTTTCTAGACTCGTCATTTTGTCACATTTTGGGAGAAGATTCATTGTTGAAGAAGCAGAAATAACAGTTTTTCTTGTTCAAGTTAGTCAAAATGTATAATTAAGGCAACATCTGTACAATGTTATACAATGCAATGCAGCTGTTTTCAAAAGAAACTTTGGGAAATTGGGAATTTAAGCTGATGTAAACAAGACTAGGACAATGCAGGGAAAATGGGTAAAAACGAAAAAGTTAAAAGTTAAAATGAAATACTATGAAACATTTTAAAACAGTTTCTCGATACATTTTTTTCTTTTTTTATAATATTTGTAGCTGCCCCTCCCTACTGAGAGATTTCATAAGGCTGTGTGTTGGCTTGGACTCATCTTTGCAGGGTGGATGTTGAATTAAAGTTGTTGTTGTTGTTAGTGGTGGTGAAGGGGTGGGTGAAGCCTATTAATTAATTCTGTCCACAGTCCTTATAAATGCAGAAGTAACTCTGTTTGTATTCTACAGGTCTGTATTTGCTGCACTACAGATTTGGCAGTGTATTATCACACCACGATTGTGCTGATAATTAAAATAATCATATAGATATCAAGATGTCATATCATTTCACCTAAAGGCTGACATTCTAATTTGATCCTTTTAATACATGTCCCCCCCGCCTCCGTGAGATTTAAAAACCTGTAAAGTATATGCAGGCATACGTTTACCCTCCACAACACACTCTTCACCTGCAAGATCAAACTGCTCAATATAGCTCAAGGCCACCTTTTCTTGGCAGATATACACCATCTGGCTCTCCCTTCATAGATAGAACAATTATGACACTTTTTAAAACCCGTTTGAAGAAAGAACAGTTAGCAGTGACAAGAAAATATAAAATGTCAACAAAGATCTAAACCAGAAAAGAACACACGATAAAAAGTTATTACATAACGATTGATGAATGATCCAATAACTGTTGAGGTGGGTTTAGCCTTCACATGCACTACAAACCCTGTATTAGTTAGAGACACCACATGGATGCTTATTTAGTTAAAAAATAAAGTTTATTGAGCCCTGTTTGAAGCTTGGATGTCCTATCTTTTAGGCATGTGACATTTTGACATTTAGGCAAACTCCAAATGAAAATAATAAGCACTATGGTAAGAAGTGAGTGTAAAATATGCAGCCCCAAAGCTCCACAACTAAATAAATAATGATAAAATATTAAATAAATACTCATATGAATCCATTCAGACAAAATAAGTAACTATGAAATTGTTAATTGTTAATTAATCCAATACATTTTGAAATAAAATGTTATTTCATCCTGCTTCTTTTCAAAATAAAAGAGTTCATTGCAGGTAATTTTTATTTCAATCCAGCAGTTTTTGGGTTAAATGTCATTTTTCATCCCCACGTCTTTGTGTGTCAATCAAGACAAACAGGACAGAGCCAGTAATTTAATTAGCTGTTATTTCATTGGCTGCTGTTCAAGGCAGAATAAGCAGACAGCCAGTGGCTCTCCCCTGTTTTTTCTTGATTGAAAGACAAGACTTTGTAATGAAAAGTGTGTGTGTGTGTGTGGGGGGGTATGTCAAATAAAAACAGACTTTGGAAAAAAGGACATTTTGAACTTAAAACTGCTAATGTGATCTGGATGAAATAATATTTCATAATAATGAGCTTTGACAAGAATCTAAAGTAACGCTAGCGACTCTGTGAGGCTGTACTTTGCCACAGTGGTGCTTTTAGCTAAATGCAAACATCTAGTAATGACAATGCTAACATACTGATGTTTAGCAGGTACAGTGTTTACCATGTTCACCATCTTACTTTAGCATGTTAGCATGCTAACATTTGTTAACACAAAGTACAGCTGAGGCTGATGGGAATGGCATTAGTTTTGCAGATATCAAAAACGGTGTCATAAACCAAAGTACTGGACAGACTTATATTTTGACTTGATGATAGCGCTAGAGGAAACATTAAGGGATCGTCAACGTTATTACAACTCATCCTGAGGGGGACATGAATGTCTGTACCAATTTTCATAGTAATACATCCAAAAGTTGACGAGAGTTGTCTGGACAAAAGTGGCAGACCGACAGACCAACATTTGCCACGCTGCCAACATGGCAAAAAATGTATTTAATTATTTTACAATTTCATCTTTATAGCATGCATTTTGTCTGTATATGTATTATATGACTATTTATTTTATATCTATTTATTTTGGGGTTTTTTAACACTTTGGGTCTCCATAGTGAAACATAAAATGCAATATACAGCAATATAAACCAGAGTTGACAACATAATATATATAAAGCAGGGCTCCTCAGCAGTAAAATAATATTAAGGTAATGCATCACTCTTTACCAAGTTACACTTTACAAAAAAAATTACATTTAAGTGGCATTATCAACACAGTCACAGCAGGGTTTGAGGATCCATCAGAAGTTTTCACCCTTGGATCCAGATCCAGGAAACTACTAAAGTCACCTTCTCCGTACCTTGTAGATGAGATAAAAGAACGTCCTGTCCTGTGGTTGATGGGTTACAGGAGGTGACTGACTGATTGTGTGTATAACAGCCAGGACCAAACCCAAAAAAGAAGCAAAACAATCCTAACCGCATTTTCAACTGTGGCAGGAAAACTGGCTCTAATTCAAACAGAGACAGTGGTCAAGATGAGTGAAACAAAAAGACAAAGCAAATGTAGCTGTGGGCGATGGGCGTTTTCCTAAAGCTTTTATGTAAGAGCAATCAGTTCTAAATGTTGGTGTAATGAGTAAAAGATAATTAAGAATCACATTATGAAAAATAAACAGGCAGATCATGCAAATGACAAGGCAGTTAATTTGTTTTTTTCTTTTTTAATCTGTTGTTTCATTCTGCAGCAGGAAAAAGCCTCAACAGCCACATTGTTTTGTCTCTTCCTCTCGGCCCATGCACCGATAAGCCTTCATGCAGCAGCTGCCAGCTGTTACTTCAGTGTTGGCAGTGGAAGTGTGTACCATTGGGGTTGGTCAGTGCATGTGTTCCATGTCACCTTTTTCATCTCTGCTTAGGTGTTCAAGTGCATGGTGTGATGTGTCCTTTTAGTTTAGTAGGTTTCCATTGCCTCCTCCTCCTCCTCCTCCTCCTCCTCCTACTATGCTGCTGCCTCATACTGGGTGTACAAACTGATACACCAGTCTCTGTGACACGTCAGGCTTGCGGATGATGCCCTTCTTGTAGTACTGACGTATGGAGCGGCTCAGCTTGTCATAGTTCATTGCAGGGCGATTCTTTCTGAGTCCCCACAGTCTCGCAACGTGAGCCGAGTCTTCGATTTTAAAAATACCTGGTGGAAATCACAAGAGATTTGACATTTGTAACGACACGCCACAAAATGAACATAATAGTGGGTGCTTACATTATGTGTATGGCAATATAGAGAGCAATGCAAGTCTTCCACTTATATGTATATTTCTTTGTTTGTTCTATTCTTTTATTTAAACCAGTAGTCTCATTGAGATTAAAATGTCTTTTTCTATAGTGGCCTGCAAAAAAAGGCAGCATTACATTTTTTTTCAAATTTCAAAACTGTAAGTTAAAGTCAAAGTGTTCTCTCCTGATTTGCTGTTGAAATACTGAAATACTTCACTTTTTTTTTTTTTTTTTTACATTTTGTGTTTTTGGAGCTTTTGACACAATGTAAGTACAACAAGTTAAACTGTTTTAAAATATTAATTACTTGCTTGTGAGATGTATAGGAGTTACAGTTAAGGAGTTGAGTGTCAGTTGAAGCACTGAAATCAGTTGAAGTGTAAGCATGTAAAGGAGTTTAAGTTTCACTTGAAGTGTAAGAGAAGAAAGCAGTTGATATGTCAGTTGAAGGTGATTCATTGTAATGAGCTGAACTTGTAGTTGAAGTGTAATTACTGAAAGCAGTTGAAATATTAGTATAAGAGTAAGAGATGAAGTAGTTGAGATAAGAGTAGTTGAAGTTGAAATTGAAAAGAAGTGTCCACTGAAGCCCTGAAATGGTTTAAAGTATCAAGTGAAGTGTAAGCAGTAACAAGTGAAAGCAGATGAAGAGTCATTATAGTGTCAGCGATGAAAGCACTTAAAATTTCAGTTGAAGTCTAAGCTCTGAAAGTTGTTGAACTGTGAATTGAAGAGTAAAAGATAAAAGCAGTTGAAATGTCAGTTGACATGCAATAAATGAAAGCAGATGAAGCGTCAGTTATAGTGTAAGCAATGAAAGCACTTAAAATTTCACTTGAGGTTTCACTCTAGGTCTAAGCTCTGAAAGTAGTTGAACTGTAAGTTGAGTAAGAGCTGAAAGCAATTGAAATACAATAGTAAAATAAATTATAAAATATATATTATGTGATTGTCACTTTTTTCCCCCCCTGTCATTCCAATGTGTATCTTCTAAAAAGCAATAAAACTCCCAAAGTGAAGTTTAGAGTACTTTTGGATATCTAAAAAGAGTCTGGAGATGCATATCTATACTGTAGCATAAAAAAATTATTAAAAAAAGATACCTTTTTCTTTATTGAGCCAGCGGATGCAGCGTCCATAGTTGTGAGGTTTAAGCAGGAGTTCTCTGAGGAACTGCCACAGATGAATGGGCTGACCTGAACAAGACGAATCTGCCTCGGACCAAAGTTCCTCGCCAACTAAACAACAAAAAACCAACATTTGGACATTAAGGCCACAGTGTAGTGATTCACAGAGAAAAACACACATTCCCCAACATCCAAAAGATTATGAGGCGAGGCCCTTAAGGTTTCCAAACTAACCAGGGCACAGGAGATATGCAAAGCCAAAATCTTGTACTCTTGTAAAAAGTCTAATATTTTTCTTACTACTACTTAGTAGAGTTAGACATAAATGCCCAGTGGTCTGTAGTCGAAGTGTGTAAATGTCCACAACATTTCATTTTGCCTAATTCTATGCAAAGTTACAGTGCAACATTGTCTTTAAATGACAGGTGTATGAGAAAACCAAACCTACCGGTAGCTTTTGTATCTCCAGCTGAACACCTCTCTTTCATCCACGCAGCTGGAGAGAGAAGAGACAGACGTTCAATTAAAAAAGGTTTTAAATTAATTTAATGCTTATACCTCTTACTCTTTTACTATTTTATTGTCATTCTCTTTTTCCATAATTGTTTCCTCATCAAAACTGATGGATAGAGCATGTTGTGTGCTGTATAGAGAGGCAAATTTGTGATTTTGGGCTATATTAAAGAAAATTGACTTGACTTGACTTGACTACATGACTAGATGCAAATTCCAAAGTTCCATACAGCCAAAAACTGGACAATACAATCATCGTAGGATCTGCAGCCGGCTACGATGACCCTTGTTAAATAAATATCACACACACACCTGACTTCCATATGTCCAGGTGTGCATGCAGTGTGTCTCCACACTGCGGTGAGCGCTGGCGAAACTCCTCCTCGCTCATGGCACACAAGTCCTTTCCTGTCAGCTCCTGGAAAGCCTTTCCTGCGTGGGGCAACCTGTACAGATGTTCAGTCCACAGCAGCCACTTCTGGACATTCCCTGTGTTCCACTCCATAGGGTCTACGAAAACAGAGAAAGACAGGAAAACGGTGAAAACTAGAAAACTCCCTGCAGTAAATCACTGGTTTGTGGTTATTCCTCCAGTGAGATTAAAGTCCTCTTGAATAAAGTTAAGTCATTTAAATTCACATTTTTTCCATTGTGTATTATGTATTATTATGCTACTTTAACACATAATAAATTTACTGGAACCACAAGGTAATCTCGCTTTTATGCCACTACAGTTCTAATCAGTAGAACAGATGACTGGAGATTGAACAGGTTTATGACAGCCAGAAGCCATACAATACATAATGCTTCCTCTGTTTGCTTTGCGAGCAGGAGAGACCTCGCCCTTAAGACTGTGTACACGTCTATTGGCAGGAAAGAACCATCACTGTCACAATCCAAGAGAACTCATGCAAAGGTCAGGATTAAACAGATCCTGGAGCAGGCAAACATGGCTTTGCATCACTAAGGATATGATTTAAGGGATCTGTCATCTTGCCGAAGCTATCCACACAAATATATGTTGATTTTGCAAGCAAGATCCAGTAGCTTGAATATTGTGGATTCAACATCCCTTTACTTACTTTAAAAAACTTTTATTTGTCATGAAAATGGCTTGTGTAAATTTGTTTCTTTGTCAGTTATATGTCTTAGTACTGAAACACCCCTTTTGAAGATGACAAACTGCAGGTATGATGGAAGGCAGCCTACCTGGGGTGATATTGAGCAGTTTGCAGGCTGTTTCAATGTCCTTCAGCACTTCTCCCACCACCATGCTCTGCACCTGCTCCAGAGACCGCTCCTCCTCCTGCCCCTCCAGCCCAGGAGAAAGTCCCTGTTCCTGGCTATCAATGACGGGGCACTGCTCTGGTTCCTCCTGGGACTCCATGCGAGTCATGGGTACAGCCAGCGTTGGGGAGGCCTCTGAAACTTTCACCAGCCAGGTGGCGTCCTCAGTGAGAAGCATGTCGAAGCAGGAGAGGTAGAGGCCCGGTATGCCACGCTCCAGGTTTTCCAGGCCTGATTTAGTCTCCCCCAGGTCCCAGGGTTCTCCAGAGCCCCTGTTTCGCTCCAGGATGGCGAGGGAGTCCTCTGTCATCCCAATCCGGGATCCATACACTGTACCTTCTGATAAACTGCCCACTGGATTTGACATAACTGGTACCTAGAGACAAGGGAGACAAGAAAAGCCACACTAAATGTTATATTTTAACCTGTTACTTGCGCATTCAGCATTGCAAAACATTTGTTAAAAAAGTGTCATTGTGACAAATTATTGTGAACGGTGTGAAATCAGAAAGAATCAACAGAGCTGCCTGTAACATAAGCACCTCCAAAGACAAGAAAATATGTTTTGAAGCTAAATATATCATTTAAATCTGCAGTCAACAAGAGCTCATAAATGATAATAATGTCTGACAAAATTTTGTAACATTCAAGCAGTTCAGCATTACTTTAATTAAACAAATTTCATGCTTTAAGTCAAAAAGACAATACCTTCTCCAACAGTTCCTTTCCTGCAATTCTCTGGCTGCTAAACCAGCAATTGTTTTTGTTTAGTAAGAAACTCCATCAGAGCAGCTGCAGGCAAGAATCCCTTTTCGTAATGTGTCATGGGCAAACTGAAGTGAGACTGTGCTGGTTGATGCTCTATAAGAACCCCCAGCCTAATGGAGATACTGGGGAAATTACCCTCAAGAGAGTTAAAACACACACAGGGCTGACAGGCATGAGGCAAAATGGATTTGACTGAGTCTCTTATTTGTGGGTCAGTGGCCCAGAATGGCTCACGTCTTGGGGGTAGGTGACTTGTATTGAGACCTGAAGCAGCTCTGCCGCCTGCCTTGGCTTTCAAGGTGCCGTCTCTGCAGCCCTCTGTCTCCACTGTCAGCTGGAGTTTTTAATCAAGTTAGATAATGTGGAGAAGAGCGTGCACAAAATCTGCACAAAACCACATGTTTGAAAACAACCAAGGCGTCTGTTTTATGAAGACTCAACTGATAGCCGCGACAGCTTCTTCTTAACAGGAAATTGCCATCATAAGTGTTCATTTATGGATGTCAGCTGTAGCACAAGTGTTGTAATCTCAGGGTGAACTCGCATATGGCACCCATAATGTGTACCTGCCACAGATGGCATATGGGAAGGCACACTGCTGTCACACACCAGGTTATCAGCGGTTGTGGCTGATGCCACCGTAAAAGAAGTGTGCTCCCACATAGCACATGTTCAAGGAGAGTCGTGGCTTTATTTGTCGAGACACAAAGAAATTAAAGTCTCATAAAATTGACTACACCCATCAGCCAAAGAAAAATCATTTGTGAGGGCAGAGTTTAAAATGGATTCAGGTGACATTATATCTTTGTCATAGAAGAAAATGCCCACACACTGACAGAAAAAAGAAGAATCAATTTATTCCACATGTAAAATGTGCCAAAAAAGTTAATCGTGTTCATCATGTTCTGGTGACGAAAGTTTTTACTTTTATCACCTTTTGCACACATGGAATAAATTGATACTTTTAGCATTTGAAGAGCCTCTTCTATTAGTCTGTGGCCATTTTTTTCTTTATATTTTGGCGGCACATACTTCTTACTTATTACTTCTTGAAAGGTCTGGATTCAAGGATTCAGGGATTCAAACCCTTTCATCATGTTGATCTCAAACCTTTCACATGATTCTTTTCCTTTTTCTTATGGATAAATTAATTGTAAAGCTGCTAACAACTTTTGAGAGAGGACATCTTTTGATTTTTTACCAAGCTTCCCGAAAGTTAAATGACGTTGTCTCCCCAGAACCTAAAAAACATTCCCTTCTAGTCTTTGGTCCCCAACCCCCCACTGTAAACTCTTCTCTCCGTTTTCCTTTTATCTCCAAATTTCTCTTAAACTATAACCCACTCTCCCTTTCACTCCATCAGGAGTCAGATTAAAAGCCACTGGTATCCCAGCCAGGCTGCTGCATGTCAACTCTGCTCTGTAACAGCTTGCGCTAAGCCCATTAGCAAAGCAAATTTAGCCATATTACCTTCTTCCAAAAGGAAGAGGGGGCACAAGAAAAAGACACAAACACACACCCCTGGGGAGAGGGATTAAGACCCTGACTGATCTCTAAATGAGTTTGGTCAAGACGCTGATATTCATTTCAGGAGCATTAGAGCTTGCTCCATTTACTTGGCAAAGTCAGCCTTTGACACTAGAGGAAAAGGACTCCCTCCATGCAGGCATCCACCCTGGGAACCATATTTCTTCTACATGGTTGGTCTCATTTAACATGAAGAGGGTGATTATTTGAGGTGAGGTTTGTATCATCACCTTGGATTTTATATGGTTGTAGCTGTGTTATCGGAATTATGTGTTTTTTCTGCAAAAAGCTAAACAAAACTGACCGGAGAGCACAGTGAAAAGTCACAACAAAGTCACATAAGTAGCTTTGATGAAGACAATAATGTGATGAAGAAAAATCAATTTGTGGTTTGGAGTCAGTGTAGACATTTCATCGATGCTGACCTCCAGTAGCCTTTCACCTACATGTGATGTGCGTGTAACTACCCTTAAAGGGTTTGTGATGCCTGAGATATCACAAAACATTTTCACTTCCAAACCCTCTTTTGAAATGAAAGTGGTAAAAGTTGCAGATCAATACAACCAATCTGACTCGAAATTAACCTGATAGCCCAATTATCAGAATTGCTGAAACAGTCATGTGACAGAAGTGTTTAGATTAATGTTAATGAGTAGTGATTAAAACAAGCAAAAGTCTGCTCTTTCAAAAGTGTGTTTAACCTGGATGATTCAATAAAAAAGAAAAGGTCACGTGTGAGATTTAAGAACATCTATCTAAAAGTGACCAAAATGTTCGTCAGGTGCTCGTCTCATCACACACTGTGTTGTTTGAGTCTGACGTTAAAAGAGTGTGCAGAGCCAGGCATGACTGTTTACCATGTGAGCATTAAAGGGAGATTTTTGTTCCTCATGGGAAACTTGGACCAAATAAGGAAGTCATTGTTCCAAGAGCAAGGAAAAAAGAAGGAGTTGCATCTTTGTGTCAAGCTCCTTGCTCAATATGAGTATTGTTGGGAAGAAAGTCTGCAGGCTGGAGGAAGTGATTAGGATCTGTGCATTGTTGCCTTAGACCCCTTTTTTACAGCAAGTGCAGTGTATTTTTAGGTAGACAATTTAAAGGTTGTCGGTAATTTTATTTGCATGTTTGCAGTGACTTCTATTATTTATGTTTGTAGTTTAAACTATCACATCTTCCCATTTCTTATGTGTAAAACTATTTTAATTATATTTTATTATACTGTCCCTGTGCGGGTTGTATTAACTGCCATGGTGGTGCACTCTGTGATTAATTTCTACTGTTAGTCAGGTGCAGTGGCATTAGGCCAGTATCCTAGGAAACACTAAACCATTGCAAATGCTTTGCTGTTGGTCTAAATTATTTTTGTCAGAGGGCTGTATTTACAGTTAATGATGCAGATGATAAACGTCATGCAACTGAGATTGGACCCGAAGATTGGAGGCGTGTGATGAGTGGATGGAGAAATAAAGCTGTCACCTGTTTTTGCAGATCAATTGCAGAGATAGTGAAGGTATGGAAACTCTTGCTATGAGGCCTAAGGCATGTGCTCATGCATCTGGATGTAATGTGATGATTGTCAGAAGCTCAGAAAGAGCAGGTTTTAAATAGTGGTTTTAAAAGTTACACAGAAAATGTGGTATAATCAGCAGCTGCTTTAGAAAGTGCCATTTACATGTAGATGAATGGGACAGGAAAATTTCACTACTTCATGTCCGGATTTATTGGTTAATAGTGCACACTGACAACCATTAAGTCAATTTACATCCACCTGTTTTCTTTCTTCTTTGTTTTTTTTTTTTTTAATTTGTGCATAAAAAAAAACCCGAGTAGAAATGCTGGAAATTTGAAAAAGGTCGAAACATCGCAAAAAAAGTTTGGCTGAGGTGGAAAAGTTGATGTATCAATAAAAGCAAAATATGAGAAGTGCAATGGAAACAGACTTAGCAAATAAATCATGACGTACATGAAACATGTGGCTTAAACGTCCACTGAAGCTTCTGCTCCACTGAAGAGACGAAAAATAGCGGCGGACAAAAACATCAGATCTGTGTGGAGCAATGAAGAGACTGTAACGTTCCTCAAATTAATTGACACAACTATTTCCATAATTTTTCATCAGACTGTCTGAAAATATGCACGATATTGCATCTCTCACAGTGTGGCTGTTCAGATCATGTATAAACTCTTTTGATTTCCAACGTGTTTGGACATCATGTCGTAATGGACTAGTTCTGATTGAGCATAACCCGATCCTGAGTCCTACAACAAATACACAGTATTGAATTGTAAAACTGTAGCATTTCCATTTGCGTGTACTAAATATATAACCTCGCTGAACTGAGTTAGGGACAGTACAAAAAGTATCAGGGGGCAAAAAGGGGGAGGGTAGTGCAATCTTTATTGTCTAACTTTTTGGGGAGAGCCAGGCGGGCTATTTAATGTTTTTCTGACCCCATATTTATATCTAATTTCTGCCTTCCCTTGTGACATTTACTATATAAAAAATATTTACATCAAAAAGATGACTTGAAAGCCCCCCTCCACACCCCAATAATTTTTGTACAGTCCCTTAGACAGTCAGAGCAACTCTCAACATACTCTTTACTCTTAGCATATAAGATCATTCCAAATCTGTCATTTAACACCCACAACAGAGTCATGATGTGGAGTAAAGATGTGCATTAGTGCACTGCATCAGTTTGACCTGATAGTTCTGAATGAGAGGGGGAAAAGACACCTACACCTTCAGAAATGAGCAAAAAGTACAGTTCTGTTATTTCTGTTTGTCACTTACTCTTATTACAGTCTTGTCTCGAAGAGTAGTCGTGTTGAATTTCCACCTTTAATCTAAATCATAATTCAATCTCCCGTCTTATCCAGGATTGCAGGGACAAATTTATTTTGCATATGTCAGCTTATCGTTGTGGTTTTTTGCATCGAACCGCCAACAACCTCCCAGACACCGTTTACTTGACCACATTTTTTGTTTTTTTCTGTGTGAAAGCTAATATGCAATTGGACAAAAAACAGGCAAGCATGACCAAGATACAAAGCAAACACCAAGAAAACAAAGCAAAAATGATAAGGTAAATAAATAAGATAACAACCCTTGCATCCAGCCACTCTCTTTTTTAAATCATGTTGTTTGCTGATGTTATGTTATGGAAATCTGTCCTTATCAATTGTCTTGTTGTTGTTTTTAATCCTGTGTTGTGAAGCCAAAGACAAAGTTTTTGACATTGTGGGCAGTAAAATTCCTAACTCACTACTAACCAACATACTGGCTATAAATCAGATTATTTAAATGATTTTAACTGACTGCCAAAGCTTTAAGTCTGTACTCAAGTTAATTAATAATCATAAATAATAATAAATGACTAAAATTCTCTAGATGTTTTTGATGCTATACCACATAAGTCACACAGAAGATGCCCTTTATTTTCTCTGAAAGATGAAAATTTGTGCTACTTAAATTTCACAGTAACATGTATTGATGAAAAGTAGAAAATTAGATTTCATGGATTTCCAGGAAACCACACAACTAGTGTCACATAAATGCTCCCTTAACAATTAAAAATAATGCTGCGAACAAACAAATAAAACCTGTATCTTTTAGACACACATCACATATTCAGGACAAGGTTAGCGTCTTCTTACCGAGGCAAAGATGCTCTTATGGCAAAGACTTGACTGGATGGTAGCAGATGCAGTGCGGCTCTGGTTCTGTTGAGGATGAAGGATGGCCTTTTGTCCAGTTGCAGACCAGCGCTCAGCTCAGACGGGACGACCGGTGTGCTACCTGAGGACAGAGGTGTAGCAGGCAGCGGGCACCCTTCAATTTGTTTCACCCTGATGACTGTCGCAGAGCCCCCAGCCTGAGGCCTCGGACCCTCCCAGGCTCTTTGGTACAATTACACTTAACCTGAAAGTCACAGCCTAAAGCACAACTGCAAACCAAACTTCAAGTGAAAGCACCTGCTGGGGGTGTGTACAAAGTGAGAAGGAGTGAGGGCAAGTGACTGGGTGAGCGAGTGCAAAGGAATTCCAGCACCATTGACTGCAATTTATATTTATACTAGGGCAGCCGTGTTTACTTATGTGTGTATGGGTGTGTGCGTGTGTGTGTGTGTGTGTGAGTCTGAAGTGCCAATGTCTTGCAGATTAGCTCAGACCTCCTCAAACACTACCAGTTGACCTCAGTGCTTGGGTGACAGACAATTCAAAGTGATAAGAGACTAAAGAATATATAGGATCACAAAAAAAACTTTCTAAGAAAATAAAAAGCTTTCTAATTTCTGTTCCATGTCCAGTGATGGAAAGCAACTAAGTACATTTAGTCAAGTACTGTACTTAAGTACAAATTTGAGGTACTTTACTTGAGTTTTTCAATTTTATGCCACTTTATACTTAAATATTGTACTTTTTACTCCACTACATTTATTTGACAGCTATAGCTACTAGTTACTACTCAGATTAAGAATTTCCATTAAAAAAGCACAAGCTTATGAAATACAATACATTATTAACGATTAAACCAGCGGTTCATAACTTTTTTGGCTTGAGACCCCCGTGAGTTCAGGTGTCATTGAGTTATTGAAAAAAAATGCTCCCCTCTAAACTTCTAAAAAATGCTAAAAAAGCCATGCACATCCCAGTGCCCAATAGGATGGCTGTTGGATCACAAAATATCTAGCAGAGTTGAAACAGATAAGTCTAAGGACGAGCCTTGTGCTTAAAACGTCACAATCTTTTTATTAACTGGAGCTACTTGTTGTGCAGATCTATCTCTTCCCCTCTAAACTTCTCACATGGTTTCATTTAAATAACTGTTAGAGGCCCAAAGAGGCAAAACTATCCAATATTTAAAAAAGCTAATATTACAGAAAAGGCCAAAATATGAATACAAAGTTGTGTAGCAGAACTTTTATTCTATAACTGTCTCACAACCCCTTAGACTAAACTATATAAAGTAGTTACAACTAGCTCCTTCAACCAGCTACGGCAGTAAAGTGCTACCTATGTATTAATGCATAATCATCTAATAATGTCATTCATAACAATATATCAGTCAAATTTTTCTGTAGTATGAGCACTTGTTATACTTTAAGTACAATTTGCTGATAATGGTATTTTTACATTGTGATTTTGGTACTTCTACTTAAGTAAAGGATTTGAGTACTTCTCCAGGATTAAATCTTCACTTTTGGAGTTTTTGGAGTTTATTCTCTCCATGGTTGCCTATATTCCACTCAGGGTCCTGATTTCACAGTCCAGAGGCAGACCCAGGTGACCTGCAGCTATACAGAGATTCTGCTCACACAATATTTGAAAAACATAACTCAATTCGAAGTTAATTTATTAATATTTGATTAGAAAACTTTAAGAAAAAAAGTGGCTCTTAATTTAAATATCAACTCATAATGTGGTTAAAGCATTCAGTCCCTTTACTTCACACTTTCTCAAGTCTGTCTTAAAATAATACTGACATACCTCTATTATGTACACTATAAGCATTATTGGTCATTGTAATTCATCTTCCTTTCAATACTGACCACAAAGAGATTTGTGTCTAAACCGACTCCATTGTAAGTGATCGGTGACAATATCCACAGTCCTCGTTCTGAGGCTTTAATGAGTCTTTTTAGCACCAAACGTTCTCTTTGTGCTTCCACTAACAGTGTTTCTTTGCGGAGGAATTGTATAAAAAAATGAGGACATTTTGCACTAAAAAGATTGTAACTTACCTGCTTGATTTGTCTAACTCAGACCGCTGAAGCCTCATATTAACTTTGGTTGAACTTTGGAATAAAGTTTTACACAGAACGACGACTGTGGATTTTGTTCCCCATCCCTTACTTACTTTACTTACTTTAAGAAGGGATCTCTTCACGGCTAGTATGTACAGGAGGAACAATTAAAGCGACCAATAACTCTTTCAATGTACATTTGGGCATGTGAGTAATGTTTTAGCACAGATATTATCTTATCCTTTAAGTAAAAGTAGCAATACAACAATGTAACACACTCCATTACAAGTAAAAAGTCCTGGATTCAGAATCTTAAAAAAGTACAAAAGTATTACCAGCAAAATGTACTTAAAGCATCAAAAGTAAAAGTTCACATTATGCAGATTGGCCCATATATTCAAAGTGTTATACTATTATAATATTAGGTTATTAGGTTATTATTATTAATGCATTAAAATGTAAGCAGTATTTTAAAGATGCTACACACCTCCCGAACCTCTTCTCAGGACTGTATGGCTTATCTCCCTCACTCACCTAATTTGCTTTTGATGCACTGCACAATCATTTTCATTGGTAAAATAAGCTTGGTGACTTCACTTAATTTCCAGCAGAGCAATGACAAAATGTTATTTTATTTTAATTTCACCAGGATAATCTACTCAGTATCAACACGGTCTAGGGAGTCCTGCAGGTCCTGGTGCTGAGCAGAAGTCTAATCAACCAGAAAAAGTAAAAACACCTGTGTGGGTGTGCCAGGATTTTAATAGTGTAGCTGATGAAGGTGGAGATAATTTTAACTGCATACTTTATAACAATGCATCATATGTCATAAACTTGTAACTTAGTAAGTAAAATCTTCAAAGTAAAGAGTAATAATAGCTGAGTAAAAAGTACAAAATCCCCTCTTAAGTGTAGTGAAGTTAAGAGTAAAGTAGCATAAAATTGAATTATTAAAGTACAAGTACCTCAAAATGGTATTTAAGTAAATGTGTGTAGCTAAGTTAAAAGTGATACTTTTTTATCTATTTCTTTTAGTATCAAAATACTCACCTCCTGTTGACTTAAAGGTCCAGTGTGTAACATTTTGGAGGCTCTATTGGTAGAAATGGAATATAATATTCATAAGTATGTTTTCATTAGTGTATAATCACCTGAAAATAAGAATCTTTGTGTTTTTTATTACCTTAGAATGAGCTATTTTTATCTACATAGGGAGCGGGTCCCCTTCCACGGAGCCGGCCATGTTGCACCGCCATGTTTCTACAGTAGCCCAGAAAGGACAAACCAAACACTGGCTCTAGAGAGGGCCTTTCGTGTTTTTCTCGAGTTTTGCGGCCACTGTAGTTTCTCCTACACGCTTGGAGCAGGAGGGTGAAGTATTCAAATGGTTGCAAACTGCAATTTCACTGCTAGTTGCCACTAAATCCTACACACAGGACCTATAAACAGTAAGTAGATAGCTTCATCCTTCATGGAGTAGGTCACTGTGGTCAGCTTGAATTCATGTCCAGTACAGTGAAAAAAACCTTGAATCTTTAAACAGGTATTATGTCTCATGCATAAAAAAACGATACTGTGAAACAGCCAAAAAAACATTTTCTTTCTCCTTCTGAACATGACGTTCATTCACAAAACATTCTCACTTGTTTCAGGGCCTTTAACAATATCATCAGCAGATGGAGTTGGTTTAAAACCTGAGCTTATGTTAACATTATGTTTTAACATTTGACAGTCCAAATAAGGTGTTCTTTCATGTGGTAAGAAATCCACTTTCCACAAACCTCAAAGAGCCAAAAGCACAAAGCACCCAAACCAAATCATTGTCTGTGCAATAATTCATAAAAGTGGTTTGATCATGTTTGTTAAAGAGGTGTCACAATTTGTTTTTTCATTCAAAAATAAGGAGTACATGAGAAAATATGCCTTACACGTTCATCAACATCATCTAACTTCATAGCATGACATTTAGGTTATCATAAAGCGACAATACACCACTCGAGACAATGGAATGGAAAGGTTCAGGCCTAATTTACACTGGTTTCCCAGCAGCACACATGCAGCTTAAGTGCCTGCATTTCAGTTGCATGGGTGATTTCATGACCAAAAATAACAACAGAAAAACTACAGAAAACTAGCACATATTGAGATCTCTATCACTGCACAATACTTTAGAATACTGACTTTTATTCGGATGGAGAAACTGTCGTCAGCACCACATCTCACCTCTGAAATGGTTGATTATTTGCCTCTAATCTTAACCACAAATGTAAAAACTGTCTGTGTAATTATTTTGTTTGCTAACCGCAAAGTGATGCATTGTAATGAAAAACAGTTTCCCGTAGAGGAGCGCTTTGCGTAATTTAAGCCTGTTTGAACAATGTGGCTCTATCAAAAGCATAGAAATAACAGGTGTTTGTGAAAAGGCTTTCAAAGAAAAGCTTGTTATTAGCAAAACAGTGGTAACCCACAAGAATAAAAGTACTTTAAGACTACCGTGTATCTAATCTTTACCCTCTAATCTTGCCTTTAATTCACTATGTAAGTTCTTAAATGGCCAGTCTTCTGATAGCAGAAAGTTTCTTTTTCTTTTTCAGGTCCAGGAAATATTTTCTATTCTTTTACTTCCAATGCAGGAGCTGTGGGTTTGATATGGTTAGCCACACAGTCTGAATGGAGTAATTGTAAGATACAGAGAGGGTGTGCACAAACTGCGTCAAGATTTCTCAGCAGCTGAGTGTTTGTAGACACACCAAATCAAACCATGAGCGATGACAACCTCCTTTTTTAGACATATAGCATGAGTGTCAGACTTGTGCATTTGTTTGTGAGGCATGAGTACACATACATTTATACTTTATGACATGGTACACAGTTAAATTGCCTTGTAATTAAAACTGAATGTCCTTAAATATTTCAGAGTTTGCTGATATATAAATAAATAATTACAGATGTATATGAAAAAAAAACCCCATCTGTTTGCTTTTGGCTTTACCCGCATCCAGTCCATCAACAAAATTTGCATGGCAGTTTCTTCAACTAGTGTTTGACCTTTTCCTTGGCTCCAGAACAACATTCTCATGGTTGACAAACCATGAGAATGTTGTTCTGGAGTTAAAAGACACAATAGACTGGATGTCAAACACAAAGCCACAATTGGTCCACTGTGATCTTGGATTAAGAAATGATTGTGCAGGTGTCCCTACTTTAAACAGGTATCGATGACCCACCTGAGTTATCTTAGCAAAGTCAATAAACAACAATAGCTGTTGAGTTCTGACTTCACAGCTCTTCCAACTGTTTTTGGGGATAATTAGTCAGAAAATCAGTTTGGAAAAATGTGATGCAAACTACTTTTACTACTATTACAAACACATTACTACTTCTCGTGGCATAATTTCTGGCGTGTTTCAGGAATAAATGCCTGCTGCTGATTGAATACATTTTGATGACTTCATTAAAGGGGCAATATGCAAGTATTGAGAGTACTCTCCACCTATCGAATTCATACTCCAAATCAATAAGCATGTCACATATCAGGTTATAACTTCTCAGTTAGCCATGCAGCCAACTTAGTTACGGTGCTATTAGCTGACTGAACACTAGAACTGGAGCCCGGCGGGTGGGCAACGGACTGGGATCAACTGCCTCTCAGTGAACACAGCCAGACCAGGTACAAACACACGAGACCGAAGGAGATGGATGACGAAGACACGGCGCGTTCAGGCGGGGACGGGAGAGGCGTCAAGCCGAGAGGAGCGAGAGGGAGGTTGGGCATCAGAGAGGCAGCGACAGCCTATTTCACATCTAACGAGGTAGATTAAGGATTTATTTCGACCAAACCAGAGTTGGTGATTGTTGGAACAGTTTAAAGATTAACCAAGACGGTTTTGCTGAGTTTTATTTTGTTTCTGTCTGAGTTTGAATGAAGTGTGTTTTAAGATGTGTTAACAAGGCAATTAAGCTGGTCTTAGTTCGGTGAAAGAGAGAAACACGAATTCAGAAGGTTGTATACGATTGTATTTTTCTGTTTAACAAGGAAAATAGGTGTAAGAATATTTCCTTTCTTGACATTTTGTGAGTTTATTTTGTTTATTTATTAGATTAAGAAAGCTAAGAGAGCTTGTGTAACTCGCCTCTCGCACACATCTCCCGGCTGGAACTACCTGAGCTACACTATTGGACCATCGCCTCTCGAGGAACAAATGGTATTACAACACAGGACAGGCCGAGGCTAGCTAGTTAGCATGCTAATTTCAGTAGATATCGCTGAAACACAATACATAGTCTTTGACATCACGCCAGCACTGTTACTTATACACATTCTGTTGATAATGTTCATTCATTTTTTTATGTTTTAAGCTAAAATTCTGCTCAATTCTCACATATTGCCCCTTTAATGAATTGAACAGTGTATTGTGAGTAATGGAGCCCTATTAAATTACTTTAAAGGTCCAGTGTGTAACATTTAGGAGGAGCTATTGGCAGAAATGGAATATAATATTCATAAGTATGTTTTCATTAGTGTACAATCACCTGAAAATAAGAATCGTTGTGTTTTCATCACCTTAGAATATGCCGTTTTTATCTACATAGGAAGCAGGTCCCCTTCCACGGAGGTCGCCATGTTTCAACAGTAGCCCAGAATGGACAAACCAAACACTGGCTCTAGATAGGGCATTTTGTAAGTTTCGAGGCCACTGGAATTTCTCCTACGTGCTTGGAACGGGAGGGTGAGGCAAGTGGTATTCAAATGGTTGCAAACTGCAATTTCAACGCTAGATGCCACTTAATCCTACAGACTGAACCTTTAATAGAGAGAGGATTATTGACAGTGAGTTCACTTTAATGTTATTTGTCACAGAAACAGCTTCAGATTGAGTTAAGATCCATTTCATGATGATCTAAGTCAACAGTTAACCAGGCAGTTTGCCAAGGCATTATGCTGCTTGTAAAACAGTTAGCACTGCAGAGACATGCCTGATCCTGCAGATGTATACAACAAACCAACAGACGTGAGGTCAAAAGATGGTGGAGAGTTGTGTCATAGAAGGGATAGACATAACATGCAGTGGTGAAAGTGTGTAAAGGAGTTTCAATCCTTGAGAAAAAATGTATATAAACTCATGCATACTTGTAATGAGAATGGTGGGTTCAAATAAAGCATTTAAAATGTGTGTATTTCTCAGTGTATATGTGTGTTTGTGCAGGTGCATGTGTGTGCCAGCATGTGTTTTCTGACACAAAACTTTAATACACATACTGAAGCACAATAAGCAATTTTCTTAAAAATTAAATACAAGCATCAAAAACTGCCAAAGAAAGAACATATACAAATAGGCAGAAAGATTAAATTAACAAATATTATGGGATTTCTTGTTTTTAAATACCAACATTAGCAGGTTCACCAAATGAAAAATATTAAAATCTTACCAGAGTTTGTCTTACAGAGAAGTATAGACCTTCAAACAACAGGAACCTGTTTCAACAAATTTGCAACATGCAAGCTGTGATTTGCAACATTAGATAATTCCTTGTCCCATTAATTTTGACATGTTTCACCAATCAAAACAACCGACATACTCGCGACCCATGCATTAACATGTGAGAGTCCTGTAGGACTCATGGATCTATCTGAAATCTTTTAAGCGACAAACATTTGTGAAACATGATATTGCCACCATGTGTGGTCTGTGTGTAAGCAGAGCTCGCAAATCATGGTTTTGGAAATTTGATTTAAACCTGCAATCATTTTTTTTTTTGGCCTCTTGGGGGCAGCGGAAACAAGCTGTAAACACAACATTGACATATTATCACCTTTTAAGTTGACTTGGAGCAAGCATGGCTTAATTACACATCCAGCAAATATGGAGCAACATTAGCATTTATTTGGAGCTGTGTTTCTGGCCCTCTTAATGAATGTAAATCCAATATTCACTTGCTCTTCAATACCTCCTGAGGGAAATGTCTGACTCTTTAGCTGCTAAATGCTCCACTATGTTCCTCAGCTAGTCATTAACTTTGCCTGTCTGCCAGTTGGTGCTGAGTAGGTAGTGTACAGTGGATTTTTAGAGCTTTTTCGCTGTAAACAGCTGCCTGCTGTGGCCTATATGTAAACAACGCTGATGAGAGCGGCGAGAGTGAACCAAAACAACGAGCTGAAAGACACTAAAAAGGTCCACAGAGCTGAGGGGAACTGCAGAGTCGGGTGGTAGTTCCCTGCTGGTTCATAATTTCAAGTAGTTATGTGATCCCATTGTTTATAGAAAAATGTTGATTATAGCCGCTTTATTAATATTAACAAGAAAAGTGATAAAGAATTAGCCTAAAAACAAATAGTGCTAATTTATCAATTATTAGTCTTCTGACATTTACACACACTCAAGGCAGAAACAGACAATGAATGCTGTCAAGCTCGTAGGATGAAAACAGTTTTCCCTTTGTTTAGCTCCTATAACTAATTTTAATTTCATATACTCTGGGTTTAAAGCTGAAATTTGCCAGTGTTTTTCGTTGATATATGGTTGTTACATACTGTATGTTGATGTGTTAGGTGGAATGTGGTGCAACACTACACAACTCTTCATAGTCTGCAGTTGACAAATGTTGATCAAGTTCTTTTGTTGGGTTGCACCTGTGTGGTTGACAATGCCAACATTGATAAACTTGATCATTTATTCAGTTTCAAGTTACCTGATCAGTTGATATTTCCACTGCAGACAGTGTGCGTTGAAACAACTTGACAAATGCCGATGCTTTGTCATCTTTGTTGTTTGAACATGAATAAAGTTACTGCTTTAAATCATAATCGCATGCTGTTATAGGCTTAAATTACATTTGTTCAAGCTTGTCTGTATAGTTAGTTTTTCTGTGTCCTTACACAGAAGTCAAACATTTACTGGATGCATCTTTGCATGTCACCAGGAAAAGGAAGGACTGTGCCAGCACAACAAATATGAAGCAACTGAAGCAGTAAAAAAAAGTTTGTCATACTGTTGCACACACGAATAGACTTGTCTATTTGTGGTGCCAGATAGCTAATCCCTTTTGACCAACAGTCTACTCAACCTGGAGATTTCCCTTTTGATAGCATCCTGCATGAAACTGACGACACACAGAATGAGACACATCTTGCTGAAGAAGGTTAAGTTATTACTGAATTTAAGGACCTCTGGAGTCAAAGGCAGAGCTGTTTCAACAGAAGAAAATCCCAAAATATTAGTCCACTTCAGAGAATAATGTACTGTCTTCAAAGTTGGCCCACACCACCCAACATACTGAAACTGTATTCACCAACACACGAAGAGGAGGGAGGGACACTTCCTGCCTCAGGGCAAAAAAGTAGCACGATAAGGTTTTAACTGTCTCTGCAGGTGAATCATGTCCATGAGGCAGACGGCATAAAGTAATCCCTTTTGGATAATATTACCGCTGATTCCTTTGTTGTTCCTAAATTGCAACTGAAAGTGGAAAAACAAGAGCTTCACACCTTTTTTGGGGATCTTTCAGGCAAAGAAAACAGAACAGGTCTTTGATGTCATTTGGATCCAATCCAAAGTGCACTCTGTGTTAAAGACAAATTGGAGTGTATAGCAATTTTAACCCCAAACGTATATATTTCACTACATTACATGAAGACACTCAACGGTTACTAATTACTACAAGAGGAGCAGACACTACCTTCTTTACTGACCTCAGTCTACATTGGTAAATGTATTGATTATTGATAGCCAAGTCCCATCAAATGCCTATGACATGAAAAAGCCATGACATTTGAGTCACAGTATGCTTTATGAAACAATCACAGTAGAAGATTATTTAGTAGCAGGACTTATACAGAATATATAGATTAAATGTGATATGGGCTTTGAATTAGGTAAATACATAGAGGTAGTAGCAGGTTGCTGTTGAATGCAGAGTTTTGGAAAGATAAGAATCAGATCACAAAAAAAGAGAAAAATCTAGAAAAGGTATGTGTCTGGTTTCAGGATTATTGAGAAAGCAAAACAAACATTATTGTGCACTTATTTAAACTTACATAATGATCTGAGAGGTGGATATTAATCTCTGTGCCCCTGGTAGTCGTACAAGTTGCTTTCCCATTGCTACCAACACTGCGTTTGTAATATTTTGAATACCATTAGCTACTGGTGAAACAACCATTTTCAAACATATTCAGCATGTTGCATTTTGAACTCGGACTTACTTTTCCAAGGCAGACAGACACACAGGCTGGTGATAGTCTCTAATGCATTAACACACACGCTTCTGCAGCTCTACACCAGAGATGGAAAATAGCAAAAGTATCATTACTCAAGTACAGTACTTAAAGCAGCAATAATTAGTTGTTTTTAGTGAATATTTACCTTTAGAGATACAGATAATGACATAATCTCATATGTTGCCTTGTTATAGAGGCTACAGATTGCTACTGTGGAGTATATAAAACATAACACTTGGCACCTGGACCAGTTACAACATTAAAATGCTGTTTATGACTCAAGATTACTCTGAAAGGGCCAGTTTTTATAAAAGTACTTCTACTTTTGATACATTTTGATGCTTGTTTTGCAGTATTTTTTTTTATTGTAGTATCTCTTCTTTAACTTGAGTAAATGATCTTCTATGTTTTCCTCTCCTCTGAATTCTTGATGCTCTGAACCATCTCTTCACAAAAAGTTTGGCTCACGATGGTCATTGTTTATGACGCCTGCAGCACTCCCCACCTAGACAAATAAAATCCCTAATCTAATCACACTGATACTTCCGAGGCAGTAGGAACTCTACCAACCAGGTGGTGTATGATAACACATGGCTGCTTCCTGTCTCCGACACTGACTGCACCACTTGACCCGTTAGACTCACTGTACAGTTCTTGCATCATACTAAATGAGTAAATGTGAAAATCTTTCTTTTTCTCTGTTCTTTTAAACGCTTAATATTTGATCTTAAATTGCTTATTTTGAGGCAATCCAATCTAATATCATTGCTGTGTAGTGATGCATGTATTTGGTGAGTGGTGTTTGTTGTGCATTGCTAGGGGCAAGACAGTAGAGGAACAGATTTTTAAATTAAACATTTCAGTTTGCCTCAAGCATTTTTGACCCGTGTCTTGTGCAGCAAGCAGCTCTTCATTAAATATTTTCTTTAAGTTTGAATTTTAAACCGCCTGTGATCCTGAATAGGAATAAGCACAAATAGATTAAAAACATGTATGTTTGTATCTTTAACTATTGTTTTTTTTACTCATACATGCATTCATTTTCTCTGCACATTTAAGTCACAGAAGTTACTTAAAAGTTAGTAAAAAGCACTGCAGTGGTTCTAATGACGACCTTCTACAGTATAATGTACAGTATAGTATTTTATAGTTTGCTTTCCAAGAATAAAACACTCTCTGACCTCTGTTTCATTCCTTCACATTTATGATCTCGAAGCCTCAAGCTAAAGGTCTGTTTGACTTGACAGAAATGATGGGCAGTTATCCATCATTAACAAAACAACCCTATTGACTCAAGTGCAATGAGAGATCGGAGATATGATAGGAGCTTGGCAGAATCTATGCTGAAACAAAAGTCAATATTTGTCCTCAGTTACCCTGTCACACGATGTCTACACAAGCCCAATTCAAATGATCGCTTCAGTGCTCGCCATCTGCATGCACATTAACATCACACCCACCCACACACACACACACTCTCACACATAAACACACAAATACAGTATACCTGTAATAGTGATCCAATCTGAAGACAGTAAAATAAAGTATCAAATAACTTAATTGTAGTGCAGTTTGTCATGTTTATTACCAAAGAATAATGTTCTTAGTTGATTTTTCATCAACAGCAGATGCATTCATTTTGATCTGGGATGAGTTCCAAAGGGCCTGTAGGAACCTGTGAAATCCATCATCAAGGACGGAAGTTTCCCCCCAGGCTACAGGTAACAGATACGTGTGCATATTTGGTGGTAAATACTGGAAATCTATGAATGTGGAAAGCGTCAAGTATACCATTGCTAACCGAACAGAGGAATTTTAATATTTGGACGTGTACATATTTCATAGCTAACGTTGGAAACGGAAATGGTTGTGTGTCTATCCTCAAGACTGTGTCAGTACCACAGACTGATATGTGATACTGTTTGTTTCGATACCTTTCAAAGAAGTTTGAATATTAGCAAGAACTGACAATCCTGACCTTACACCTTGTCATTCCATCAGGACTTCACCGTACATTATCAACAACCTTTGTAAAAGTACCCTTTGTTTGTTTAGATCTTAAATAACTAGCTTATTATGGCATCATGGGTCAGCACATTTTTAGCCACGCTAGCAGCATGATGTTGAAACACAACATACATTGGCATTTCTCTATTTTACAACCACATAATATAGATGACTTTCTAAATGATTTGTTTTGTAAAATAAAGTGGGTGGAGAATTTTGTCCTGTGACTGTAGCGCCACCTAGAGTGTCCACTGTGTCATTGTCTTTCTCTAAAAATAAGAATCCTGAAAAGTGAACCAAAATATCCAAGTTTTTTAGACACAAAAACTCACACTTTCACCTTTAGCAGGCTGCAGAATCTCCACAAGGGGGAGCTGTTCAGTCATTATCAAACCAATAATCTGTTTTCCAATGTGAGGGCCGTTTCACCCAATTTGTAACATGCAAACTGCAATTTGCAACATGAGATCTCTTCTGTTCCTAATTTTGTCACGTTACATTAATCAAAACAAACCACATACTCGCGACCCATGCATGAGGATGCATGCGACCTGTAGGACTTGTAATTTTCTCTGCGAGAGATAATCATTTGTAAAATGTGGTGTTACCACCATTTGCTATCTCTTTGTAAGCAGTGTTCGCAAATCGCCTTTGTGATACGTGGCCCTGCACCATCTGTAGGAAAGTTAACTAATAGAAGCAGTAGTTGAAAATTTCTTTTGAATTTTTTCTTTTAGGCCTCTGCATACCACTCTTTTTTTAAATTGGACAGTTAAAAAATGGTTAGAACTCCCTCGTTCCCTCTCCAAAATAACCAGGAGGAGGACACACAATCTCATGAGAGCAGTGTAAATTCTGTACTCATCCCAGTATTGGAAAGAGTACAGAGATACTGTCCAGATGAATAGGGACAGAGTCAATGAATACCTGTCCACAAAACTCTTACATTTTGCAGGTTTGAAAAGTAAAATATAAAACTTCAAACACACACAAACAGCAGCTACACATAAAACAAGGCTACAGCCATGCTAGCGACTCTGTGAGGCTGTACTTACAGGCACAGCGATGCTTAGAACTAAATGCTAAACACAATGACAATGCTCACATGCTGATGCTAATGTTCACCAGCTTAGTTCGGTGTGTTAGAATGATAACATATTCTAATTAGCACTAAACATCAAGTACATCTGAGGCTGATGGGAGTGACATTAGTTTTGCAGGTATTTGGTCATAAACCAAAGTATCAGACAAATTGAAATGTTTGACCTGATGATGGCACCAGATGATCAGTGTGGACCAAAGTGGTGGGCCGACCGACCGACAGACAACACCGACCGACACGAAAGCGTCTCAAGTGCCACAATGGGAGAAGCTCTTTCTTTGCTTGTAATTGTCGAACTTGGTATGTCTGCACCTGCAGGTCTAAACTGCTGCTGCTATTATTTGTATTGCCGATAGGTGGTGCGGCTTTACAATTATATGATATTGGCTGAGTCTGGCGTAATCTAAAGGGACAGTTCACCCCCAAATCAAAAATACATATTTTTCCTCTTACCTGTAGTGATATTTATCTATCTAGATTGTTTTGGTGTGAGTTGTCAAGTTTTGAAGATATCAGCCGTAGAGATGTCTGCCTTCTCTTGAATATAATGGGATAATGGTTTGTGGTGCTTGTTGTGAGCAGTTTCATGTAGGAATTATCGGTAGAAAGAAAATAGTTCCTATATGAAACTACCAAAACAATCTAGATGGATAAATTGCACTACAGGTAAGAGTAAAAATATGTATTTTTGATTTTGGGGTGAACTGTCCCTTTAAGATTAAAGTGGCAGAGGAAGTAAAATACAGAAAAATAATAAGCAAAGCTGGTTTTTGGCCCCCTCAAAAAAGACAACTTACTCATTGTTTCAGTGTTAATTTAATCATACAAATGCTTAATTATAGATACAGGGGAAAAAAGCTTTTATTGACAGTTTTTCTTCAAATAAATGTGCTATTTTAGACTATGTAAACTTTCATCTCATCCACTCACCATGCCACTCATCTCAAATCCATACATAGTCACAAACTAAAACTAGAAAATGAATCCAGCAATATTCAGATTTCTCACCATCTCTTTCTCACACACACAAACAAGCTCACAAGAAGGAACCACACACACAAAAAGAAAAAAAGACTGACAACTAAAAGAAGCAATGCAGAACAGTGTATACTGTTTGGGAGGACTCTCAATACAAATAAACACAGAATACTGGTGAATTTTAGAAACAGGTGATCATAGAAGCAATGAACTTTACATATGAATGACATTTTGATGTTCATAATTACAACTAGTAGAAAGTTTGATAAATTAAAACATCAAAAGATGGAAATCATTCTTTTTGAATTATAAAAAATTGTAACACTATAGTGGAGTTCCATCAACAACTTTTCCCATTTTATTTTTAAGCCCAAAATACATGATGAAATCCGCTGTCTGACATAACATAGCAAATCTGACGTAACAATTCAGGTGTGATAGCGGACAGACTGTGTAACTCACTCGCAGATAAGCAAAACCTAAACGTGTGATCGAGATAAATATGAATCAATCTTCAATCAGACACTGGGGCAGTGATGAAACTAATGTTTAAAACTTAACAGTATGAAAACAAACCTTGAAGCTGTGAAGAGCAAAGGCCTTTAGGGGAGAGAAGATAAGCAAAACAAACCAACAGAACTTTCTGGAAAATGCCGGTATCACAATCCACACTAAGCCAAAAAAAAAAAAAAAAAAAAATCACCATTTTCCATCATCAGAAGTAGTGGACAGCGTTGTGCAAATAGCAGTAACAGAACATCAGTGCTACTAATAACTAATAGCAATGCAAACCATTCATTTTCATATTCAAATATTCTTACTAGAATCAAACTACAACTTGTCACTTTCTTTACAATGTACTCAGCATGATGTCAAGCTGAATTTAAGTTGGTCATCTGATTTTTAGCACCACCTGCTGGCTGTAAATGGGACTTTTTGCAGCTGCAGTGCACAATAGGACAGCAAATAAATAACAACAGGGCAATTAGTGAGTCGGTTCATCCAAACGGTGCAGAATCACTCAACAATACTTTGGAGGTAAACGCCAAGTAAAGCTCTTTCAATATCGATGTGTATGTGAATAGACACGTCATCCTTTGCCCAAGTAGTATACACCATTTTTATGTCAGTTAAATCCAAAGAGAAACCATAACATACAGTACATGCACACATTAAAAGGCACACGCACACACGCACACACACATATATATATATATATATCTAGAACACACACTGTAGACATCAGAAATTACAGTCACTCACCAGGCAAAATAGATTTTGATGGCTTTTTCAACCCTCCCTCACACCTCACTTGCTCAAACTCATTCACATCCATTTGCGCTTCAGCATCTATTTAAAGCAAAAATCCACCCTTAAAAAAAAACAAAAAAAAAAAAACAAACACACACACACACACACACACATGTAGTCTGAATCGGGAACCTGCAGACAGTGTGGCTTGATGACAGAACATATTAGTGTCTTGGTTCTCTGGAGTTTATCTTTGGGAGAGGCAGGGTTCCTACACAGGGATGCTCTATATTTTCTTTGCAGAAGTGGAGGATATCTTTGAATATCTTTGAATTTGAATATGTGGTGTTCAATATATCTGATTAGTGTCTGAACACTGATACTACTTTCAGACATGGATTTATTTTTTACTTGACTCCTGAGTGTAATGTTATTTTGTGACTAAATTTCCAAAGTGTCACGGAAGCATCGTAGGAAACACTGGGACGTAGTGTGGTACTGACAGTGAGTTTATGTTAAAAAGGGTCTAATAAGTCAAATCACAATTGTTTCTTTTTTCTCTTTTTTTTTTTTGCTTGTCTTTGTGTAAGTATAAAACATGGGTTCAAGGAGGGTCCAAAACTGCTCAGTTTTAGCCTGACAGGCTGGTTACAACAGTAACTTTTGAGTAACAAATGTAATACAAAGACAGATATTGGTGGTAAGTTCTAGTCCTCTCAGACACAAATTCAATTATTCTCCATTACAAAAATAGTTAAAACACGACAGTAGATCATATGTTCTTTAAAGTATTTTTTCAACTTGAAATTGATTTCTTTGAAAGATCTCACATATTTGACTTGGCGCTTCATAATACGAAAGTGTCCGAAAACCAAACAAATATGGACGCTTCACGTCAGCCAAAGAGAGACGTTCACAGTGATTAAACCCAAACTTAATGGATATAGTGACATATTTTTTACTCTCACACAGCCAAATCTGTCATCATCCAACCATTTTGAGTTGTCCGATGATGTGAACACTCACAAGATGTAAACATCTCTGCCATCTAACTCATACAATGTGAATGCAGCATAAGCGCATAGATTTATCCAAGAACTAGAGCGATTCTGTGGTTTAGTAATGAATGGTCTTTTTTTTATGAATGGCAATGCTCCAGTATTTATCTGTGACCAATAGTCTGGTACAACCGGTCATGCTTGTCGTCATACTAATTGTTTAACATCCCACATCGTACATCCCACAATTTTTCAGTCATTTACCTTTCAAGGCCTCAAAATTATCTATGATCACCATTATTTTTGTACTATTCCCAGCAGTTTTCCAAACATTTCCAAACCTGTGTAGGAACCCCAAAGAGACAAGTATTCATAATTATTCAATTTCCCATGGGAATACCAAATTATATGTAGACTGTTTAGGGTCGATTTTCACTTCAATTAGCCGTGTTTTACAGTGGAAATAAAAACAGTCATGTGTATCTATTTTTAAGGGTTTATAGCACTCTTGAATGAAGCATTCACACATGCGAATCCGGGTTTTGATGTCAGGTGGGATGTTTCGCTGTAGCGGATGTAATCCATCCCCTCATTGTAGTTTGTGTTTCTGTGGAGAGGGCCATGGGGTTAGGGAGAGGGTTGTCATGAGTCAATATAAAACAACTGTTCCTCCCCCCCTCCGACTCCTCTGCATTTAAGGACTTCAAGGGTGTTAAGCTCATCATCCGCCATGGTGGGGGGGGGGTCTTTGTCATTCTAGCTCTGTCCAAATGGATAGGGTCCATGAATACCCTGGAAAAAATTAGAGAAAGGGTATTATAGTATTTTATAGTTTAAGGTTTTTGTGTAACGGAATGAAAGTGAATATATGTGAAGATCAACGGAAAATTGTTAAATAATTTGAAACCAAATCATGCCAACACAATGTGGTATGAATGCAAGAGCTGCACCGCTGTCTGCTGTTATCATCAGTTTCAGGGCAATAACAAAACCTGCAGTACCTGTAGGAAACAGCTCAGTCACTGTCCTTTTAATCCCTCATTTAAATGCCGCGACTGGCTGACAAAGCTAAGTGGCTCTCAACAGTCCAGTTAAACCACCCAGGAGAGGCTGTGAAAAAAGGCTTGGCTATGGCAGGTATGAGATGATACTACTGTACTGATTTAATAGAATTAATGAGTAGTTACACTGGGTGTCACAATGAATTAGCGATATAAGCAATGCACAAATTAATAGCAGCAATACTCATGTGTGGGTTGCCCCATACTTCATCATCATACCCTTAGTCACAGTACATCTTTGACGATGACATTAATATATTGATTTTAACAAGGCTTAAAGTCTGTCGTCACGGTAGCAGCGTCGTTAGAGTGTAATGATCATTTTACACCAAACTGTTGGATGGACGAGAAATGACAACTTTGCTTAGGTACCACTAGTGGGGCAAAAACTGCAAAATGTGGCCTGTGTGGGGAGCCAATAGAAAGGTCACATTGTTACCTAAGTCAAAAAGGTCTGTCCTCTGTACAGTGAGACCATTTTGGACATCTCAGACTCAGCTTTTCAGGCTCAGCTCTACATTGTCAGACTTTGCTCAACTTGGACTAAGCTGGTTAGCATGATGCAGCTGGGGTTCACAGGAATTAGATCATTAGTTTTTGAGATAGACTGCTGGACAAGTGGACAAATTTTAACCTTTTGGTGGCAAGTCAGGTACCAAATGTCATGGCAATCCATCTGATAGCTGTCAAGGTATTTCACTCAGTCTGGACCAAAGTGCTGGACCAATGGACCAAGAGCCACGCCTCTAGCATTGGCTAAACAATAAATAACCAAAGTCATGCAACTATTGCATTTATTTTCACAAAAGGTATTATAAACACAATGAGAATACATGAGAATAAAGACGGAAAACGAAAGTACTCGCCCCCTGATTACAAGTGTGTTATACTCTACAGTCAGACAGTAGAAAAGGTTTCAGTCGTAGTCATCTGGACACTGTTTTCAGAATCAAGACGGCTCTGACCTAATTGTTTCCAGTTCCAGGTGAAACTAGCTAATCAACAGATACTCAGGTAGACTCCTTCCTGAAGGCAGGGCTTATGTAACACAGAGTAGCATAGATTTCTGAGTTCCCGGTCCATTTTTTTAACAATTGAGAATGACTTCCGGATGGGAGCCGAAACGTCTTGATTCTGAAAACGGTGTCCAGATGACTACGACTGAAACCTTTTCTACGATAGAACACTCCTGGACGAATGAGGGACTACACCGTCTACAGTCAGACTGACATGATTCTGTCTTAAGTGATCGTCATTTCGGTTCTAACTGCTCTTCCTTCAGTTACACCTTATTACAACTAAGTTTTATTGAAGCAACTTCAACTCTGAAACAACTGTCCAGAACCTGATATCTGAACAGCTGCTGACCAGGCTGCCGTGAACACTGGTGTGGATATGAAATTGCCCCCAGAGGTTAATCACTAATGGATTTAGTGACTTAATGTGCTTAATAAAGTACATGTGGATATTCATAGTCCTGGATTTCTGGTTATACACAACAAATAGGAATAGCTGAAGGGCAGACTGCCATAACATTTATTGAGCACATTGATGCTCCCAAAAGGATTAACCCTTTTTATTTTCGACACTCCGTGAAGTTTCCTCAATGCCACTCTCCGGCGAAAATTTAAAATTTCCACACACGTTAATGCTCAAAAAACACTTTTGATTTAAATGACCCCGAGGCCTTTCTGCAACCACCATCTTCAGGACAAACGTTACAGTTTTAGGGGCACTACAGGCAAAGCTCTAAGAGCAGAACTGAGTAGACATTGACCTGGGTAACTCTGTCTAACACTTACATTTTGTGGGGTGGAATTCACATTGCTTCTAGGGACCGCTAGTAACTTTAGTCCTGTTAAGACTACATCTGCTCAAGATATGACAGGGAGCAAATGTAAAACATTAACAGTCAATATGGTGATGACCCAATCCAAAACTAAACAAAACAAAAATTTGCACATGGCAGTTATAATACTGCTGGAAAATAGTCATGAGTTTGTCAAAGATTATAGGGAGGTTTTAAAAAACATTGGAGAAAACATGCATTTCAGAAAAAAAGGATGAATAAATACACGTCAGAATGTATCAGCAAACTTAAAACTCAATGAGCTAGAGGACCACTGGTTATCCTTTGTTTTCACAAAAGGCCAGGAAGTGTCTGGCTGTTGTATCATAGCAAGCACTACGGACTCTCCTCTGAGCCAAACAAATAATATTTAAAAAGGTTCAGAAAATACGCTCATGGCTTTTATAAAATTTCAAAATATAGTAGCTTCTATGATAATGGGGTGGGGTTCTCTTTGATCTGTCCTGCTTTAATGCGACAGCAGCTACTACATCCACTGCAGCCTACAGTTTTGTTGATTGATCAGACGTCCTGATTCAGATCCTGTGGATTGGCTCAGGACATCCTGACTGACGTGATTTTCTTAGTGAATACTAAAGTTTTGACTAAAGAAAGTGCACATCAACCAACAAATCAATCCATCAACCATGTAGGGTGGCCCCCTCAACAAGCACTTAATATACCACACCAGGGGACACGTGTACACAATTGACCATATAATCCACACTAAATACTGTAGATGGAGGCATGTCCCACTGTCATGATGTAGGTTTCATGAAAACTGTTTTTTTGCACATGCACACACAATAAATCAGAAAGGCTTATATGAGCTAAGTGGTAGTAGTTTTGTGAAGTGTAAAACCTTAAATTTGATTCATACATACCTGACCATAAGTCACCACAGAAAGATTGGTTTGGAGACCATTTGACGCTCTATTTACAGCATTATGAGACAGTCCATTTTGATCTTGCTGGATTGGCTCTTGTGTGGGTTCCCAGGCTCCGCCAGGATCTTTGAAGCTGTTGTCAGTGGCATCATGCTTGTTCTTCTGTGGCGAGGCAAAAGGGTTGAAGTCTCCTTGCACATTGCGCTGGGGTTGGGTGTTGAATTCTGTCTCGAAGGAGGACAACTGCTGGGTCACACCGAGGAGACCTCCAACTTCTACACTAAGAATCACCCAGATTACATCTGTGGAGAAACGAAGAATACACAAACATGGGCTGACTATATGACTGAGTCAACCTACCAATTTGCTGATCATTGTAAATTTAATGTTTCTGGTTTGGTTGGTCAGACAAAACCAGCAATTTAAAGACTTTGGCTCAGAGAAGGTTTGATGAAATTGTGACGAAAAGAAGTTGACAGAATAATAAAAATAAATATTAGTTGCAACCCTAATAAATTGCCTCATTAGAAACAAATCAAATCTTTGGTGATTACCTACCACCATAGAATAATCCGGTGGCTGTACACATCCTCCACTGGCCCTGGTACATGCCTGGAGCTGTGGGACTTCGCATCTGCACACTCACATCCGATATTTCCTGGGGGTCTAGTGACTTTACCATAACTGTGTTTACATGCCCAAACTGATCCCCACCAATGTACTTGAGACAAACCCCAGGTGGCCACGACTCTGCACCTATAAAACACACAAAGATGAGTGCAGTCAAAACACAGTTCACACCATGACGTTGTAACTGACATTTGCTTTGGCGCATATACATGCAGATTCAGACAGGCTACTTATACTGTATAAGCTGAACATGTCAATGTCGTGACATGCTCCACACCTGTGTTTTGTATTCTCCAGGTCTTTGTGAACGGTGTATCTGGAGGAACAGACTCTCCTTCCCCAATTGTCACATCTTCAACAAAGGACATGGATGGTGTGTTGACATTGGGACTTTCAAAGTCATAATATGCACCAATAGCAGCCTGCAGGTTCCTGTTCCAACACAAAAAGGAAGAGCACGGTGTTATCAGGAGTAGACATTACCCATGTGACCCTGGCCACGAGATTTTGTATTTTTCTGTTACAATATAAGCTAATCAATCAAGAAAACCGACATTCAGGGTGTTTGTTTTTTACATAGATTGTCCTGTCTTTAGAATACTTTTCTCAATACACAATAATAAAAGATACTTGCTGAGTCAAGGGGTCCAAGTGACGGAGAGTCTTTCTAATCTGCTGCCTCACAAAACTACTTCATCAAATATGACAGTGCACCAATCTAATTCTAGATTTCACATAGATTATATAGCTCAGTTACAATTTATCAGTCTCTTTTAAAGCAGAGCACCTTTAGAAAAATTCTGGTGCTTTTTAACAGACACTAAACAATGGAGCAACTTCTGGGACACTGAATATTTCTAATCTCTTTTATTGACACATTTTTTATATTTGTATGTGAAGCACTTTATACTAAAGCTGAAGCAATTGAGCGATTGATTAAATATTAATTTTCTGGTTTTCTTGGGCTTCTATGATAAAAAATAGAATATTGTTGGGTTCTGAAATGTTGGTTGAATAAAACAAGCAATTTAATTTTTAATTAATTTACATTTCCTTGAGGGAAAAAGAGCAGAGACGCTGTTTTACAGTGAATGCCAGGAATTTAAAGGGGTACTCCAGCAATTTAGCATTGTACTTCCATAGAGTGGGTGGACTCACAAGGGACATATTTATATTAAAAAAAAGGATAACATCAATGCATCTGTGGCCAAGAGATCCTGACTATTATTGTGTCAGTGCGCTCAAAACTAACTAGGTCATACAACATGTTGACCGACCAGGTCTAAAAGCAAAAGTGTTGTTCCAAACGGTCACAGTCGCAGACAGGGTGAAAAGCCTGCCGTCATAGAGAGCGGCAAGATGCAATAGTTGTATAAATGGGGACAGTCGGTCAGTCTCTCCTCAAACGTGTTGTACGCACAAAAGTGACAGAAGTAGCTGTGTGAAAAATAAAAAAACAGAGCTTGAGAGAGACGTGCAAAACCTGCTGACTTTCTCACCTCTGCACGCCTGGCCAATTGCTGTGTGAAGTGGGCATACTTGTCAGATTTGGAAAGTTGACTGACAAAACGGGGATTTCAAATGCTGTTCAACCATCCGACAAGCACTTTGGTTTAAGCATACTGACACCTTTGGTCCTTAGTAGCGTTCGCGGTAAAACACTGAATCCTACACTTCCCATAATGCAACTAAATACATCTTTCATTAGACCCTTTCTGCCTGGTTAATCCATGTCTATCAAACTGCACACCTCCATTTGTAACGCAGACTTTCTGGTATAAATTTTGCAGTCTCCAAGCCCAAATTGAGGTATGCCTGAAGACATCATTAAGGTTTGTTTTTTTTTTTTTTAGACTTGACAAAGCTCCTCAAGAGTCATTATGCAACTGTTTTCACAGGCCAAGAAGTGCTAGAATTTCTGTGGGGAAACCCTGATCCTGTGCAAAAAGGGGCTAAATCAAGAAGATTTATCTTAAAATAGTCTCGAGATATTGCTGATTTCTTGCTGCAAGCTCCAAAATGAAATTTGAACAATTTCATTTCTGTTTTTGTGGTGGTTTCTCCTTTTTTTTTAAAAAAAAGAGACGTGATCAAGGCCATCGACCACTGATTAACTAAAAGGTTGATATCAGCTGATGAAGGACACAAAGACGTGTTGATTAAAGACCACTTGTTGTCAGCCGTTGATGGATCACGACTGGTTACGTCATCAGACTAACGTGACGCGCCTGGCGCTGCCTTGAGTTGTGGCTTCCCAAAGAGCATGGTTTAACTGGCTCTGAACACTATTATGTAATGTGCCAGATAATCTACACCGAGAGTGCCCTGTGCTTAAATTAGCCTGCTAGCTAGTTAACTAGCTTGCTCTTTGATTTTTTTTTCCAGTTATTTCACCTCATCTTAACTCACAGTTAGGACAAACTTTATCGTTTCACTTCCGTTTGCCCCCGAAACGAGCGCTAGGAGTTAACTTAACTAACTGCCATTTCCCGTGGAGGGATGATGAATCGCTCCTCTCGGATTTGAACAACACCAACTTAGCACCGTATGTGTCTGCCTCCATTTTTTTTTTTTAGCATTTTAACGTATGCTAACTAGCTAATTATACTGCTAGGTTAGCGTCATGTTGCTGTCCGACAGCAGGCCATCGTATCCCCGCACTCACCAGTTGGTCATGTCCAGGAAGAAGGCGCAGCCGGCTGGGTTGAGTTGAAAGCCCAGCAGCCTCTGAAACTCCGAAATGAGGACGTCTTTGTCCGTGGTGCCCATGCAGCTGAACTTTTGCATGAGCTCCGCGTCCACGTCCATGTCCGTGCCCTCCATGGGTGGCGGGTGTCCCGTGGCGGAGACGGGGTGGTGCGGGGGTCCTCTCTCAGTTTAGTCCGAGGCCTTGTCCAGCCATAACAACCAGTTCAACAACAACAACCGTCACTGCGCATGGCACGACCAGGGGGGACGATGTTTGACGTTGCAACAGCCCGCGCGTCACCTTCGCCAATCATGTAGTGGGCGTCGACGTCATCTGTTGCTATTTGCAGCCACCTTTTCATTGGTTTATCAATGAATCCAAGTTCCTCATTTTTCAGCTCAGTATCAGATTTATCAGAAGTTTAATAATGGATAGGCTACAATAATTACACATTATTTGTAATTACTCGTTATCATTATTATCATTGAATCATGAGAACACACAAGATGTAGATTTTTTTTCAGCTTTTATTTTTCTTAAGATATATACCTAAGGCAATACCGATTCATTGCTGTAAGCCCAGGATTCAAATAAAAATTGTGTTATTGTTTAGCTTATCAATTAAAGCCAAGCTCATTTTGCAGCTTAGTACCAGATACATCAGAGGTTTAATATTGGATGTAATATTTGAGAACACATGTTTATATATATATATATGTGTGTGTGTGTGTGTGTGTGTATATATATATGAGTGAACTAAGATTTCACCTGGAAACCTGTCGATATATATACTACTGATTTAAGGAGACGCAGAGTAGCCGTTGGACTCAGTCATGTCTGAATGTCGATGCTTCATTTTATTTCTCCTCCTGAGGACGACACTGTCACTCTGGCACTACATATCATTTTGCTGGCAAAATATTATTGGCATATATGTGGATTTTCTAAATCTCTACCTCTAGGCTATCTAAAGCATTTCATTGAATTATAAATGACTTTGCTGTCTTCGTAAAATCCTTGACATATTTATAGTAAAAATTCAGCAAAACCACACATTTCCTTAGAAAAGTATTTTAATGGCCTTTCTCACACTTTTACAAGATATTTGTTACTGTTGGAATCATCAACTTTACACCTTTTTGTCTACAAAGACAAAATTTCATGATGTGCTCTCATTTTCCTATCTTGGTTGGAAAATAAGCCTTTATTTTCAAAGACAGTGAATAGTAAATTGGCAGGTTATTTTTTTGTTGTTGATGTGATGTGTGTACTTGTGGACATGCATAAATGATGACGTGTGTAAATTATATATTAACTATGTAGTTGTTTTTGTAAGGTAAGAATAATGCTTTGTCTGTACCCCTTCCCTTACTAGAAGCTATATTTCTTTATTATTGGTTTAGGATCTTGTACTATTAGTAGAGGTTGTTTTTGTTGAGTTTGTTTATTTTTTGGATAATGGTTGATTTTGATTCAGTTTGTATACTTTTGTGGTATAAAGTAACCAAGAACTTACTCTTACTGCCCTTATTAAGTACATTTCGATGGTCTTGTGTCTGAGTATTTCCATTATATGTTACTTTATGCTTCTACTCCACTACATTTCAGGGGGTTTTACACCACTACATTATTTGACATCTATAGCTACTAGTTACTTTGAAGGACTTTGAAGGACGGATGAGTACAATGATGATCTTCAAAAATATGATGTATTGTTATTGGTTAAACTTTCAAGCAGTATTTGAAGTAGTAAATTAAAATTAGGTTCAGCTTGACCAGCTACAACATTAAAATGATGCTTAAATAGTAATACATCAGTAATAATTACCCAGTAATCTGACATGGGGCTATTCTGCTGCCTACTTTTATTTTTACTTTGAGTACATTTTGCTGATAATATTTCTCTAAGTACAATTATGAATACAGGAGTTTTACTTGTAATGGAGACTTTTTATATTGAGGTATTGCTACTTTTACAAAGTAAAAGATACAAAGGTATCCTTTGCTTCACGTTTTTAACCACTAAAATATTCATGAAAGGTATACCTAGAGTGGGCAAGATCTTTCATTTTAATACAAGCAAAACCTGACTTCGATCAGTGTCATTTGTGATTAACAGACACTAAAACTTTCAACCAAAATGTTCTTAATTTAACAATGAACCTACTGATTTGCTGTTAAAATGTGGAAGTGGGTCCATTGGTGGAAGAAAATGACTTTAAATGGTTTATTAATTATTTACAAATATCTTTTCGTTTTGTGGCTTATTTCTGAATGAACTACTGTGTCTGATTTAGACTAAAATGCGTACAAAACAAACAGAACATTTACTTTAAACCATTTTCAGCAAGCAACCATTTCAGCACCTGTCAGGCGGAACTAACTGTGGGTAGGTCTTATATCTAGTGGGAACACTTATTGGGAACACCGGAATCGCGCTCTCGGCGGAGATTGCTGTCGATCATGCCTAAGTAAGTTCACATATTGTTTCTCTTTTGTGCTTAATCTCTGATTTCCACTTTTCAACGAACTTAATTATTGTTTATCTTTGTATTAAGTAACGAACGACGGTAAATACACTTTGAAAAGTAAAGAAAAACACCAGTTTGTTTCCCGCTGAACGCTGTGAGCTTTGTTTGGGATATGTCTATTTGCTGGACTCAGCCTCGATGTGAACGAAGCTAACAGTTACCTGCAAAAGACAACCACAGCACCGTGAAATTAAATCAATTTATCTGCCAGAGTCCACGATTCCGAGCATGTTTAGGACTTGTCATCAACGTCGAGCTCAACATTAAGGTGGTGCTTTTATTTTAGATATGAGTTAGTAACGTTAACGTCGGATTCGACTTGAGACTGTAATGCGGTTTTTTTTCTAGGTTAACTTAATTTATTTTTCAGGGATAAGAGCAGGTTATACTAACGGATAAAACAACATGTAACGTCAGTGTACCTCCAAGGCTCCATAGCTTTGGAAAGCGGAACATGTCAGCCACGCTGCTGCAGAGAACAACGCATCATCATGAAATTAGTAACGTTAGCTAAGAAAGTTAATAGAAATTAGGCGCATAATACTAACAAAATCAGTTATTACTTTAAAAAAAATGATGGAAATCTGAAGGTAAAGATGTCCTGCTGATATAAATACATTTAATAAACTAAACTCAACAGGGAACTATAGTGTTGGACATCTCAAAGTTTCCTGTAGGACAATTGATTTTCTTGCAGGATATTTTGTAACATCTGCACAATATCTGTATACAATAATTCCCACAGGACTCCCTCACAACTGAAACATACTTCTGTAGGACGTTTTTGTAAGGGAATCATTTGTAATATGGACATGACAACTAAACAAAAAGATTTACAAAGCTGTATGTCTATATTGCTGCTTGTAAAACCAGAAAAAGACAATGTTTTAGCCACGTGTCAGTGTAAATTAGATCTGACTCTTCAGTTTTACAGCTCATTAACAATTTTGATTTTACATTGATATATGTTCCAACTCTAATTTAAAGAATACCATTTTGTCATGTTTACAGGTTTTACTGTGATTACTGTGATACCTACCTTACACATGATTCGGTAAGTTGTGTTTGTGCGTACCAAATCACATTGTTGAAAAGCATGAAAGAATCTGATCTTTTGTTGTATTTACCTCCTGTTAAATATCCACAAATTTGTTCTATTTCTGTTCTAGCCATCGGTGAGGAAGACTCACTGCAGTGGCCGAAAACACAAAGAAAATGTGAAAGATTACTACCAGAAATGGATGGAGGAGCAGGCACAGAGTCTGATCGATAAAACAAGTAAGCAAGTTATTGTCTCAATTATCTGGAAAACGTGGCCGAGTGAATCTAGAAGAACTAAGCAACTGCACTTGCTGTGTAATTCTTTAAGACCTTTTGCACTCATTCAAAAGGTGTCCCTGTTCTCCAGGACAGCTGAAGTTATAAATATCCTATAACTTGTATGACTTGTATGAATTTCTACAGACATTTTGCTTTAAAACACAATGTGATGGGGTCTTGAATGTGTATTTTAAATGAGTCAGCCCTTTGGGATACAGCATGTGTGCAGTAAGTTTAACTTAAATATGAAAGTGACCTCTTGCGGCAGTAACATATTACTGATGATGATTTATTTGGCTGTGCAGTAGGGTTGCAGTGGTATACCGGTTTCACGGTATACCATGGTATTAAAATTGACGGTTATCATACCATGTCCCGTGCTTATCTACGGTATTGAATTCTACCGTATTAGTGTTTATTTAATAAAATATTTCAAGTTTATATCAAGTTTCATGTCTGTCAGGACATATTTTATGAAATTATAATAAAGCGTTTGTTCAACCAAAAAAACCTTCTGTTTTCATTCCTTTTTTTAAGGGTCATTGTAACTGATAATAATAATAATAATTGTGTAATACCGTGAAACCTTGATATTTTCTGAGACAGTTATTGTACCGTGAAAATCTCATACTGTTGCAACCCTATTGTGCAGTCAACCGTTCAAACTCATATTCATGGCATGCTTTTTCTTTTCCGTATTTAATATCCTGGTTAGATACATACAATAAACTAGGTGTTAGAGTAAAACGTGTTAGGTATTCCACATAAGGCATGCTTATGCACATGTGTGGGATATCCAAGCTTTTTGCCTAAATTGTGCACTATGTACACCAGCTTACTTGGGCCCCCTCTTGAGATTACAAACCACTAACCCACATAAGAGATCCAAAGCCAATGTGGTGCTAGAGTGTAGTCTTGTCCACTGTGCAGGAACATGTTGTTTTATAGACTAAATTATCCTTTGCAATAAGAAGAACTTAAAAAAGATGGTAGACTACACATCCTTTCAGCATGTCAAGAACACAAAATGACTATTTGGTTTTTTAAAGTAGACTGCTTTATTGGTAGTGGTGTATTTTTATCTGAATTTTTCATTTAGCACCCCTACCCCAAACACTTAATGTTGTTAATGTATAGTAGCCTTGCAGCACAAATTTTGCACCACGTCGTGTATTTTGCTATGCACAAATGTTAGAAAGACCCCATGTGGCGCACTCTGTGTTGTTGTTTGCCTTCCATAAATACATTATGAAACAGGCTTGAATGAATTCTTTACAAACACAATAAAGCATAGACAATATTGTGTACTGAACATGAAATATTTGTGTGCGTGTTAATGTTTTTTGTCTCTTCTCCCAACAGCGGCTGCCTTTCAACAGGGAAAGATTCCTCCGACCCCGTTTCCTGGTGGTCCTCCCCCAGGTGAGTCCATCGTCTTTCAGCTCTGCAGTAATTTGATTAACTAACCATAACATAGACACTGGCTCTTGATAGTTAGATTCAATAGAGAAAGGCTGTCAGCATTTTTGCTCCATATCGAGGGCTATTGAAATGAATTTCATTAGAATAAACAATAACAAAAGTGTGAAGCTTTATGTTCCTGCAGGATTACAACTAACAGCTAATTTAAATACATAAAACTACCACACCACTGGACATAATAGAAACCTACAGGAAAAATACTTTTTGTTTTACAACCTATGTCTTTCTTCATTCCACTTTGTTCTAAGTCTAAATTTGCATGTATGGAGCAAAAATACTCAGTTGCCAGTTTATCAGGCACACCTAGCTAAAACCAATGCACAGTCCTGCAATAAATTCAACCTTCATGAAGGATATAATTTTCAGTGTTTGATTCAACTGTGTGGTTATTTTGGATAGTAGTATAGTTTGTGGTGCTGTTAAATTATGTTGCATTATTATGAGGATTTATTTCATGGCTGTTGTATTAGACTGCATTAGTTTTAGCTAGATGTATAATAAACTGGCAACTGAGTGTATTAAATGTGTCAAGGGGCAGTGTCTCAAATAATGAAAGCATATGCCAAACTTGGATACAAGAAACAGAAATCATAAAACTATTTATTTACAGGTGTTTTCTGTTTAGTCAGATATCAATACAAATGAAGCTCTCAAAAGATAACATACTTCACTGTCTGTACATTAATTGTACACTAACATTTGCTGTTTGTAATACAGGTGGTCCTCCTCGCCCAGGCATGCTACCGACACCCCCTATGGGAGGTCCACCTATGATGCCCATGATGGGGCCTCCACCACACGGAATGATGCCCGGTGGACCTGGTAAGAAACAAGTTTCTTTGACAAAGTATCACTCATTCCTAATTTGTGTAACGTAGCATTTGAAAGTGCTTGCAGAAACCAAATGTGTTTGGCAGTTCAAGATATTTCAGACTAAACTGTTAAAGAAAGAAAGAAGCCTTGGTTGTCACCTCTTATTACACGGCTTTGTTGAATACTCGATTCTGATTGGTCAATTACGGCATTCTACGGTCTGTTATTTCTGAAGAGCAGGCCGCTGCTATGGACACAGTTGATTGTCTCTGGAGTCCAATCATATCAATCCGCAGAAAGTGGTCATGTGACAAAAAAATGTTTTAAAATGATTTTTTTAAATCAATATTTGGTGTCAAATTATTGATTTCTTTAGTAAGTATCCGTGTAATTAGCAGGATAATGTACAGCAGTCTCTTACATATCAGACAAGTTTGCAGCAATTCAGTCAGCCATTAGCAATGGTCACATGTACAGAGCAGACAATCGGCCACACAGTTTCATCTGTTTTTTGTTTTTTAGTGCCCTGTAATTTTTCCTGTTGTCACAAATAAAGTAGTCAACAGAATTATCCTGTTCAACCAATATGTCCCTTTCAAAACAAAAGTAAACATCTATCTGCCATTTGCCCCCTTCCTAATTCCTAAGGTTTCTTATAATGATAATTTGTTTTGTTTATATTATAATTTGCTGTAGGTCTAAAACGATTAGTCGATTAATCAAGTCGTCAATCGACGTGAAAATCATCGTAAACAATTCTGATAATCGATTAATTGTTGAAGTTGTTTTTTCAAGAAAACTACTATACATTCGCCATTTCCTGCCTCTCAAAATGTGAAGATTTGCAGTTTTTCTCTTTTTATATCATTGTACATTAAATATCTTTGTGTTTTAGACTGTTGTTAACTTGGGCTCTGGTAAATTGTGATTGACATTTTGTATTATTTTCTAACATTTTATAGATTAAATGGTGAATTTAAGTATCCTAAAAATAATTGACATATTAATCGATAATGAAAATAATCATTAGTTGCAGCCCTAAAGCCGTTGTCATAAATCAATACCTAAAGCTGTGTGTCCCTTCACTGTCACATTTAGGAGGCATGAGGCCACCGATGGGAGGACCCATGCAGATGATGCCAGGACCACCACACATGATGCGTCATCCGAGACCGATGATGATGCCAGTCAGGCCGGGCATGATGCGACCAGACAGATAAGAGCGAGTGGATTTTCTCCGTTCTTTGTTGCCATGAACAGACACTGTCTAGTGAGGACACTTGGTTTAACACTTGGATTTATCAATGCGACTTTTTAGATTCTCAAACGTCCAGTTTCTTCAACCTTGAACCTGAAGTCCCTGAAGTAATTATGTCATTTTTGTCATTCAGTTACTTTATTTTCTGCCGGAATTGTAGTATTTATTACTATTCACCTCATTACAATTAATTTCAGATCCCCGTTTCAAAGTTTTTGTAATTAAACGTCTCTTGTGTTGGTGTCAAGATTGAAATATCCCGTCTCACTTTGACAAACTGTTCAGCACGCACATGTAAAGAGCGTGTTTGATTTGACAATATTTGTTACTATATTTTTGCTTTGTTTTAGGTTTTACATGTTTTGTTGTATTTCATTGCATTGCTTTGATAAATAAAACAGTGATTTCAAACCTGTTTCTTTTAGATTTCAGTCCCCATCAACAAAGCTGTGTTTTAATGTTTTCTCATTAGTCCCTGCACTAACACGGGTGTTTTCATTTATTCTGTCTCTGTGGACCGATGCTTTGAATTATGTGATGTCAGAAAACAATGTACCAGACAGAATGATAACAGGGTACAGGTAAGCTAATGTTGCTTGGTAACTCGTGTGTGTGTGTGTGTGTGTGTGTGTGTGTGTAAGGCAATTGTTTACTTACAGGTTCAGCATATCGACTTTATAAGGTAGTAGTATGTCAGTGTATCTGTTGTCACATTGATTTATGTATGCTGTTAAAATTTAACTGCTGAGGATTAGAAATGAAAGTTTCTAGTTGGCAACTTAATGCAGTTTTTGAGCCGTTCACAACAAAATAAGATGTGGAACAAGTTCAAATAACGTTATTTTCATTAGCAATTATTCTGCTGATTAGTTTCTCGATTTCTCGACAACAGTGAGAGGACGCCCTGTTAGCTCACCTGGTAGAGCGCCACCACACCATGTACTAAGGCTGAATCCTGGGTTCGATTCTAGCCCGGGGCCTTTTGCTGCATGTCATCCCCTCTCTCTGCCCCCTTTCCTGTCTCTCTTCAGCTGTTCCTATCCAAAAAAGCCAGAAAAGAAGACAATAGTGAGAAATGCTGCGATAATTTCCCACAGCCTAAGGCGCCTTCAAATGTCTTGTTTTGTGATCAGTAGTCCAAATCCCAAATATATTAAGTTTACTATTAAAAAATGACAAAGAAAAGCACCAAATTCTCACATTTGAGAGGCTAGAACCTGCAAATTTTGAGCAACTTTGCCTAATAATGACTATTGACATATGACATTTAATTATCAAAATGTTGCAGATTAGGTTTCTGTCGATCGACTAATTGTTTTCACCTTGAACTTGCCAAAACATCACTCAAAAGAAATGCATGTTTGCGTTTTGCTCGAAGAGGAAGAAAACAAGCCAAATTTGAGTTGAATAAAGTGAAAGTTTGGAAGCGTTTCCAATCTATTCAGCCTGATTCTTCGTTGCATCAATTTGCATTTCCTTGCTGTTCTTCAAGTTTTACATAATTCTTTTAAACAATTTTAAACAAACATGAAAACATCAGGCCCATTATTTTTGCCTGGCATTTTAAGAAGATTCAAGTTGTCAAACATAAATTGAGTTCTTAAGGTTAGCACTGTCGCTGGGCAGCAAAGAGGAACCCATTTGAACCCAACCCAGTCACCTGAGGTTTTCCTGAGTGAATTTGACATGTTCTCTCTGCCTTGAGGTGTGAATGTGTTTGTCAAGTGTGTTAGCCCTGTGATAGACTGGTGACCTGTTCAGGGTGAATGCTGCGTCCTGCCCACTGCATTCTGGGTTTAACATCACCCTCAAGAGACCCTGAATATTACAAGCAGATATAGAAAACAGCAGGATGTTTAAGATGTAGTTTCAGTAGACAAATGAGAAAGCTGACCCAGCTCTCATTAGTTTATTCAGTCAAGCATGTTTAAAGAATTCCAGCTCTTACATAAGAATCGGTGGCTGCCAGTGAATCATTATCTCAGCTGACATTTATGTCTACAATGCCTTGCAACAATTCAGCTCTCTCTTCTAGCTGGATTGTAACTTCTGTATCCATAATCACAAACGCCTTGTCCATAATTATGAAAATGTCTCAACAGATGGAGCTAGAGAGGCATAATGCTTTGTAATTAGAACCAAGACACTGGAATGATTTCTGATGACTGATTATTTGCTTCCATGGACTGTCTGAATTTCTTTGTATCTCACACTCCCAGAGGACATTTTTGTGGCTTTATGGTTTAGGAAATTTCTAGGCCACATATAAAAAAAAAAAACACATTTGTTGGCCATATGCTTCTCGCCATGTTTGCCAATTTATATACTTGCATACTGGAGGGAAAGCACCGCAAAGACAATTCAAACTGTTATAGTGCTGTGCACCACATCTGATAACTTTTGGTAGCTGTCAGTCATGCATGTTGTAAATTGTGATCTTCAAAGAGACTTTGGTAGATTACATGCAATCTGATGGCCACTCTAAGGGATGGATTCCATTAAGTGTCCTATAAACATCCACTCTCCACATCAGTGAGACAGGAATAAAACCATGTTAATGCACATTTTATGCATATGTTGAGCATAGGCGGATGCCCAAGTGTCATCTGAAATCGGAAGAGTCTATGAATATTCAATCTAGCCATGAAGTGGTGCATTGCCCTGAAGGGAATGAAGTGTTTATGATTCGGGCTCAGGAGTTGCGGAAATAAGCCTTTATCATGAGAAATATGTATTATAATAAATCTTACAGGAGGGGAACCACCGATGAACAGACACTGTAGGGCTTGATCAAATATTTTTAATGTTAGATGAGAAATTTTGGTTTTAAAAAAAGAGATTTTCAACAGTTATTCACATGTATTTTCCACAAGAGACACGTGTCCTTTGGGAGAAGACAGCATTCCCTTGATGTTGCTATTACTATGTGCTACACTGTAAAAACACTAACTTATATTTTTGGGGTATAAATGAGGATTGCAAGCTGTTAGGACTTGAAAATATATCATTTTAGCTGCATTTTTCAAGAAAAAACTGAAGTTATGTCAACAAACCAAGCTAGTATCTTGCTTCAACACATGTGAGTGTTTCCTGATTTACAAAGTCAAAAAGTTCTGTTAACTTGTGATCTTTACTTGTGAAATGTGGAAAAAAACTATTTTGGGAGTTCACTCCATGTTTATCATTTTATATCAGTCCTGTCTACACTGTACAATCTCATAATTATATTGAATCACCTCATCTTTTATCATTATCCCTGTGTAATTGGATAGATTTTCTAAATTATCTAGTTATCACGTTCAGAAACTAAAATCAGCGATCAAAATGGAGTTGATTTGAGGCTTCTGCAGCTAGACAAATGAAGTTGGTATCTTCCAAAGTTACTGTCTTTTTATTACAAAATTCCTTCTTTGTGTTACAGTCTCTCTGCCCACTTGATTTGATTAACTCTGACTGCTGAAGCCTGGAATAAGTCAACAGAGTCAACAAAGTTGGACGAACTTAAAGACAGAGCTTAAGAAAATTGTTCAAATTGTCTAATTTAAAATGTATATTGACTTTTGTTGCCTTGAAATTGACTTGACTTTTTCATTTTTAATGTGCAGTTCACATTCCTGTCATATCAACTCTCAGGGCTCGCAGGAGAGGCACTCAGAAAACGATTCTCTGCAGCCCCCAGACCCATCAGCAAGGCCGTGAAGAAGAAGGAGGACTGCTGATTGATTAATTGTTTATACCAAAAAGGACTGCCAACAGGCCAGATCCGCCTAGATTTGCACGCAGAAGGATCATTTGGGTTCTGTATTCATGATGATGCATCTTTTTTTGCTCCCAGCATGCAGTTGGCATTCTTATAACTCAACAGCCTTGGTTGAATGGAAAGTTATAATCCCCCGACTGCTGATAAAGCCAATTGGCTCATAACTGCATAAAGACCAGGATGATGCTTGGGAGTATGGCATGATTGCGCTGGACTGCTGGGTGGGCTATTGATGAAAAGAATCCGAGAGAAAGAAAGCGGCTGCAAGACAAAGGCTTTGGGAGACTCTTTCAATACCCCCTGTCTCTCCTTTTCCTCCTTTCTTTTGTCTCTCCCTCCAGCTCTATGCTACCTCCTCTCCTCCTCCCTCTCGTCTCCTTCTCTCTGCTGCCCTGCTACCAACACTACTCTGTAATTTAATCCATTTAGTCATGGCTCCAGATCAATATCCATTTTCCTTGGCCTTAGGGAGAGCCTCTTGAATCTGCTTGTTTCAAATAGTGGTTCTGTTGGCCAGCAGGGGCTCCCATGGGCCTGCGGGCTGATACAGATGTAGTACAACACAGTATCTGAGAAAACAAAGCAAGGCTTGCAACTAATCTTTCACTAACCTGCTGTACAAAACACAGCTGTAGATGTTCAAGCTTTATCTGTATTTTCACATTTTGACAAAACTTTTTGTTGTACTTTGCATCACTTAAACTTCTTGATCACAGATGAATTATTCTCTTCCACTGAGATGTTGAAATGCAACGCCTGGCCGGTTAGCAAATGAATGACATCAAATTAGATTCAATTAAGGCTAATTTGATTAGTGGGCCTTGTAAGTGACCAGGAAGAAAGATGGAATTATTATTTCCTCTCCCTCCAGGATTGATTTACTGTCGGCACAGTGTAGCACACTGGGATGGCAGATGAAGAGTTAGCTTTACTACACTGTAAAGGTTCAATCACTGCAAACAGCCTGTGTGTGCTGCCAAAGTGTCCTTGAGCAAACATAACAACATGCCATCAGCTAAAAGTCTAAATGTGACTGTAAGAATTGGTCACTCGCTGCCATTGGGTTAACATTTTGAGTGCACATAACATTGTTAGCTGCCCTACTTCAGCATAAACTGTGCGTAGCCCGCCCCGTGGTGGCCTGCCACCGGCCAGCTGTACGCTCTGTGGACACTGACAGTGATTCTCCTTCACCTGCTCCACTGTGTTGTGCATTGCCATGTTTTATAAATAACCATGTTAAATATTCATCTGTTAGCATTTGCATCCAAAGTATTTTGCACTTCACAGCTGAGTTTCTTAAAGTCAAAAGGACAGGCAAACAATTTACACAACTATTTACTGACACGATTGTAAATACTGGTGTGAAATAAGACATAGAAATTGGTTACAGATATGTCACGTCAATGTTACATTCATTTTTAATGGATTTTAAAACAAAAATGTTACCAAAATCGCCCACCTCACCGGTATGTCACACATTTTTGAGTTTATATCAGTGTTGTATGCAGATGCAAAGGAAACATTTATTCAGCAGCAGAATTAAGATTGTCTCTAATTCATATTTGACTCTTTCTCGTGTTTTATCTGGAAAAGAGAGCTGGATGTGGTCACAAATCTACATTACTATCTACTAGTTAGACATATGTATTATTCAGTGCCAGTATCATAGTAATATAATCCAGTGATTTCGAATGAATAAAAAACATGTTACTTAATAATTACAAATCAAAGACAAATCAAAATGTTATTATCAATTGTTTATCTGATAAGATAAACACATTATCCCTCAGGCATCATGTATAACTCTGACAGTGAAAGAAAAAAAGTGGATGAAAAACTCAAGTAGGCTACACATAAGGTGATGAGATTTGTATATTATTTTTTCATTTGTTTTTGTTTTCCCCAATTCTGAAAGTCTAAATTTGGAATACCTGATGCATTTTTCATATAACCTCACCTCCAACTAAAGGACTTGAATTTTTTAACAGGGTCCTCATCACCTCAAACATATGGTTCTTGTCCATACATGCATATAAAAGTAGTTGCAAATGTCTGCCTCTTAAGAGTGTCCCTGGACTATAGCTGATGTGCCATCACAAATATTATTTTCTTTCTTATCACTTTGTTGCAAGAAAATTTTTTTTTTTTTTTTTGCACTTATGCCCTGACTCAGTTTTGTTTGATATCTAATCTAAAACAGCATGCATATGGTTTTTCCTTTTAAGTTGGAAAGTGCCACTGTCTGAGGGTTAACATTCAGTTATTATTTCAGTAAATTAAGCACTACTCTTAAAAACTACCAAGCCACAAATAAATTAAAATGAAATTTTGTTTGATATATTATGCTGTGAGCCCTATAAAGCCAAAAAGCAGTAACTAAATATCTGGTCAAACGTAAGTTAAGACGGGACTTTGTGACATCTGTTTTACCATATAAAAAGGTATTATTCCATGAAAATGTATAATTTCTATGAAAACAGCATGTAAAAATAACTACAAAACCGAGCTAAAAACCAACCCGAACCACAGTAACTGCACTCTAGCTATATCAAGTCAAAGCTAGCTTTAGCGGTTAGCCTTAGCTGAAGCTAAAACAAAATTTTTAATATTATCTATTTTGATGAATACATGACAAGACATTTTAGTAATTCAATATTTTATTCCACATAACTAATTAACTAGCTCTTGTGGAATTCATGTGTTTTGGTGTGGTTAAGCTACCTTCAAATCACATATTTAAACTACCTTTAAATCACATGTTTAATTGTATTTAATTGTAGATGAATATATTGCATTGAACTTGTTAAATGAAAGCTGAATGGACAATTTGTTGGTAGGAACTGCGTGTTTCCCCTTGCATTTTGTGAAGATTACCCAAAGGCAGAGTGCAGTATCTACAGTTTTGAGTAGGCTATAATAATCAGCCTAAAAAGGCGTAAAATGAAGGCATAAGCTACAGGCTTTTTATCTGTTCTGCAGTTAGCCAGCCTGAAAACTTTAAACCCTTTTTTTACTGCTTCTGTAGTTACTGCTCACTGCCAAAATGCTGAAAATGACAATATAAGGATGGAGCCTGTCGCTCCTGCTCACACTCTCTCTTTTCTTTCTTTCTTCTCATCAGGAGCAGCATTTTAAAACCCTTCAAGTTCAGCCCTTTGCACTTGTACATGAACACACAACATGATGAAGGCAAAATGAAGGTGCAAAATCTGCAGTTTTATCCATAATGATTGTGGAAGATTACCAGAGAGGAGAGAAGTTTCACAAATCACTTCTTTTCCAGCCTCAGAGGCACACACGAAACTGCCTCGAGTATCCCAAATTGTTTCTGTCAGGAAGCTGTCTTCGCAATCAAGTGTCTCGCTGCTTATCTGCCCTACAGAAATTTCTGTTGTTCCCTTCTGTCAGTCAATATGCGCCCATGTGGCATTGAAAAACCCATCATCTGTTACCATCTCATCTGTAATGGTTTATAATACAAGGACTCAGCTCTTGTTAGAAATGAGCAAAAACCTGCCTTTATCAAAGTATACGAGAGACTGCTTTCCACTGTTGGGTACTTTCTCGGCTTACTTCTCTCTTTTGCTAAAGATCTGAGTTAGTCAGCTCTCTACTAAGTGAACATATTCAAGCCCTAAAAATAAAACACAAACCATTTCCAGGCACATTTTTATTTCTTTCTGAGAATTCACTGACTTTTTTATTTTCCTTGACATGTTGTCAAGTCATGCTTCTCTGAGGAGTTGATCATTTTCACATTTGGCATTTTACAAGATAAAGTAAAAATAACATATTTCAAAACAATAAGAACATTTTCTCTTTCTAAAAATAAGAATGACCAGGTGAATCCAAGTTAACAGAAAAGTCTCCTGTAATGACACCTTTTAAATCTGAGTATGTCTTGACAGAAAGCTAGAACTGAATACTAGAGTGCTGTCTTGCCTTTTACTACAGCAACAAGTAAAATTGCTTCTAAAAATGTGCTCAATATAGAGTCAAGGGCAGAGTCTATTTTTAAGGAAAGCATTCGTACTCTCTAAAATTCTTTGATGTCCAAAAGCTTAAAAGGCTAAAAGCCTTTGGCTAAGCACTGTGTATCTAAAGATGAAGGCAGATTTAGCCATAGCAATAAACTTTTGCACATAAAAGAATTACTTTTTTAAGAGATTTGAGACAACAGGCAGGGTTTCTGCAACAAGGAATACAACGTGATAGTAGAAAGACGTTCCTATAGTATTTTGCACCTTGAGTATGTGCAAATTCTTTTATAAATGGACTTTCCCCCAACTATCAACAGTGATTAAGGTCTTTACTCTCAACGTATGTTCTTAATTTATCTTAAAGTGCTGAGTGAGCCATCCAACAATGGAAGTGGAATGTCTTACCTGACTCACTTACCTGAGAATAAATTGGGTGGTCTGTGTCCAACTATTTACCTGTCTTCTCATCCTCGCTCTACCTGCTCTCCTCTGTGACTCTCTGCATCTTTTGCTCACTTATTCCCTTTGTCCTTTCTTCCCTCTGAATTGAAATGCGTCCCTCATTCATTTTCTCCCCATGGACCTTTGATAAGACCATAGACTGTATGGATAAGACGCAGTGGATTGTTAGTTATTAGATTAAATTGAACATTTTTAGTGTCCCCCCCCCCCCATCATATTCTGAGCCAACTGCAATAAAACAGGGAATGTGTTTAATCTCTCAGTGGCCAATGTCATTATCACCCCCCTGTTGGGAAATTCAGAAACATGAAGCTGTGCCCATTGTTTTCACTGAGAGCAGCACAGAGAGCTTTAACCTAACACAGGATGCTCTGCGTGCCTCTGGCTTCAACACAAACATTTACACATACATAAACACACACGTGCATGCATGCATACATGAATACACTGCAGGTGAACACACAGGACATCATGCCATCTTTTCTCATCTTTCATACAAATGAACTACAGTTGGATTCCATGGTGTGCTTCCAGCATGCTGAATTAATCTGTTAAATGTATTTTTACTCTTATGTGGCCGGCAGCGGTTGTTGTGGCACATGATGCCACGCAGCGTGATAGAAAAGAATGAGCAATCTCTTGTCGCACCAGGCCAAAAAATATTTTCCTCTTGAAAAGGATGCAGTATAAATGCTGTAATAAGATCACTGATAACCAGCTTTTGCCTTCAGGTTCAGATTGCTCTCCCTCCTTCCACGGGACAATTACAACTGACCAAGACTAAGAGTCTACAGCATGCTAGCAGCTCTGTGAGGCTGTACTTGAATTAAACACTAACATCAGCTCACAATAACATGCTCACAATGACAAACCTGATGTTTACCATGTTTGCCATCTTAGTTTAGTTTACCATGTTAACATGCTAACATTTACTAATTAGCATACAATTTACAGCTGAAGCTGATGGTATTTGTGCAAATATTCCGTCAAACCAAAGTACTGGACACTTTTTATCTTGCGCCATCATCAAGTAAAAATTTTTTGCCACAGTTATGTTTAAGAAATTTCATGGCAATCTCATTAATAGTTCTCAAGAATATTTCACTCAAAACCACAAATGTGAACCTCATGGTGGCGCTAGAGGAACAGTCAGTCATTAGGATTCATCATCACAGGATCATGAATGTCTTTACAAAAGTTTGTGCCAATCCATCTCGAAGAAGTTGAGACAATTCACTGAATAAGTGAAAACTTTGACCTGCTGATAAGTGTCAGGAGATCACCAAAGTCATTAGGATTCATCGTTTGGAAACAATGAATGTCTGAACCAAATTTCATGGCAATGCATCTAATAATTGTTAAGACCTCTCACTAAAACCGACTGACCAACATTTCCATCCATAGAAATAAAATGCTAGTAAACCACTCCACACCAGTAGAGGATTGCCAGATCCTTTCACGGTGGGGAGCTCATGTCAGTTTTCCCATGACCTACAGATGTTGCCGATGTTATTGATAAGTGGGTATTTGAGGAAATTCACAGAATAACCCAATGAGATTACCCAACTAAACCCAGTCAGACGCTGAGAAAAGATTGTATCTCTACCTTCCAGTCTCTCTGTCTCGCTCCCACTCTCTAACACTGATGGATATCCAGCGCTACGTCTTCACTCAGCCGTGCACACTTGGCCTCCCATTTCCCTGCTGAGAGGTCAGCTCTGTTCGTGTCTGCTGGAAAGCTTTCACAGGAGCAGCATCTTTAGCCATTCTGAGCTAACAGCAGGTAGTTTTGCTGTTGACTCTCTTGAAGTGATTTATTTCATCCCTCGACTTTGAAATATCTTTAACAGTGAAGTAATATTTGAAGAGCGTCGTTTCAAAGTGAAACACCTGTGCTCGATAGCTCAAAAATAATGTAATAGGAAAATGTGTTTTTACTGCCTGTATATTGAAGTTGTTTTGGGGTTATTTCAAAATCTATATACTGAATATAATGTTGGCCTGTAAATGACCTCTTTTTTTCTTGTCTTCTTAGCATAACTTATTACGTTATTATTATTTCTTGGATATTTCGGCTTATCCAGTAATGAACAGTATGAATTCCCACATTTCTGGGCTCTGAAAATGAAAGCTTGGATGAATGGCATCCCTGCTGCCTTGGGGAACAGATGACCTTAAAGGTTAGCATCAGAGCATTCTTGTCCGTGACTCTCGGGTTAACGTCCTCTCAAACTCTCCAAGGAGAAAAACACGAGTCAAACAAAGTGCTATGAGATTTCGGAGAATGAAGCACATGACTGTCATTTAGATTCCCTGGCAAACAGGGAATTGTACAGCACATTTTATGGTGTTCATGAGAGGTTGATTTGGAGTTTTGCTGCCATTTGCAGATTTGTTTTGAAGCCAAACAGCCTCTCTGACGGTAATAGCTTCCTAGGATGATTAACTTTATTAGATCTTTACCCAGTGGCCTCATTCTCCGTCTCCGTAATGCCAGTTGTCAGGTGTGTGAGGTGTGTGGTGAGAGTGGTGAGAAAAATAGGTTTAGAACTTGCACAGTGTTATTAAAAATGTCAATTCTGGACCTGGGGACACATACATTAGGTGGAAAAAACGTCACAAACACGCACAAGAATGCTGAAAAGGTATCCGTGTGTCAGGGAGCACAAACAATTTAGGAGCACACAACACAAGACACAAACACCGTGCACATGAAAACATTGCACTCCAGTGTATGTGTTTACTGTACGCGATGTCCCTCTGTGACTTGCACAGTGTGCATGTCTTTGTTTGAGAAGAGTGTTCATGAGTCACCACTGTCTTTAGCCCGAGGCTCAGCAGCCAGCCAGCTGAAGGAGGGATGCGTGTTTTATTTTAGTCGCTCTAATATGCCGTGAAGACATCATTATCTTGAAACATGTTGTATTCCAGAGCCTCTATTGTTTCAAATGGCACAGACGATGTGGATAACTGTTTCATCCACATCACAGTCATAGAGATCATTAGATGTGCAATTCAACGTGCTTCATTAGATGTGGCTTTTGTTATTGCCAGCTAAGCAGTATGTGGCTGTGTGAACCCTCCTTGGAGAGCGAAGGATGTTATCTTTTTTGTCATGCACATACCAGCGCTGCGCATAGGGAAGAGGTGAGCATGCAAGGAACTTGGCTGATTGAGGGCACAGGGCACAGAGACGTGCTGTGCACGGCTACGGTTGCCTGTGAATACTAAGGATGCCTCACAAAAGATCATTTTGTCAGCATCAACTCCCTTTGAGAAGAGTCATGAATAGCACAGAGTGTGTGAGATCTTTTCTACATTCCTCCCATATATCATCAACATTTCCTATCTTGATTTGTTTAACCTCTGCAGATCCCAAGAGTTCATATTCCTTTACACATCCAAGTTAAAGAACACTTTATGGTATTTATGGTTTGGTAAATGATATCAGAGATATTTTTCTTCAAATATATCACAGAAAAGTAGAAAACAATCAATGTATTCTAATAATTTTGGCATCAAAATCAGTGTGTAGCTGCTGTGAAGTGTCACCACTGTGGCCTAGACTGGATTTGTGACTGTAAAATATGTGCATGAAAGTCTGTTAGAGATGAAGCTCCTGGCCAGGCAGAATTTACAGAGGAAAAATAGGAGAAGCATCCAGAGGAATGTCCTAAATATTCTGCTACACTTCAGGTCATTGACACTTTCACAGAGTTGGGCCAAAAAGTGTTCCGGATGGATGGATGGATTTAATCTACGACTCAGAGTTCATGGTGTTGATCAGAAGTATGTGTAGTCTTTTATTAGGCGGTTTTTGAGAGCCTAATACTGAATACTGCATCACAGCTTGGTTTGGTAACCTCTCTGTGCAAGTCCAAACTATTCCGACTCGTGCAGACTGCATGGAAAATAATAGGTGTAAATAAGCATCCATCCCTGTAGTCTACCTATGAACACACTGTTCTAAGGCAAGCCAACAAGATAATAACCAACCCATCCCATGTGCTACACACTGAGTACTAGCTACTGCTATCAGCGAGGAGGTTTAGAGCACTATGTTGTATAGATTTTAAAACTTTTTTCCAAAATATGAAAACCAACAAAGCTTTGTTTTTACTTATTTATTGACATTTGTACCATAGGTTTTATCTACTTAACGTCCGTGTATGTTTTGTTTTTTTACTGTATGTTTTATTATTATGTTCTATATGTTTCTTGTTCTCTATAGATGTCTTACCCTTGTCTTTATTGTATTTGAAATGTTTTTTTATGGATGCGGCATGGGTGGAAGCCCAATCCAAATTTCCTACAATGTGGGACGATAAAGCGAATCTTGATAGATAGATAGATAGATAGATAGATAGATAGATAGATAGATAGATAGATAGATAGATAGATAGATAGATAGATAGATAGATAGATAGATAGATAGATATGTGAGGTCTGAAATATAATTTACATCATGTCTGCCCTAGAATAACAAAACTAAGCTCAGCTCAGTAACCCCAGTCTCTTGCACACACACACTCTTGGACACACACAAACAGAAAAGGAGGAATCCCGACTCTCCCTCCTTTAAAATGGAGCAGCCACCCAGTGCGTCAGTAACCTGATTACCCCAGCTGTCAGTCTGAATAAGGCCAGGCTTTGGGATCCTCCCGTTCTCTGATCCTCAGTACGGGACAGAGCCGGTCCTCCTGAAGAGTCTGGAAACAACTTCAGAAAAGGACGGACACAAAACCACAGAGCAGGGAAAGCAAGAGGGCTACAAGTCAGCAGGTAAGAGGATGCATGCATTAGGACTGTTTTGATTTCAGCTGATAGTAATGAGTTCACGTTTTTAATCATCAGACAACAGGCTTTATCTTAAAGTACTATAGATGCATTTGAATGTATCCATGTGTTTCTGGATGAGCAGTACGCACTGGTATGTGTCACATGGAGATGCAAAGGAAAACATGCACACTCACGCGCTTCTTTATTCATCTATGATGGTTTCCTCTTTCAGATTCTACTGGGAACACTCGCTTTTATGAATTGCACAACCACATTAGATACATGGCCTGATAAGAAAAGCAGACTATGTGGAAAGGAGAACGTGTAGGTTTATCAAAAAAGTCACAGTTGAGAGGATAAAGGAGGGGGACTCTTTGAGGCAGCCAGTCACTAAGGGGAGGGCAACAGGATACAACTAGTGGGTGGACCCTGATGATTGTTTCTGTGCACAAGAAGTCTCTCACTTACACGCTCCCTTTCCCTCCAAAAAGGAGCACTTTGTATGAGTTGGAGTCAGTTAGTCTACAATATTTATATTTCATTAATCTGTGTCTTTCAGTACTACCATTGACTGGCTTTCCACAACTTGAAGTTGTAAACCTCCACAAAGATCCTGGATCACTCTCTGGACTGACTAAAAAAGTCAGAATACTGCAGGAAACTGAGGATCCTGAGCTGCACTTGGCAGCTCCAAAACAATGGCAGAGCGGATGGCGGATGCCAACCCCACCAAGGTGATCCAGAACTCAAAGGCTGACATTAAGGACTCGAGTGAAGTTTCAGCTGAGTCTGTAACGGTGGCAGCAGTCAAAGTCAGACCTGCAGACCTGGGTCTGATTCGAAGCTTGTCCAAGTCGGACTCTGACTTGTTGACGTCACCACTCGGAGAGGAGGATGGAGGTCTGGCTGGCCGCAGTGGGTCCTTGTCTAACTGCAGCTCTGGGCAGCCGTCCATGGAGCGCATCTCTTCCTTTGCCTCTGAGTGGGATGAGGTAACACTCGAGTTCTGGGGATGTGAAACAAGTGGGATGGTGTAGAGGACAGAGGGAGTGGCACTGTCGGTGTTAAGGCATGGACAGGCTTTCAAGTAGAGTGTGTTAATGTCCTTAAGAGAGAGTGCGTTAGCGAGTGTGAATGTGTTAGAGAAAAAAGAGGCCGATAAGAGATGCAACTGAGGATCAGTGAGAAGGAAAGAAAGAAATGGGAACGGGTGAAGCAGCAAATTTCAGGAGAGAGAAAGGAAGGAAGGAAGGAAGAGGGGGAGAGCAGAGGCAGCAGTATGAGAGAGATCAGGAGTCCAGCAGAAGCAATGATAGACTGTAGTAACTTTACCCAGGCTGTTGGCGTAGAGTGCCTGCGGGTTTGTGCTTGAATGCATGAATGGCTTGATCACTTGCACCGACCTCCCTGTAGCAGCCCTGGCATCCAAGACTAATTGGGCTTGTGCTGTCATTCCACATCCACTCAGTACATGTCTCAGGGGCCGACCCACGCTTCCACTGTCTCCTCCTGCACTCCTCTGGCTCCTTTGCTCTGTCTTGCGCCATCTACTTTCAGCCCACTGTGAGCACCCCAAAAGCCTTAACTTGTGATTCAGGAGCAAAGACCCTGATATTAATAATCATTTCTTACCAAAACTTCCAAACGCACTTAAATAGTCAAAACCTGTGGGGGCAGTGGTTGATGGCTGATAATATATTAACATAGTGCAAAGCTTAGAGGCGAAATTATGCAGTTTTCAAAATAATGTCCACAGCAGACAAGAACACTTCTGACACTTTCTGCAAAGTACTTAATCTCTATCACAATGATAAAGAATATAAAATGTTATTCAGACTATTAGATTAAGTTTTGGCATAGTGCAATATCTTGTCATAACCAACCGATATGCTAGCAGTGAAAAGCCTGTTGATATTTCTTTTCCTCTTGTGAAACACATAAGTCATCCTCAGTTTAGGAGCAGTTCTTGTTTATCTATGATGAATTCATGCATTTTTATCTACGGATTTGACAAAAAGTTGAGTTATTCTCGAGAAAGTGAATTACAGAACAGCATAATTCATGAGAGGAACTGCCATGAAGTTCAAGGTAATATTCAGAAAAGATATATTCAGGAAGTTATTTATCCTAGCAGTCTTTGGTTTCCAGGGCCATAGCTACCATTAAGTAGACTGAGGTTACGTCCTCTGTAATAAGGTATTTCTGTGAATATAAGGGGTTTAATGACACAAAGAGGAGTTTGCATTCTGCAATTACACAAATATTACACATGTTGGGTTCAGCTAATATTCCATAAGACTAAATATCTGAATTTGATTGTTTTAGGCAAAAACATTTCCTTATTTATTATTCTACAGCAGAATTACATACCCAACAATGCAGAGACAGCTTTGACAACATTTAGACCATAATTAAGGGCGATAAACTTTACAGAAAATATAATTGAACAGTGAAATGAGTAAGTAAGTATGTTTTTTCTTAAATACTTAAATACCTAGTCCATAATTTCTTGGATAGGTGGGGTCCTGCTGGAGGAATTTGGACCTCAATATTGCTAAACTTCCTATAGCCATATTGGTCTCAACTGAGCCCAGTTAGATTTGTTTTTGCCCAGTTCTGTTGGCTGCTAGCATACACCAGGGAATGTACCCCCCAAAAAAAAAAAAAAAAAAATCAAGGAATACTGCTTCGTTAAAATACAAAACTAAACTTTATTATTGCGGTTACATGGTTACATATCTCTCCCTGTCCAGTGCCCACTCTCTGCCCCAACCCTCTGCTCTCTGACAGAACTGTTTATTCAGGCCATGTTGGGTGGGGTGTCCTGTTTCCAAGGGCATCCTGTTTTGCAGCTGCTCCTGAGTGTCTGTTTCAAGCCAGATTTCAAGGGATTTGTTTGGGTTGAGGATATGGGTGTGTGTTTTGTGTGTGCTAAAGGCAAAAATTGACTCTGACCTGTGAGTATATCTCATGAAGCGATCAACCACCACCAAACATTTAAAGTGACACACAAGGCTCAGAGGGAGGCTGGGCTTTAGGTCAGATACAAAACCAAACTGACATATGTCAGTAAATGTGCACACAGAAAGCTGCCTTATATCTCCAAGTTGCCTATTATTTCCAAGGTTCTCAAAAAATTGTTTCTAAGCAGCTTCATGATGCTGTGGAAAACAATAGTACCTTTGAAAAGTTCCAATCTGGTTTTCGCCAGCACTGCAGCACTGAGACAGCCCTTTTCAGAGTCACTAATGAATGCAGACGCAGGCATTTCTGTTCAGTTCTTGTGCTGCTGGATGTAAGTGCTGTCTTTGACACTACTGATCATGGCATTCTTCTAGATAGACTGAGGCACTGGGTGGGCATATCGGCCACTGCACAAAACTGGTTCTCATCTCATTTGTCCAATAGGATTCGCCATTAACAACTTCATGTCATTGTTTTCCCAATCAGTTATGGTGTGCCTCAAGGTTCAATTCTGGGACCAATACTGTTCTCCTTATATATGCTCCCCTTGGGTGATGTCATCTGATGACATGGTATTTCTTTTCATTGTTATGTTCATGACACACAGTTGTACCTCCCTGTCAAGTCCACTGACCTAAGTATGCTTAGGACTGCCTGTCTGACATAAAAAACTGAATTTCGATACATTTTCTACACCTCAACTCAAATAAAACACAAATCCTTTATATTGGGCCGCAACACATCACTAAACAAATACTGCCATCTACTGGTTACCTGTCACAACATATCAAGCCTGTTGCAAGAAATCTTGGTGTCCTGTTTGATAGTAATTTATGTTTTGTCTTCATGGCCTGGCTCCAGACTATATTTTAGACCTTTTAATCCATTATGAACCTTCACGTAGTTTGAGATCTTCAGGCAGTGGTCTTCTGTCTGTTCCTGAGTCAATGATGAAAACTAAGGGGGACAGAACTTTTTTCTTTTAAGTCTCTTCTCAAAATGCGTTTTTATCAGAAAGCATATCCTGATCTTACCTGAGCTGTCTGTTTATTGGTTCTTATTGTATTTTATCATTCACTGTGGTATTTTATTTCTCTCTCTGTGAAGCACTTTGTACTTTGTTTTGATAAGTGCTCTATAAATAAAGTTTATTATTATTATTATAAAAGTACTGAATACAAATGCTGGCATTCGCAGGTTGTTATTATAAAAAGGAAGTTATGAGATAAAGCATAATCTTTAAACCCCATTGACATTTTCAGTACATATACATTTAAAATTTTATTATGTCTGGCAGCTTGTGTAACTGCTGACATTTTTTTTGTGGCTTCCTATTGTAGTGAAAGTACTTGGTATTGTATTTAAATTTTTACTTAAACAAAGACAAGAATCTGCCAATGTGATGAGACAGTTTTTGATGACTTTGACTGACACTACTGCTGTCTGAACTACTTAATACAGAGAAAAATGATCATATGGCCCTTTTAAGCTTTTGTTGGATTAGTAAATAATTCTTTTGACATCTGACTGGGGCGTCTGAATAGATGCTCACTCTGTATTATTTTTAAATGTATGATCACATCGAATAGCCTGTTGGTAAAAAACGAATTGAAATAAGTGACACTTGAGGTGAGTAATTTATTTGAAGAAAATAGTTCAAGGCTGTTGTATTATCATATTTGGAAGATTTTTAAAGTAAAGTGACTTTGACTTCAAACTTTGACTTTGTAAACTGAACATAAAGGTAAATGGACTGTTCTTTCTACTCAAAGTGCGTCACACACTGATGGCAGTTGCCATCTGCTCAAAGAAACAAACTAATCATTCACACAAACCGAGGGCACAGCCTCGGGAAGCCGGGATCGAACCGCCGACCTTCCGATTGGTGGAGGACCCGCTCTATCACAAATCCACAGCCAGCCCAATAGCGGTGAAAAGGTAGATATCCCTTCCACCAAAACATTTACATGAAGGAAACATGTGGAAACAAACAAACAATCAAATGAAATACAATAAAATACAATTAAAAAGAAAAAGTTTGAGCTGAATTCGTTTGCCGCCATCTTTGTCAGTTGGAGTCGGAAAATCCATATATGGGCAGCAGGGTGGAGCCGAAGAGAGCAGGGCGAACAAACCTGAAGCTGAAAAAAAAAAAAACCCATCAAAACGTTGCTTGAGTTTGCAGACCTGAGTCCTGAGTGGGAATTGTATTGAAGAATTGTTCGCACATTAATTATATATCAGTTTAATTATGCCGTAAAGCTGGACAACAACGGCCTGCCTGTGTAACCCATGGATGTATGTAACCCAATGTAGTTTAAAATGCTACGACACTAGTTACAGCTGATGTCTTCCCGTGACCCAAGTTTAACCTTTAAGTCAGGAGTTTTCAACTGTAAGTGAAGTATTCACTTTTTGTGTTCAGTGAAAGTTTATTATCATACAGCCATTAACGTAAAAAATTGTTTGGTGTAAATTGTTGTAACTTCAGTTAGTTTAGCTAACTAGTTGTCGTAGCTAGCTAGCTAGCTAGCTAAACTACAACCAAAACCTGCATAACGTCAAAGGTAACGTTCATGTAAGCTAACGTTTCACTTGACAAACTGGTCAAAATGACTCAAGTTATCAAATACGTGAATGGTAACATGAAATAGTAGCTAACGTTAGACTTTTTGGGGTGGAAAACATAATTAGCTAAATTTATGTCCACCAAAAAGTAATTTAGTGAGTTAATCTGCACTTTTGAGGTCTTGCTCATTAAAATCTCCATAACTGTATCATCATCATTATTCGCAATTTAAGATAGCTAGTTAGCGATTAGCTGAGATATAATTTAGCCTCGCCATTTTTTTTAATTCAAAGTAAACACCGATAATTTCACAGTTTAAGAAAAAACAAAAATAGCAATTAGGCAGGACAGGCCTCATTAGTAATAAGTATGAGCTCAATGATAATGAGCCCATGCCATGTCAAACAAAATACAACAGCTGTACTGAATTATGGATTATTGAGGCCACTGTTGGTAGGGAAATGTATATCTTACTCCTCTACAATACCTTTCCTCTGCATGGTACTTGCCACCTTAGCTGTAAGATATAGGCTACTTGTTTTACCTGTTTGGGTTTGAAAGAGTTAATGTCAATGAATTGAACTGAACATCAGTGCAACATGGTGTGTCTAGAAAAAGACACCATACATCTGGCCTAATCGTATGTTAAAGATAGAATAATTTGACAATTTTAAGGAGTAAGACCTTAAAAGTGCATAATAGCTAACTAGCTACATCTACAATAACATAAATCTGATAATCTAAGCCATTTTCAATTTTGTCTTCAATTTTAAAAGGCTATTGTCAATACCAGTCTCATTTAGTAAATGTAATTGTTTCTCCTGTTAAACTGTATTGTAGCTGCCATGGAACATTTTAACATCTTCCTGTCAACAATTGACCAATTATCTACAGAAATAGGAAACACAACCACTAAACAACAAAATGTCCATGAATGCAAGGTACATCCACACTACTTTCACTAGTGTATGTGTTTTCATGTATTTTAAATTCTCCTCTTCCTTTTAAGGTTAATCCCACAAATAACGTTATTATATAAGCATCTTGAATTTCAGTGACCATTACACACTTTACTAATAATAGAAATGACATATATGATTAAGGTAATTGACATCTTCACCACATCTGTTCAATACTCAAAAGGCAAAGGTTAACACAACTACATGTTACAGATGCACGTGTGGGTTCATTCGTGTGTGTACTCTAAATTTCCCAGCGGTATTCCTCAGGTCATTACACATGCAAGCTTTCAAAGTGCATACAATGTGTGTGTGTGTGTGTTTACATGCTGCTACACTGACTAATGGCTGTGGTTTTATATAACACGTGGATCCTTAATGAAAATGCCCATGTTTTGATTATGTTAATTTCGTTCTGTTGTAATCTTTTTGAATTTATATGATTTGTAAACCTTTTGTATTATAATCATTTTGAAATTGATAGTGTGAAAACAGATAAACCATAGCTCTTAATATGATTTAGAAACCCAAAATAATTTTTTAATATCTATGTATTTGAATCGGCCACAGTGAAAATGAAAGAGAATGAACTTACAGAAATGTTTTCATGTTGGTAAATCCAGTTGATAAAGAGGGAATGTTTTCAAAGTACATGTAAGCTAGTTTATAATTCATATAGAGAGCCACGGCAGAGTGAACACATCCCAAGATCTGGTTGGACAGATATGGTACATGAATATGAGAGTAGTGGTGATGGTGTTTGGTGGGGGCTGGGTGGCAGTAGGCACAGTGCTGTTTCACCTGCCACATTGCCTGTAAAATTTCTCACCAGGTGTAACACATGGGACACCACATTGCATCCAATCTGCTGTTTAATGCTGTTATTCCACACATGCAAGGGCTAGACCTGTTCAATAGCTGTTGTGTGCTTTTAGAAATGGAAGGTTTCCAGTTTGAGAATAGCAATATGAGGGTTTAAATTTGAAGGGACATCCATGGTGGCTTCCTAGTTTCATAACTTTTAAATGTATTATGAACAGTGTTTTAGATTTTAGGGGTAGTAGATGGTTGTATAAAGCATGTTCCTTTAACATTGATGTCTTGGGTTCATGTCTCATTTCATAGTAATAGGTGTTTAATTATTTAACCATGACTTTGAGCTTTCCCTAATCATAATCAAGCCGTTTTGTGTTTCAGATACATTCGTGTGTGATGTCTCAAAGAAAAACGTAATCAAGGCAGCATTACTTTCCTTCAAAACAAAGTTGCTTACCAAAAATAGTCTTATATAATTAATTTGTAGGAGGTAGAGCTGCAAAAATATTTATGGAAATGTTAATGTGTAGCACATAATTAACATCTCCAAAAGTAGGCCTAATAAATTTACACATATGTAAATTACAAGTATGTATAGATATACATGTCAAATAAAGTTGATTAAAATGTTTTAACATTAAAATTATGCTGAAACAAGTAGTTGATTAATCGATTAGTTGATCAACGTAAAAATAATCATCAATTATTTTGATATTCGTTTAATTGTTTCAATCATTTTTCAAACAAAAAGGCCAAATGGCCAGATGGTTCAAGTTTGTCATTTGTGAGGATTTGCTGCTTTTCTTTCTCATGTGATAATTAATCGAATATCTTTAGGTTTTGGACCATTGGTCGGACAAAACAAGACATCTGAAGACGTCATGTTGGGCTTATATATATATATATATAATGAAATAATTGTTAGCTGCAGCCCTAGCTCTCATCCATCAGTCATGTATAGAGCTGATAAGTAGTAGTTTGTACAGGTGGAAAAATACACTCTGAGGAATTTAATTTATGATAATATGACATGAATCAAATTCCAGTCCTACCTGACAAGCTGGATGCAGGAGAGAATTACATGGTAAAATCTACACAATAACACTACATTATCATACAGCAGAGGTGGCACTGCCAGAATCTTGCATTTATTTTCATGTAGTGTTTAATAAAGCAGTGGGTAATGTATGAAGACCCTAGCTGGTGATCATAAGTCACTGACAAAAATCAATACAGAAAAGCATTAAATAAATACTATTTTCCTTAAAAGACCTATATGATCATATGTCTAAAATCTGTTTGACACAGTATGATAATTGTAACTATAATTATAAGTTTAATCATTAGATTCTTGTTGGGCAAAAAAAAAAAGCTTTATCAGGCAAAGCTATGCACTCATGTTAACATGCCTCACCACATTTACAGTACACCATGAAGACCATCATAACTTTACTGTTATCACTCTTAGTAGCTTTATTTATGCTGTGTGGTTTCAAAGCTGTCAAATAAATAAAAATCAATCCAAATCATGAGCACTGCTGGATAGAATTATGTTAATCTTGGTCTTGTATTGTGTGGCGCTACTGGCCCATCTGTCTTTATTGACATTGATACTAAGGCGGTAATCCTGTTTCTAGACCAGCGCCAGTGAGGCAGGCAGCCCTTTTGGTTAGTTTATTATATCCTGCCATCATTTCCATTATCTGTTCTCTTTTGGGAACACTGCTATCATTTATGTACAGGAGACATTGGCTCAGTGGACTATATTGTACTCCCTATCTCTAAAGCATATTGTTTAAGACTATTTCACGTTATCTCTAACATTGTTTAACATTATTTTCACATTATCACATTATTATTAGCTAGCATGAAGTTGAGTTGACAAGAAAGATGGGAAAAAGAGATGTAGTTGCATGCAAAAAAGAACACAAGCTGAATTAAAAACACATGTAACATCAATTTATCACATAACCTCTCTATTACTACTATGCAGAAAGAAGTGATTATTGGTTTCAATTGAATTCCATATCCCTCCAAAGACACTTGCTGTGACCCGTTTCCATACTTTACTAACCAGTTTTTAAAGAGGTCTTTTTTTCATGCTGGAAAAGGGACAGAATTCAGTATACTTAAATATGTCAGTTTTTATACAATATTTGCTTTATTTTATTGGTCTGTTGATGGTCACTATTGCCCCACAATGCGATCCACAAAGAAATCGAAAACTGAAAGCTTTTGCTTTCTCCTTGTGAAGTTTAATTGGCAGTGGTGTTCCACAGTCACAGTATGATTGACAGTTCATGTTTCATACAGTTAGTACAAAATGTTAAAGTATAGTCATTTCTTGTATTCTGTATCTGCAAAAAGTACAATATGAAGATCTACTGTATAGAATTAGTGTTTAATATAGAATTGGGACATAGCTATGGTTTCTTCTTAGGCTTCTATTATATTTGCGAATTCATTGATCTGGTTTATGGTTATGTTCTTCAAAGCAAATAGCTGACAGTGATTAATTATGATAGAGGTGGCATTTAGGCTTAAGTACGGTTAATCATTTTTGTTTACACTGGCTGCTGGAGTTGATTGTCTTAATAACTCTCTCATGCAATTATTTTACAGTTTAATTATGTTTGCACCATTTTTACTATTTTTTTCTGTTCTCTGTGCCCTTTGCCATTATAAAAAAAGACAACAATGCACTATAACCCTTGGCCTGAAATGACTGGCTGGAGAAATCAGGGAACGTGAAACAGATACAAAAGCAGCAGTAACTTCTGCCCTTTTAATGTACAAATCCATTTCAAATTGGAATGACTTTAGAAGAAGAAACTAATTGCAGATTTCCCACAAGAAATACAAAATATGTCATCTGTCTTCAACAGCGTCTCAGGTTTTAATAAAGGTCACATTCTTCACTGTGACATCGTCAGATATGCTGCTTTTCTGCTGAAATAACTACTTATAGTGTATAAATAATATAGCTTGACTGATACTGGATTTCTGAGGCCAATACCAATATTGGAGAGTTTAAAAAATCTGATCACGATGTATCGGCCATTATTAATTTTTTAACAAACACATAACACGAACAAACATTTTTGATAAGGATAAACATACGTAGTGCACGGGACATTTTACAGTTGAAAAATAAACTTGTCAGTGCTCTCTGGTGGAGGAAACTTTGTAATGCCGTCGCTGTCACTAAATTACCCCAGACATATCTTCAGCATTTCTGTACCACACATTCTTCTCAGGCGACAAATACGCCGATACAGATTTATCTGCATAAAGCTAATATTGGCCAATATATTTGCCAGACCAATTTATCTCCTAAAAGGACTCGTGACTGTCTTACAGAAACCCAATATGGAATCATACTGATCGGATCCAGCAGCAACTCGACCCTATAGCAGACCGTTATGGGCCTAAATCCATAAAAAAACATTCACTGTTTGCTGATTTGTGCCATCAATTTGTCTTAAGCCTGTATTTTTTGCCTCTAACTTCAGTTGAGAAAATTTCCATTTAATTCTAATTACATTACACAGTGCTGAGCTCAATTTTGAGTGTCATGGCAAAGGCTGTGAATACTTATGTACATGTGATTTTTTTCATTTTTTATTTTTAATAAATTTGCAAAGATTTCAAACAAACTTCTTTCACATTGTCATTATGGGGTATTGCTTGTAGAATTTTGAGGAAAATAATGAATTTAATCCATTTTGGAATGAGGCTGTAGTATAACAAAATGTGTAAAAGTGAAGCACTGTGAATACTTTCCGGATGCACTGTATGTATATATACTGTATATTTTTCAGTGACAGTGATGCACATAATGAGTGTAGGCATAATAAGGCCTGTAGAGGAACCCACTGAGGCTGACTGACTCAGGATAAAACTGGCTGACTCCTGTCCAATATGGAGCTCATTTAAAAGTAACGAGCAGAGTCTCTAACATGTTGAAGCCACGTTGATTCAAATCAGCAATCTATTGTCCTTTGATTGCCTGAGAAAAGATGCAGCCGATGTTGCTCATCTAATCTTTCTTGGGTCCTTTTGGGTCAAATCAAAATCACAAACCCAAGATCAGTAGCAATTTAAGTTGGGCCAGACTTTGTAGTCCATCAAGTTGTACTAGAAACTGTGAACCCAAGACCCATTTTGGATCAGGTCTGCTTTTTGGGTTTTATGGCTTGAGGCTCAAATCTGCCTGAAGTAAATACTCTCTTAGATTATGCTACTCCAGTCCTTTTCAAAGAATTTTTACTTGTTTGTTATGTGTTATCACCTATTTTTGCGTTTGAGAAGAACAAGCCATAATACCTAGAGGCTATGCGGAATAATAAGGACATGAATTGATCACAAAAAAATCTGTCAACCGCTTGACTTGTATTGGAAATAAGCAAAATTATTTCACCGTACTGTCAGATCTTTTTCACTGCAAAGTGTGAGCATGAAAAGGTGACAAAATAGATAATTTTTGCTGTGTGTGCAGGAATTGAAGAGCAGATCAACCTGTATTAATATGCAAATCACTTCAGGATGTAGTGCTATCACTGAGTTGAGCACCGCTGATTTAATGACACAGTCCACTCAGAGCCCCATGTGCTTCATAACTGCCCTATCAATTACATTTCTGCGTGAATAGATCTTAGTTGATTATTTCCATCCAGCTCCCAGACGTTCACTGGAAAGCACTCTTAGTGTCATATTTATTCCCATTGAGAGCTGGCTTGCAAGTCAGGGTAACTGGATCATTCCCTTTTTAATACATGTCCAATAAGGACAACTCAATACTTAGCTCAGTTCCATGTACACTCACTCACTTATTTTGGAGGATGTAGTTTTTGGTGTTGTTTAACTGTATTGCATTATACAGAGAAGTGTTTCTGTTGCTTAGCCTACCCTCATTGGTATAAATGGGTAGACAAAAACAGAGCTAGAGCAGCTGTTTTCCCCTGCTTCCAGTCTTTATGCTAAGCTAAGCTAACATCTCCTGGCTGTAGCTTTATATTTACCAGACCAATAGGGGAGTGGTATCAATCTTGTCATCTAACTCTCAGCAAAAAAGCAAATCAGCATATTTCCCAAAATGTCATACCATTCCTTTAAATATTTCTTATGGTTTAAAAATTCCTTTAAAAGTCTCCTGTACCTGTTGTTTAAGGCTGAAGTGGAGTTAAAAAAAAAACTAATGGGGCGGCACGGTGGTGCAGTGGTTAGTGGTTGTTGCCTTCCAGCTGGCTGGAAACTTTCTCTGTGGAGTTTGCATGTTCTCCCTGTGCCTGCGTGGGTTTGTGCATGATTTTATGAAATACTTCAGCACTTTAACTATGATGACGCTGGTTACCTTAGAAGCAGCATTTTGATGACAGGTTTTAATAAAGGTGCACTTAAGCATAGATGTAATGCAGTCCTGGTGTGTGTGTGTGTGTCTGTGATATAGAATGTAACTGGGTTAATTCAAAGAGTAATGTGAGGTCTGTATTGCTGGAGGCATATGCCATGCGTCCCACGTGCCTGACTTCCAAATGAATCAAGGCTTTTCCACAGTGTTGATGCCACTAGCGAAGTGCATAGGGCTTTTTCAAACACTAAATATTACATCAAATAAGCCTGGCTGTGTCTCTGGTGTCACTGGTGAAAGCAGAATCAGCTTTTCAGGCTTGCAAAAATCTTCATTGCTGATTGTGAATAGACTACTCTACTGATTCTAAATTTAGCTCCCAACTATTTGCAATAGTTCGCACATAGAATTTTAGGTGACCCCAGCCTGTTAATTGTCTTGTTTTATATTGTATATACTCTTTTCTACAATAGCCAAAGAATATCAAATGCTATTAATTTATATAGTCTGTTCTCTTTTATAATGGGGTGAATGGTACATTTGCTCTGTGCATGAGGTCCTGCTGTCCTTGAAGCATGAAGTGTCAGCAAGTAGTGTGGTGTTCTGTAGACAAATTGCTTACATTTACCCAGCGATATGTGATTATTATTCAAATATGCAGTACGCATGATAAGTCCCAGACTGTTTGCTTTAGTTGGAATATCATCACTCATACTACTGTGTATATTTATATGGAAGAAATATGACATTGGGTACTTCAAAATGAAATGTCTGTTCCAATCAAGCTGAATGAAATGTATTTGAATGTTGAATAAGAGAGAACAGAGACAGATTAAGATAACAACTCATCTCACGCCTGCTTTAAATGGTCCCATCTTATTCAGTTTTTATGCTGTTGTATTTAAAGGAATAGTTTGACATTTTTGGAACTATGCCTATTTACTGTTGTTGAGAGTTAGATAAGGAGATTGCTACCACTCTTTTATCTGTGCATTCAATATGAAACAGCCAGCAAGCTTAGCATACTAGCATAACGATTGGAATTGGAGAAACAGCTAGCCTGGCTCTGTCTGAAGGTAATACAATTTGAGAGAAAAAATCTAAGTGTAAAAATGACAATTTGTGGTTTTACATGGGGGTTGTGTGGAGGACTATTTCTTGGCTGGACACAGTGACTTCCTGACGTCACCATGAGTTTGACAAGCAACCCCTAATCCCCCGTAAAACCACAATTTGTCATTTTTACACATTGGTTTTTGTCTGGATTAAACAAATGCGATACATATATAAAGTTTTAATTAGTGAGCTTTAGAGGTGCAAGTTATTCAATTTTTAGGTTATTTTGTTACCCTTGGACAGAGCCGGGCTAGCTGTTTACCCCTGTTTCCAGTCTGTGCTAAGCTAAGCTAAGCTAATCAGGCTGCTGGCTAGGGTTTCATATTTAACGGACAGATATGAGAGTGGTATTGATCTTCTCATCTAACTTGGCAAGAAAGCCCAAAATGTCAGACTATTCCTTTTAATAAACTGTGGCAACACTGTTCATTACGTGCCCTGCTTATATTTTAACATCACTCGATGACATACTGCATCCAGCACCAAAAGCACTTTGTTGGATTATTGGTTGCTGTTCAGTTATCCAGCAAAACAAACAAAAGCAAACTACTTGGAAATGTTGTTTGCTTTGGCTCTCCTGGAAAGTCAGAGACTCCTTAAATAAACATTTTTGGCTCTAAGCCCCTGAACAACTCTTCTCTGAGTTGCTCTGTAATCTCCTGCATGCAGCATCGTGCTCACTTAACCTTGCAGTAAGATGTTGCCTTCTTCTGTTACGCTTAAGTAATACAGGTCTGAGAGGGCAATCAAATACTCACTAAGAAACAGTCAGCAACAGATCTGAATCTCTGGAGGGTCAGTTTGTACAGTTTGGGCTTGGCTACAGGACTGCCTATAGGCCTCAATAATTTGGAGTTTCAAAAGCTTCTAGATTGTAATTCACCTTATCACCCCGCTGTGATTTCGCCGAGTGGTGGGTTTGTTATTGAATTGCTGTCCACGTTGGACGGTTGCTTGTAATCCATCATTGGAAAGCAGCCCGCCTCCTTACCAATAGTTCCAACAGCAGCTCTCTGTCCTATCACCTCACCCAGTGCCACTCCTTCAGTATTCTTGTTTTGTAATTGGTTTGGCTATGGTGGGATGGAGAAGGGTTAGACAAGAGTTTAATGCATGTTTTGAATTAATGGAAAATGTTGATACAAACTATAAGATCCCCACTGCTCTGTATTTAATTTTTATTCATTAGTAGTTGTTGGCATTTCAATCAAATCCAAAGTTGATAATTTTCTCTTGCTTCATGTTTGTTCTCTTTAACAGATTGAGAAGATCATGGACTTGATTGGAGCAGGCATTGAAACGTCCAAAAAGAAACAGCCCACACCAAGCTCTGGTAATGCTTCACCACCTATTCTGTTATGTTTCCATGATGATAGAATTGTTCAGATCGGAGATATGACTATGTGGTGTGTAAAGTATTGGTTGGGTAATGCAAAATGACAAATGGGTGTGGGGGATTAAGTGAGTATTCGTCATTATCGCCAAACTTTTTACACCCTGTAACTGATTACATTTGTAAGCAGCTTTTCTCAGAGCTGCTATTCAGTATTCAAACACACCTTCAACAAAGGGGGACAAGGGGAGTTTTGTTTTCAAGTCATAGATATTCAAGCTGACATTTGTTTGGCACACCATTGTTGTTAATTTTTTTTTACAAACAAGGTTTCCACTTTATGGGAAATTTAATTCTAAATTTTTCTGGAGTTACTGTATATCTCAATAGGGCTTGAATTGATAGTACGCTTCATCAAGTGTCCTTCAGGCAGTGCAGAGGGAGAAGCCAGCTGGCATCAGTTCAGTTTATTTAGATAACACTCCTGAGTTGATACAGTGTAAACCTACCTCCATTAGATACTCTGCCATAAGGTGGTTTCATCATACAGTATTGTGTGACAACTTCTCTGGGTCTGCACAGAACTGCCTTTTAGAAGCCTCATCAGTTTTATTAAGATAAAATCTTATATCTTATGCGAAGTATGTTTCATGGATCTGCTGACTACAGCAAGGTGTACACTACCCAAGCTGAGGACAGAACAGAAACAGTAAAATATGTGGTTGTTATAAAAGGATATAAAGTAAGGACGCAGAAAAGAAATGACATTGCAATTAGGAGAATTAAGACTTTAACTGCTGCACCACCGTTGTGGTGTCAGTAATTATATTGCATCTTACATCACTTCTTCCTGTCAGCCCATTACAAAGGCTTAAAGTGTATACTGTATGTCTATGCATTTAAAATGGCAAGTAATAGTTTGACCTATGCAACCAATTAAACTAAATGATGAGTATACAAAATGTTAAGAACGTCTACTCATTTAATCAAATCTCTTCTTGATTTAATATGATACATTTTACTATATAATACATTTTGGCTGAAGGGGAACTGTAGATGAGGGCTGTGAAGAAGGTTGATTTCTTTTAGACTTGAGATAACTAAAGCCTATATTGTGAAAGTAAGTGAGTATTCTCCAATTTATTAATGTAGTAAATAAAAGTAAACTGTGATTATATAGCACCCTTCAGAAAGAAAATGCAGCTCAGAGTGCATTACATGATGACAAAAGAAAAGAGCAGACATTTCACACAACAGTTGAAATATTGAAATACATTTAAAATGAGAAACAAGTAAATTAATAATTAAAAATAATTAAATAAATGAGCAATTGTAATAAGAAATATAACATAAAAATATATAAGATAATAATATATAACAGTAACCACATGAATTATCATTACCATAACCACTTTCACCATCTTCATCTTAATATTCTCTAATTTATAGAGTGTATATCAGTTCCTTCCAGGCTGCTTTTAACGGTCACAAAATTTTTATAAAATGATTTATATTCGTTAATATTAGGCCAGAAGGAGATGCATATTAGCAAAGCAATCCTAAAGCAAAGCTGATTTCCATTTTAATTGTAACTTGGCTTCCCGTACACCCAAGTGTTCTAAGATTAATTGCTATCTTAACAATTAAGACCTGAGGTCCACATTACATAAGAGGAAATATGTTGTTTGTTTGTTTTTTTTCTTCTACACATATAGGTGTGTGCTATTTTTAGGCCCTGTTTGCAGAACGGCATGCTGAAAGTGTCCCATATTCAGCTGAGTCATACAGTTGCTGCTCCGATTTTAATCGGAGATTGTGCACAAGTAGTTCCGGAGGTTGCGAGGATGATTTTGTTGCTGTTTTTGTATGTGTCGCTTAGTAAAGAGGTCATATTTCCTTTTCCACAATGTAATGAAAGGGAACAAACAGGTACCCTTCAGAGTCATCACCAGGAGGGGAGAGGAGAAGAGAAGGAGATAAGGGGGATTTTAAAAGGATGGAAACCTAAATTGTCACTCTTCATTCCACCTTTATTACCTTTATTGTAACAGAACTGGAAAAACATTATGCTCTGTTCTTGTTTTTGTGTATTTTCATCCCATCCACCTTTTCATTATATACTGTCCCTCTCATATCAGGAGCCAAGGATGGCCAATTCATTTTCAGGAAGCAGATCTCTGAACATCAGATTTTTGTGGCTACGAAATCCAGCCCTGCCATTTTTTGCTATTCTGCATGCTCAAGGATGAGGGTGTTTGTGTTGTGTGCCCATCACGAGTGCCTCGATTGTGTGCTAAGAGAGCACTGAGTAAATGAGCTTAAAAAGAGAGAGGGAGTGGAGAGAGAGCTCAGCTAACAGCACACAGGAGGCATCAGCTCAGTTTGTGTACAGGCACACTCTGACGTTCAAAGGAAAAGAGTCCGCCTTCAGTTTCCCTGAATTAATTCAGCTTTGCGGCTCATTTTCTCCAGTGCTTGGGTGTGTTGACAAGGAGCTAGTGCTTTTCCCCTGCTCTGATAAAGAGGCACAGCTTTATCTAGGCACAACCTCTACCTTTTCTGCCGTAAATAGGTCTTTCTGGGTGCTCCACGGAGCCAAGTCTAGACCTAGCAATGCTCAAACAGTACAGAAACCCACTTGGATAGATTTGACAGCTTGGCCTGTTTAACAGGGGATAAGACAGTGACCCAGTTCTCCCCCCCCCACGGAGGAGCATTGGTTACTCAGTAATTAGGTCCTACTACTGTGGGAGGTGTTGCTGTCCCAAATGAATGGAAGTAATTGGGTGGGGTGGCTGGTATTTTTAACAGTCTTTGTCTGGATATTGTGGTGTAAGAGCGGACTTTGGCATGAGGCTCATGAGAAAAGAGTAAAGAAGGAGGAGGAGTTGTGGGATCTTGTAGTGAATCATAATTAGTCCACTTCAATCCTTCTTACTTCCTATTACCATCTTATCTTGCCCATATGTTTCATCGCCTCCTCCTTTGTTAGTCTTATTCTGTCTGTTATCTGTCTCCTGCTCTTTCTCTCCCTCTCCCTTTCTCTCTCACTCCCTCCTTCCATAATTTTTCTCTTCAGTCAGGGCAAAACTGACAGCAGCTTCTCTTCGTGATAACGAATGATGAGCATTGGTCCTTGTGGATGACTGACAGGTCATGGAGACCTAACTTGACCTTTTACCTGATCGTTAACGCCAGAGCAACAGGGGTACAGACGGCCAATTACGGAGGAGGTTCAATCAATAGCCCTTCACTTTGCCTCCCTCTGTTGGCACTGCTTCTCCTTGCCCTCACTGCCTTAGTGAATGCCTGACTACCCATCTGGGAATGTGTGAGGTGATTGCAAGCAGCTTGAAAACCTGCATAATTACGTTCTGCCTGCAGCTGTTCCCAGATAACACCAGTGATGGACGCAGAGCAGCCCAGCATAGGTGGGTGCTAAAGTCTACCACTTAGTATTTTTACCCAAAATCAATCTAAATTTTATATCATCTCACTTGTTTATCCTGGCTTTTTAAAGCAGGCTTTTTTTGTTAAAGATTTAGATTACACTTTTATTTCCTCTTGCTTTGAATACTTTAATTCTCTCTATGTAGGAATCAGTCAATCAGCCCTATCTTGCATGCAGCTGGTTCAAAATGCAGCAGCGAGACTCCTCACTCTCCATTCCACACACCCAGTTAAAAACCAGAGATGATCGAGCATTTTCAGTTGTTGGCCCTAAATTGTGGAATAGTTTGCTACTAACAATTAGATCTTCCCCCTCCATTGATACCTTTTAAAACCCATCTAAAGTTTATTTGATCATTCCTGTGTTTTTGTTTGACTGTAATCATCAATCGAATAATCCCGTAATTGAATCTCTAAGTAAAGCACTTTGGTCAACCTTTGTTGTTTTAAAATGTGCTCTATAAATAAATTGAATTGACTTTTCCCTGTAAGTAGCCTCTGTTGTGCTCTAAAAATTTTGATGTGACATGAACATCTGGAAGTACATAATGAAATTTGCCTCTTTTCTCTCATGCTTTATGACTGGGTGAGATGGAGAAGAGACAAGACTTAAAGTTTATCTCTTCTCTTCTACCATTCTTCCTCTCCTGTACGAGTGCATTAGAGACTTCTGCTGACTTGAATCAATGCTGCCCCCCCTGGTCCTATCATCAAAGTAAGATGTAAATGAATTAAAGCCATCTGCTAATATGCAGGAGCTTGAGGAGGGTCTTTGTCTCAATATCCCATGTTAAAGCCTAAAGAATTGGCGTTGCTCCTGCAGGAGAGGATTGACTGTCTGTCATCCCTTTACATTCGAGTCATTCTTTGCAAAAAAGACTGTGATTTTGGGCTCTCAGTGCTTGTTCCTTGCCTCTGATGGTGGTGTCCTTTCTGCACTGGCAAGATCAGAGTGCCTCTGTGCAATTCTAATCAGTGCAGTGGAGGGAAAGAGAGGGGGGTTGAGGTGGGGTAAGGTTAGAGAGAGAGAGAGAGAGAGAGACAGACAGAGAAAAGCGTGTGTGTGTGTGTGCATTTGTATGAGAAAGAAAGGGAGGCAAGATAGAAGGGGAAAGGGGTAGAGAGACAGACGATGAAGAAAAGGAAAGAGTGTGTGTGTTTGCATCTGTCTGTGTGTTTGAGAACGAAAGGCAGGGAGCGAGACAGAGTGAGGGAGAGTGCAAGCCAGAAAGGGAGAGAGAGAAAGAGAGGCAGAGGGAGGTGAATTGATACAGTGGGAGAGTGAGGGAGAGAGAGAGGTGGTTACGTGGAGCAGCACCCCACTTCATCAGGCAGCATACGGCAGCCCTGCAGTGCGATCACACAGTATGGGAATGGGGCTATGAGATCGAGAGCAAAAGCAGAGAGAGACGAGAGCGAGAGGGGGGGGTTTAAAAGAAGAGTTTGAGGGATTTACTTGGATGAGAAGGGGATGATCACTGAGTCTGTTGCCTATCGTGGATGGGAAGGACGTGGCAGCAGTGGCTGTGGTTGAGGCAGATCTGTGGTCTCCTGTGTTTAAGTAGCCGGCGTCAGGACGTTATGCCCTGTGAGCAGTGAAGGGTAGCGTGTGTGAGCCAGGAGCAGCTGCTGTGACTGCATCTGCGCTGCCTGCATCTCTCAGACAGGCAGGGGATGCAGCAAACCTCTGCCCTGAGCACAGAGGCTGCTAGCTGTACCCAGCGAGGAGAAGAACCAGGTGGGCTGGGGTGGGAGTGGGGGGGGGCGCCTGCCTCAGGAAGGAGCTAGCTTAACCTGCACTGTGGTCCTGCAGTGATCCTTGCTTCATAGTAAAGAGGCTCACTTGCCGTCTGTTGGATCTGAACCTGGATTTACTGCTTTGAGAGATGAGAAGCACGTTCTCTGGCGGAGCCGCACAGCCAGCAGCTTGCTGAAGAGTGTGAATGCTGGGCAGCACAGGGAGCACTGGCACCACCAAGGACACCAAGCTTTTTTCCACTGGCAGACAGCTTACTTGGAGCTTTATCAAGGAATCTATACTTGGATTTGATTATGAATTGAGGAGTTTGGAATCAGCACACTGTGGAAATCCTAAGCCAACGTTTCTTTTTTTGATGTAGGATTTACAATATGTCTACCTGACCGTACTCTTTGTGGCTCTGGAGTAAGGACCGAAAATTATTTAAACAAATGTGCATTCCTTGATCAAAAATAACACGAGTACCTCAACAGTACTTTAGAATGCTGCTACCTTCATTGTATGAGCCGTGTCCTAGCTCTCAAAGAGGTTGACCAATGAAGCCATGGGACTCAGCCAGAGCTTTACAAGTATGTGGTGAAAACCCTGAAAATTTATTTTGGGGGAACTGAATATTTCTGTGTTACACCCTGATGGAGTAATTTCTGATTTTAGAAAAAAAATGACGGGGATAGTTTTAGCAGAGTAAATAATGTGTGTTGTATGAAAATGTCTGATTTAGTGATAAATATTTCCATTTTCCCTCAGCCTGAAAATGATTTAGTCACTTGTAGTGTTCAGCATTGTGTATTAGTTTTGTGTTTTTTGACTAGCTAGGCACTTGTTTTTACACTCGCCCATCTGCTCACTAAAGGAATGTTTAGTGAACCCTGTTTGTTGGAAGATGCCGTAGTGGCTCAGTCCAACATAACTTACAATACCAAGCTTCAGATGGGCTTCCTTCCCTGCACTACCTCCACCCTCGCCTGACATTTCCAGTCAGTCACACTAACACCAGTGGGTGTACATTAGCCTAGTCAGTCCCCTGCAGGGCTTGAGCTGGGCCCGAGCACGTCCTACCCTCCTCCTGTGTTTGAGTTAGCTGGGCCCCCGACTTTACCTTGGGAGCCCCTCACCCCCGGCCTGGACCCTGTCTCCCCCCCACCCTGCCTGGTGCTGCTGCACTCGGCTCTGCCTCTGCTGGCCGAGGATGATGTGGCAATGCCATGTGTCGTCCTCTGAGTGCCGCTGCTACCGGCTGAACGGCTTCTCCCTGCTGAAGCGCTTCCCTCTCTCGGCAGATGGGGCCTGTGGTAAAGCCCTGGACCAGCCGGTGGGAGAGTGGCTGGAGCACGTGGGGCTGCCGCAGTACGAGAGCAGGTTCCTGCTCAATGGCTTCGACGATCTACGATTCATGGTGAGTCACCTGCAGCACGTCATCTCAGGGGTCGGTTCCACTTTACATCACTATGTCTCTCCCAGTGTGAACCTAGCTGCATTTGTCTTTTTATGTCACATGTCACCACTATGCTCTCTCACCCTCTGCTTGTCCCCCCCACACCTTTATTTCTTCCTTCCCCCTTTCCCCTCGCCCCTTCATAACTCCTCTTCACCTTTGTGCAATGCATGACCCTGCTAAGATTTATGGCCCCACACTGAATCCCTTTAAAGAATATGGGCTGTCACCAATGGCAAGACAAATGACAACCAAAACCCATTAACTTTTTCCTAGCTTTCCCAATCATGCTATTTTGTTTACTGTAAAATTCTAAAGCGACTGATTTACAGTTTCTGGACTTGACCCCTGTGTAGATAAACCTGGACAAACAATCCGCAATCTAAACACACTATAGTTTATTCTAAATACACTTTGCATGGAAGTTCTCCAAATCTCACTAAATCCTCTACCCATTATGCTCTGCTTGTGGTCCTTATGAGACAGTCTTGCAATAACTGCACAATGTATGATTACACTGCAGCAGCATGCTCTGATGCTGTATTTATATACTGTATACTCCTGGTTTTTAGATTGTAGTTACACATGTTTGCATGCAGACATTTATTTTGGTTACAAAAGTATTATTTCACAGTAAGTTATCAAAAACCACATGATTTGTCCACTGTGATGGTGTAAAGAAACATGATCAGACAGATTAGTGTTTCTGGAAAGCACTGACATGAATGTTTTGCATTTTTTAAATGCCTCCGTCAGATTACATATTGATAAATTCATTTAACTTCAGCTCAAAGGATGTCCACAATCTGACTAAAAGTGTTATCGTGTTTCCCGTAAAGAACATTGCAAGGAAACTTGATATTGCATTTGGCAATGATTGTAGAAAACACCATTACGTTTTCAATCTCCTGGCCATGTTACTCTGAAAAACATGGCTGTACACTGTAAATAACTAGGCCCAAAGGGTAAACATGGACATTTCTCAGACCACAGAGCTGCACTAGCACTATGGGCTATATGTTACATCAGTTTGTCACAGATGAGCTCAGTTAAGTGAGACCAGTAAGCTCAGAGGGAAAGTGGTTGTATTCACAAAGTGTTACAGTTGAAGAGTGCTGCTCTCTGATCTGTTTTTCTTTCTGGTAAGGCATGAGATCACAACATAATGTGAGTCCTTATGAACATGTGACCACTCCTTCTATGATGTGCTGTGCAGATACAAGCTTTAGGCTCAGATTTATATCTGTACATGAGGTGACAACAAGCCTAAAGGAGTAGTATGTGTAGTCATAATATGTAGTCATAGGAGTAGTCCATATGGATTCCAGCGAGACCCATAAATTGTCCGAACTGATCAGCAGATGTCAGATTATTGCAGATATATATGTTGGACAATAACTAAAAAGACAATGCAGACAGTACAGACATGCCAAAGATATGTTTGAGATGATTTAGAAACAGTGTCTTCATTACTTAGTTTGTCCACCAGAGAACAAGTTTATTTTTCAACTGTAAAATGTCCTGCTCAGTACATTTCGTGCTCAATTTCTTGAAAAAAACTCATTTTCTAAACTCCCAAACATCAATATCAATTATCAGCTTCAAAAAATCAATTAGGCTTTAATATGGATAAAATCTTTTATCACTGTATATGTAATATTATATTGCGTTAATGTAGTAGATATAGTATATTCTGTGGAACTTTACTTGAGAAATAGTTTATAAATAAAATTGGAATGCTGGTTTTTCACTAATCTATTAAATTAAATAGCCTACCTGACAAATAAAGATTAAATTGATGCAAAATACTGTAAATCCAATATTGCCATACAAGCAGAGATATTAAAGAAATAGCTAGCATAGTATGAAATGTCTCACAAAATCTTCAACTGGCTGACACAAATTTTTATCAACTCACAGTGTATGTTGTCATATTGCCCCAACACTAATGTACAGACTAGTTAAAAAGCAACGTTGTTGTCTTATTGAGTTGGAAGATTCCATGATGATCAAGTTTTCCTGGGTTATAATGTGATCAGCACTATGGGTCATTAGTCATTCTGATGTTCATTTTCATGCCATGACTAATGTGTCGGCTGGACTTGATGCATCAAGGAGATAAATCATTAGCTTCACAAGGCAAATTACCCATGGATATTTACAAGGATGTGGAGGTTGCAAACAAGGGAAAGGTCAGAGTAGTCAGGCAGACATTGTGAATGTGTAATATTGTGCCCTTTTAGATTCTGCCAGACTTGCTTCAGATGTGATCAATCTAACTGAACTTGAACATCAGAATATGTTTGTGGGATAATTGTCAGTCAAAAAGTTCCACATAATTTCTTTTGTTTTTAATGGTTTGTTGCTTTGATGTCCAAACTAATGTGGCAATGAGGGAAATTGTCTAGTGCGAAACATCTTAGAAGTTCCAAATCATGCATTTACAGTGCATCTTTCCTGCATTAATATTGCATAAGACTCTGCAGCCCCCTCTTTCTAAAATGTTATAATGTAGAACTGAACATACATATTGTATCACATAAATTAAACCTTCTTTCATTGCCAGATTATTGTTACGCCTGCTGACTCGTGAAAAAGTAACAAAAGTAGATTTTTCTAAACAATTCCTTTGTGGTGCAGAGCAATAGAGCAATTCTAATTCACTGTTGCATTAACTGAGTGCATTTAGTGAGATGAGGGACTTCTACCATGGCTACATCTGCAAGTCGTATCAAATTAAATCAAACTACCAAAGCTCATAAGCTATGTAAGAACTGAACCATATATTCCTGTCACATGTTTCAAATTTAGCATGAAATAATAAGTTTGCAGTGTCTCCCGAGGCATCATCAAACTTCAAACTGTGTTAATAAAAGTGGAGAATCTATTTTGGGCCTCCCTTACATCAGACCTGCTTCATTTTGACCTTTACTCTAGTGATCAGTGAGTAATCTCCAAACTGCACCCTAATACAGACTGTGAATACTGCTGCATTGTGCTCTGAAACCAATCCAGTAAGAGCAGATTGAGTAAAGACTACAGAACATTTTAACATTCTTGGCCAGGAAGAATCAATCTGCAGCAGTCCACAGGGGAAAACGCTTAGCTCCACATTTTCAAGGTTCTCCTTGTATCTTTATTCCTGCCTATAAACTGGAATAAGATGACAAAGCAGCCAGAGCTGCAAATATGAACAGCTACATGAAATAGACAAGAATCTTGCTTGTCAGTCAATATTTTAGGAGGTGGAAAATTATTATTGTTCATTGTTTCTGTGACCTAAATTAAGTAATTGTTACAAACTGTAGTGAAATATTCTTGTTTCCTCTTGGACTGTTAAGTTTCCCTCAATGAAACACAGCAGCAAAGAGATCCTGTAGATGCTGCTGCAGTTGTGGAGGCTTTGTTCCCTCTGAGTCGCACCAGATCAGATTGATTACTCTTGGCATGCACAATTTATTTGACTTCATTGTCCTCCCACTCTACTGTTACTGCTTGTGTCAGAGATGTGCATATTCTGCGTGTGTGTGCATTTGCCCTGATAGTTACAGTGTAGAACAAGTTACTTTTATTGACCTATGCTCTTATTAAGCTATTTTTCATAAGTCAGTATAGTGTCTTTTAAGTGTAAATACTGTATGCATGTGTGTGTGTGTCTTTAAGTGCAGACATTTAAATTATTGCACTAATGTACAGTATAATGGATTACTGATGATGTATTGTACTATTGTATGTCCATATTGTGCATTGTCTCTGCATGTGTATGTGCTTGCTTGTATGTGATTATTTGTTTGCATGCATGTGTGTATGAGTATGGCTGTGTGTGCACGCCTGTGTGTGAATGTGTTTATTTGTATGTGTCTCTTGCATTTCTGCACATGTAGGGAAGTAACGTGATGGAGGACCAGGATCTCAGAGACATTGGGATCACTGACCCAGGACACAGAAAGAAAATCCTTCATGCAGCACGCAGCTTGCCCAAGGTACTTAACATCATAACTTACTGACAGTATCTCAGAAAAAAGGTTAAAATATCAGTATGTTCATAAAAATAGTAGATAGATACAAAAAAAAGATAAATACAGTAATGGGGCAAAAGGTTTTATAATTATGGACAAATACAAATGCCATATTGTTTACCTGAACAGTGGTTCATCAGAGTTGAAGTAGCAACCTTCCAATAAAATATAGTAAATGAAAAAACATTTTTTGACCACAGATACTTTAGATTGAAGGGTGAACAAGTCAAAAGTACATGAAGGTAACAACATTAACTTATAAAGCATTGCATTATATTGCTTAACTATAATTTGATGTAGTATCTTGAAATGCATTACAATTTTAAAGGAAAATTTGTACCTTTTGTACTCGGGAATGGGTTAATAAGGATTTGTCTGCATTACTGCACATGTAAAGGCTGCATATTGGTTGTAAGTGAAAAAGTCTGGCAAAGTAAGGAAAAAATTTATAATTCATTCAAAGATAAAGTGAGTTGTCCAAGCCTGCGAATGTGTACCGTAACAAGACTAAACTACAGCCATGCTAGTAAGGCTGTACTCAGGCACTGTAGTGCTTTGAGCTAAATGCTAACATCAACATGCTAACATACTCCCAATGACAATCCCAATATGCTGATGTTAAGCAGGTATAATGTTTACCATGTTCACCATCTTAAGTTAGCCTGTTAGCATTCTAACATTTGCCACACAATGCCATTATGTATTTGACAAGTATTGGACAAATTGAAATTTTGATCTTATGATCACTCAAGATGAAAAGGGATCAGCAAATTTCACAGCAATCCATCCAAGTGTTGTCAACATATTACTCAGATTACCAAAATATCAACCAGCTGGTGGCGCTAGATGAAAAGTCAGGGGATCACCAAAGTCAGTAGGTTTCAGACCTGACATTGCTATACTTTGAGTCACACAGCTAGGATGGCTAAAAACAGCTATGGCAGCATCTGGCTTTAGTGAGGTAGAATTATAGCCACAACTGAAAACAAGAATATATACCGTACATTCCTATTTTAAGTCCTTTTCTCAGAACAAAAAGTTACAGTACTTGCTCCCTTACATATGTCTTTCCCTTCACTGTAGGTAAAAGCACTGGGCTGTGATGGCAGCACATCTCTTGCCTCTTGGCTGGATGGCCTCGGCCTGCATGAATATCTGCCCAACTTTCTTTCAAGTGGCTACCGCACACTGGAGTGTGTTAAGAACCTGTGGGAGCTGGAGATTGTCAATGTAAGAAGTCATCTGTTACATTTATCCAGTACTATTTTGATTTTGGCCTCTTTCAGATGATGGATGAGGAGGAAATCACTCTGACAAAGACTCACAAGTGTTGATGGACTTATGTCTTGAGACATTCTTGATAGTATCCTTAATCACAAAGCTACCTTGATTTATGGATTGTGTTTGAGGTTAAGAAGCACTTTAAAATGCACTACTGAAATAACAGAGAAGTGCTTGATGATGGAAGCATTTGCATAAAACTATAGCAGACACATTTTCAAAATCACTGAGTAATTAGTAGATAACTAACAGATAAAATGTAAATTTAGGAGCAATGTGGTGACTGATGACAGGGAAGTATATAATTTGGTTTAATCTTTTATGAAAATAGTGTAACATTTTATGATAATTTGTTATTACAAAGGAGGACTAATTTCTTTTGTGGTAAAAGCTGTGGTGGTTATAGAGAAACGCATGTACCAATTTGGTTGAGCATGTGTGTAGGTGTTGATTTGTCTCTGCTTGTTCGTGTGTGTGTGTGTGTGTGTGTGTGTGTGTGTTTAGACTACAGCAGTGGTTTCCCCATAGGTTCCTGAGATAAATCTGACAGTTTGCAAGATGATTAACAGGATAGTAAAAAACATATTCTCTTCTGCTACAAAATTCCTTTTTCTTGACTTTTCTCTAATCTTTAATTTGTGTCATGTAGACTTTAGCATTGTTTATGTCATGACAGGCAACCAGACAATCCAAACAGATGATCTGATATGGTTGATGAGCAATCACAGAAGACGGTGTTAGAGCAGTGGATGAGCTTGTCTACAGCGATCATATTTTCCCACTTATCACTGCCTTTCTATGTGTGTTTGGTTGTGATAAACACAAAGACAGCGGTGGTAAATAGGCAGAAATCAGCTACAGCTGCAGTAGCAGCAGGAAGGCAGCAGCCAAACAATACTGTATATGCAGTGTGTGAGGGATGGTGTCCAGCAGACTGCGATGCAGTACAGAAATATGGGTGTGAGAGCAGGGCACATTACTTTCAGTGTGCAGAGTAGCAGAACTGGCTCTGAGCATCTTGGCAGGACTCGTTTTGCCCATTACATTTTCTACATCCTCTTCGGCATCTTACAGCGAATAGTATCATCCATCAATTTGATCTACGAGCTGGTTTACATTCCCATATAATCCCAAGGCTTTTTATTACTATTTAAATGTTCTCTTATTTCTCACACCTCATGCATTCTGGTCTCACTGGGATTCTCTACAAGAGAATAATGAAAACGGCACCAGAAATCCAGAGGACAGACCAGTTGCCTCTTCTGATTCTCACTGAATAAATTATTGAAGCCTTCAGACAAAGAACCATAGGAATATTAAATATGGAATATTTTGTACCAGCAACATAATTGCAAATGTAACATTAATCACTTGACATCCACCTTTACTGGATGAGCATGAATGTTAATAGCCAATTATGCAAATATACAGTATTAAGATAATGAGTTTTGACTACATCAAATAAACCTATGTTTCCTCCTCTAAGGGTTTTAGCCACACAAGCTGATATGGAAAAGGCTTAAAGAGCCAGAGATAATGTGGATAGACGTGTGTCAGTGTTGCAGTGTTAAAATACTTACATATTTAAATTGTGACAAATTAAGTGGATCTGTGCAATACAGTTGTTTATAAATCACTTTGTTATTTGTATGTTACCTGTTATCATCCCATAAATTGCCAAATTCTTCTCTGTTATTTAAACAGTATGTTCAAAAATGGATCGTGAATTATAAAGTGTCCCGGGAAGTAGACATTGCTGTACTTCAAGCTTACGGCAAAACAGATTGAGGCTGAATTATTGACGACAGTCATTTCTGTTTGCCTGTGGATGCCTGCCAGTGAGGGGTGCATGCCACCAACTCTGTCAGTGTATTTTATATATATCTCTATTAGCTTAGTCTAGATACATTTTTGTGTATGAGATATTGATGTGACAATGCACTTGAAAGTCTGCCTTATATTGTGCCCTGATGCTGTCCTCTCTAGGTTATTAAGATTGGTCCCCTGGGCCACAGGAAGAGAATCATTGCCTCTCTAGCAGAGAGACCCTATGAAGAGGCTCCGTCCAAGTCCCGTCGTCTGTCCCCAATTATGGTAAGACTGGTGATACGGATCACATTTAAAGTATTTTAGGGGTCCTCATTGCTAGCTTTTTGTTAGGCGGCACTGACTTGATTTCTACTCTGCCTAGAATCCACAAAAAGATAGCACAGTCCAAGAAAGATATTTTTATCTAAAGCACCTTACAGCACCAAGAGTGTAAATCAAACTGCAGCATTGTTATTGCTACTATTTAACCATCGGAGTGCATAAACATACTGTCAACACTAATTTGGTTAATAGATTGGGTAAACTCAATATGCCCAATTAGAAGGGCAGTTCTGCATATGCCTGCAATATAACCCATATTTACTGTCAGTGATGTCTATAAAAGATACATAATGTTTTTATTTATTTAAAATGGGTTCACATTTGCTTAGATTTGTTGTTCTAGTGCTCAGTATTTCAATAGAGATCAACGATTACACCCTGTTATTTTTCTTATTGAACAACAATCAAAACAGAGCTTAAGATGGAAGCTAAACAACGTTGCAAAGGGAGCTTTATTTCAATGCCAACATCATTTTGTGAGAAAATGGCTCCTTTCAGCAGCGGATATCTAATTTTGGAATGAGATTCTTCAATATCATTGTGTTCACAACAGTTAAATACTCAGGGCTGATTTCCCAGGCAGATTAAACTAGGCTAAAACCAGGGAAACCAGCCGATGTAGACTGTGCTGTCAAATCAGTAATCTGTGATGTGCGTGTGTGATGTGTTTGTACTCTTTTGTGTGTGTGTGTGTGTGTGTGTGTGTGTGTGTGTGTGTGTGTGTGTGTGTATGGCAGTTCCATGACCTCCTGTCCCAGACCACATCCCCCCTCAGTCAGATGGACCCCTACACTAGTCGCTCCATGGACATGCTCCTGCCCTTGACTGAGCCAGACAGGAGGAGGCGAGGAGTTGACCAAGACTGTAGTGTTTCTTTGCGTTCATATAGTGAGAGGCCGCGCTCTGTAGTGAGTTCCACCTTCCTTCCCTGTTATCTATAATAACAACAACAATAGAGGAGGATGCTGTACAAAGTTAGGTGTGTCAGGGTGTCCTGTCACATGTTGTAGTCACAGTTCTCAGACGCAGGGCTGTTCTTGATGCAAAACTAAACTTACTGGTTGAGTTCAATTTTAGTGGGCAGAACCAAAGAACCACAATAACAGACTGTACTAGACTGTAACCAGGGAAAACAGCAGTGATGTGACAATATATATAGCACAGTGAGATGATATGAATTTGTCGTCAGAGATTTACCTATACTGTTCATACCGTGGTAGCGATCTCTTTTAACATCTCTAGATTAGACCATTGTGGAAAATGCTGGGAATCAGTGAGCAGGACTGCTTTACAGACATATTGGATTTTTTATATTATTTTTGCATCAACATGATTTGTCAGGTATTTAATTTGCTGGATTAGCTGGATTAAAGTATCAGACATTCCTGTCTGATATTCTATCCATTTATCCACAATTTCTCCATTCACACACACAATTGATTTTCCAGAAAATGTATTATAATATTACTCAGTTGCCAGTTTATTAGGTGCACCTAGCAAAAAGTAATGCAGTCTAATATAACAGTCCTGCAATAAATCCTGTAATGTTGAGTTTTTGTTGAAACTATTGTCGATTTAACTTCATTCTGGTTGTAGTTTGTGGTGCTGTTGAACTGAACCACTAATGGTATGCAAAATCATGTAAATGAAACATGACAAATGCATTATACAGTTATACAGACAAAACTCTTCAAACATGTAAAACTTAAATGACATATATTTATTTCTCGTTAGTTTTTAATTAAAATGTGCATAGAATCATTAACTTAGATGAATATTATTTCATTATAAGTTAAACATGGCAGTACTGAATTATTGCCCTGCCCTACCTTCCATTATTCAAACTAGCCATAATAGAGCTGTTCACGTAATCTCCTTAGCTTTTGTAACACACTAAATCTTCATCATGAATGCTGTGAAAATCAACTTCAAGTACCAGTTTGCTAACTTTTACTAGAAGCACTCTGGTCTTTAGCTCCATCCAGTGTATTTTAAGTCACCCAGTAAGTCCAGAGCAGCCCTGAGGTTTAGAAATATTTGAAAAACTAAACTAAAAATCCAATACAGAATCTTCGTTCACTGACATGAATTCAATTCTTATGTGCTTCCTTGAATTTCTTGGGTTCCTCTTTAAGAAGTTGAACTAAGAATAACTCAGTGATCAAATTTTACCATTTGCTAAAGGTCAAATACGACACATAGGCAAACAGTCGAGATGGCATGCCTGGTGCCTGACTCACTCAGGCCAAAGAGAAAACACAGAGGAGCGTGCCCAAATAAGGGAAATGTTGCACGACTTCACTACTAAAAATCAATACCCTTTTTTTTTTGTACTTACTTTTAATTTTCCTTAATGCTTAATATATTATTGTCAATAGTATATTTTACTCTGACAAGAGATTTATGAAAAAGCCCACATTGACCTAAATGCCCAACCCAGTGCATGAATATTTATGAGCATACCAGCAAATCAAAAAGGACTTATATTAAAGTGCTGACCAAGGAGACTTCACGCTAATGTACAGCAGTCAGAAGTCGTACTTCACCAGCTTGACTGAGACATAGAATAGTATCTAGTATAATTCTCAAAATACAGTGTATTGTTGTTCTTTATTGTCTATACTGACTGAGGTGTGTATATGTGAAGAAAGGTTTCCTGGCATTAAAAACGCAGAGGATTTCCACTGCTTTTATAGAAGTATTTAATTTGTTTCATGTTACAAATGTTAGTTGTGTTTCCTCTTTTTGTTGCGTTCACCATTTAGAACAGACAGAGTGAACGACACAAAGACTCTCGTTTAAACCTCCGGCCACCGAGCCAGTCTGCTACCTACGCCACGGTGTCTGCCTGGCATCACCAGCCTGAGAAACTCATCCTGGACTCCTGCGGCTACGAGGCAACTGTAAGCAGACATACACTGTTTTTTATATATAATATAGATGATAGAATTGCAGACTATTTACCATAAAATAGATTGACCGGGATATTTAATTTAATTTACTGCATCTAGTGTCTCTATCCTGTACTGTGTAGTTGACATGTAGCATGTCAATCAGCACCAGTGTTGAAATTGTTTTCTAAATTGATCCAACACGGGTATGTTTTGATTCCTTCTCCCAGTACCTAGGATCAATGATAATCAGGGATCTACGAGGGATTGAGTCCACACAAGATGCCTGTGCTAAAATTAGGGTAGGTATTACTGAAAAGCTTTAAGATGTTTTTTTCTTCTTCTAATTTCATTTACATTGACCTTTTGAAGAACAGCTGAAAATTGTTTGGATGGATTATAAAAATTAATAAATCCAGCAAATAAACGATGAAAATATCAGACATGAAATAACAAGGTTACAGAAGAAGAATACAACTGACAATTACTTTTTCCACACATCCAAGTACATTAACATATCTGTTATCATTTATAGTGCATGAACCATTGGGGTTTGTTGTACTATATGTACTTGTCTCTCACTCTTTATTGTGTCCATTGCAGAAATCAAAGGATTCAAGAAAGGGTCCAGTTGTCATACTGTCCATTACCTATAGAGGAGTCAAGTTCATTGATGCAGCCACGAAGGTAATGGGAAAGTTTGTTTGTCTCTGTGTATATTGATCTGTCCAACTCAAGCATTGCAGTTGACTCTCAGCCTCCATTAGTGGTTGATTTCCAGTTAGCACTCACTTCCCTCCTTTCTCCATTAGACTATAGTTGCGGAGCACGAGATCAGGAACATCTCGTGCGCTGCTCAGGACCCAGATGACCTCTGCACTTTTGCTTATATTACCAAGGATCTGAAGAGTGGCCACCACTTCTGTCATGTCTTCAGCACTGTGGAAGTGGTGAGTAATACAACTATATCCTGTTAAAGTAAGAAACATCTGAACAAACTAGTCATGTGTTCAGTCTTTTGCTTGATTTAATAGAAATATGACGGTAGCTCTAAATGTAAGCATATAGTGTAACTGTAATAGTACAAACATCTATTCCATACAATCTATTGAGGAAACCCTTAAATCTTCATATAATTCTTGAGCTTTTTGTAAACTCATCATTGAATCATTTTGAAGAAACAGTGTCCTGTTGTGGGATGTCGGGTATCCCGCAGTTAAAAGTGCAAACAGCATCCTGTGGACATTATTTCCTTGATTGGCTCATCGAATGGCTTGATTGAAGTTCTACTCCTGCTATGCATGGCATTTTCATGTACAGGCATAGATTATGTTGTAATTTGTGTCTCAGCTTCTGAAAAGGTCAAATACAATCTTTTATCTTTGGCAGATGGACCACTGTGGTGCGTCGGTTAACTGCAGGGATCAAATGATCAAAGTTCTCACAAGGCCAAAACACAATTTTGAGCCTCACTTATTTGTATTTAACACAACTGCTCCATGTGCAGAATGTCGTGTAAAAATTGCTTTGGCTTTTCTCTGAAAATATGCATGATATTCAAACAGGAGAAAATAGATAATTACACAGAGTAATTATCCTGAATGTGGAGAGCAGCGTTTCTGTGTGCTATGCAGTGTTTTTTGTGTGATTCACAACAAATTGTTGAAAACAGTAAAATAACGGTAATTCTAAACAAATGTTGAAACAGAAGTCATTAAAAATTATACTTATAGTAGGTGTTGATCGTGCAAGGTACTTGGTTGAATTGTTCAAAAGAACTAACTAATACCAAATGTTTGTTAAAGTGTTCTGCTTTGCTAAAGGAAATTAAATGGTTTGTCATGCACGCAAGCAAATGGTCCATTATCTCTGACAGTTAATGTGATTCAATTTAAATCAATTGTAAAACCTGTTCTGTGTCTACTGATTTGAACACACTTTTTAAAACTTTGTCTTTCATTTACACAGACACAAACCTACGAGATCATCCTTACACTGGGACAGGCATTTGAGGTGGCCTATCAGATGGCAATCCAGTCCAGAGCGAGACACTATGTCCCACCTTCATCTCTGGTCTCAGAGGTCATAGAGACCAAAACCAGCCGTCCTGTATCTCAGTCGTGGAGCAGCATGCGGAGATCAGCAGTGAGTGCCACCCTACAGCCCTTCAAAAAACATGTTGAACGTGTTATTTGTGAGAGGGTGTGAGTGTTGAAAGGACAGAGGGAGAGCAGAAACACACAGTTGTGCGTTATCATAATTTAGAAAAGGTACACCGATCTTGTGACCGATTTTTCCCCGCCACTTAATCCCCAATGGGGCACCTACAGATTTCATCTCGCCCACCCCCCAAGTCTGAGTCACTCAGATCAGGGGAGATTTTCTTTTTGTGCATATGTGAAACATGATAAATGAATAGTTTTATTTTTTTTTAGGAGGTGGGCATATGATTTCCTCTGAGACTTTTCTGAGGGCTCAGCCCTGCTGGTTGGATCCACCCACTGCTTCCTCACTATTGATTGAGTGTGTTGCGTAAATGTCCACGTATATCCTGAGCTACGCATTGATGCATTGACCTCTCAGGCTGCATATAATGAGCACTCGGTGATCACTGTCACCTGAGAGAGCTGCACAGCCGGGAGCACACACACTGCTAGATCACATGCTTATGCAGAGACACAAATCACTTTGTTTTACTACCTGCCTGTAAGGATAATATATGGAGTAATCACAGAGCTGCATTATGAGTCTGGCTGGTTGTTTAAGTTTTAAATGAGAAGGGGGGAGACTCCTATCTGCTGCAAATTGTTTTAATGCTTTTTATTGCTATGTGAATGCTACCAAACAAGTTGGTTTAAACAGAAACTGTGACAGCCATACATATTTATATTTTCCCCAAGGAGAGATTAACCGTTTGCTTAGCTCCCACCTGTCAAGCTTTCTGTTCCTGCACGGCACATGTGCAGTTTGCAGTGATATAATGGTGACAGATTTACACACTATTTGAAACAATGGGTCCTTGATTTCAGACAGAAGTAGACAAAAGCAGGCTTCTCATTTCTAGCTGTTGACATTCGATTTTTCCTAGCTAGCTAGCTAATTAAGCCAACGTTAGCTCTGTGAGTTTGCTGAAAATGCTGTCTCTGGCTGACTTTTTAATGTGTTCAGCTGACTGGTTTTAAAACAAAACTATTGTAAAGGGGTCTTGAATACGCACTTCATGGTTACATACATGATATTGTGCTAAACGACAGTCAGCATCCTCACCAGTTTATGATCCATGTAGAAGACATGGAAATAAAGAAACAGCATTGTTCTTGTATTGTGTAAAGCTAGTTAGTCCTAGTATTATAAGTATGATAAGAAAAACTGTAAGATCAGACTGTTATTTACATAACCCTGTTTGGCTGCTTTGCTTACATACTTGTCAACAATGATTTTCACTTTAATTGTTACAAGTGAAAAAGCTGTCACGATGAGGACTAACCAAAGTATTTGACAAATGTAATGCTCGTCAATCTCGGGTTACATTGGCTTGGGTTGCTGGAGCGAAACTCCCTAAGTTCAATAAAGAGAAGGACAGAGCCGCTAAAGTTAACTTGCACTATGTAACCTCCAGGACTGGCTTTCACACAGTGGGAAAATATTACATGTGGATGTGCTAGTTGTGAACAGGGATTTGTTTTTAAACCTAACCCCATAAAGCAGTTACATAAAAATGTGCTCCTTGGCAACGCTGGGTTACTACTGTTGGTAGTAAGCTAGTAAGCCGAACACGCAACGTTTGCAGCTTTCATTAGAGAAGATAAACACACTGTTTAATAAGTTCCTTACAGTTTACTCTCGTGTTTTTGGTTTTTGAAAGGCTAAAAAAAGACACCACTCCCCAAATCTCCATCAGCGCCATGCATACCACTTCGACGTGTGTAGAAATCCACAGCTGCCGTGCCTAGTTATGGTCGCTAAGCTATGATTGGACAATCACATTAGGGTTTTAGCTTATGTCAATTGCAAGAACACAAGAAGTAGAAACATTTTCATGAATAATTTGCCTTCTTTAGCTCTAACAGGTGAACTGCTCCTACTACTGCTGGATTTCTTCATTGTCCGTTCAGTGCATTTAAATGATCTGTCCCTCTGTTCTCTCGTTTTTTTAACATGTCTTTGTTCTTGTCTTCTTGGTCCTCCTGCTTCCCAGGGTGCCCCTCTGCTTGAATGCCGCTGCTGTCACTGTCACACGTGTACTACCCACCGCCCTTCCTTCCTCCCGTTGCACTCTGTTAGCCCTGGAGTCCAGGTCCTTCTCTTTCCTTTCCTCTATTCAACCTGTAATCACCACACATCTGCTTACACACCATCCCTCCCCTCTTTCTTTCTGTTGTTGTTGGGGTGCCGCAGTGCACTTTGTCTCCTCGTTTTGTGGTTCTTAATATTTCAACCATAAATGTTCTCCTCATCCCTTTACTTTCCCATCTCTCATCTTCATCTTACATTAAAGAGTTAAAGATGCACTTAGTTCAAGTTCTGTGGTTAAACACATTCAGGGAAGAGAGGGTTTCTTGATGTGATTTAACTTCGCTATATAAGCTTCTACAAGGACTGTTGGCTTAATTGTGCTAGTGAGGGTTTGTAAACAAGATGGAAGTTGTCTCTGTTGGATGGTTTTAAGCTGCCTTTCTCATTTTTTGTACATCTATCTTTTTAAGACACGTTGAACTGAAGATGTCATTCATATGCAGGGAATTTTAAAATTTCAAATGTCTATCTTGACATTTTTTTTAGCCATTTCAAATTCATATCTAGCTCTAAGTAAATCAGTATTAATCAGCATGTGTGTGTTTTGACTGCTTATATTATGACAATAGTGCTCATGTTTGTATGAGCCACTGGTGTAGAGCACTTGTTGCTTTTGAACTACTAATCAGTATATTTTTTAACTCCCCGAGGGTCGTAGCTTGGTTTACTGCTGTGGCTTACAGAGGCTGTTTTTCTGTCAGACATCATCCATGTTGTGGATTGAGCCCTGAGTGTCTGTGATTATAACATGATCACTGGACTGTACCTCTAATCCACATGCACGTGTGTGAGCTGAGGACTTGTCAGTGTGGCGCAATGGCCTCCACTGCCACCTGTCTCACCGCCCTCCTCTCGTCCCTCCTCCTTCCCTCCCCCCGGCAGATCGACCCCCTGGAGATGGACGCAGACATGCAGTCTCTGGGCAGCACCACCTGGCTCTTGGACCAGCGGGACTCCAACAGGCGCCCTGTCAGCACCAAGTACGAGACCACCATATTCTGAGGCCGGATCCCCACAGCTGCCCCTCTGCACCCCCTCGTACTTTCCTTTCCCCCCTGCATCCAGTTCTTAATTTATCTCCCACACACATACATACATATACATGCGAGCCCCGTGCCTTCTCACTGTGATGGTATAGCATCCCTCAGGGCTGCCTACTCCTGCACCCTCCTTTGCCCTGCCCAGCGACCCACACCAGCCCGTCATGACAAACACTCCTGCGGCTCACCCGTGCCTCCCCAACACACCTGGCAGCCTCCCTCACCTGTTGCTGCTGCAGCCAGTGGCGGAGCCCTGGAACAGATGATCCTGGACTGATGTCTTTTTACAGTGGCCCTGCTCTCTCAACCAAACTGCCTCTTCCTACTCCTCCTCCTCCTCCTGACAACTTGCATCTGCCTCCAAATCCCTGATAGCTCCCAGAGGTTGCATCTTTATTATCCTTCCTCTTTCAGGCCATTTTTTTAATTGATTCTCCACAGGCAAAACAAGCATGTTAATTTTTTACTTTGCTCTGTATCTAGATAACACACTGGCTTGACGTAACAGCAAGTTTAATTTCCAGAAAGGTTATGTTTATAACACTGAGTAAACTAGAAAGTTGTGTGTAATACCAAAACGAAAAGTTCAACATTTTGGGAAATACGCTTATTCGCTTTCTTGCCGAGAGTTAGATGAGAATATCGATACCCCTCTCACATCTGTACAGTAAATATTAAGCTATAACCAGCAGCCAGCTAACTTAGCCTAGGATAAAGACCGGAAACAGGGGGAAACAGCTAGCCTGGCTATGACCAAAGGTGACAAAATCCACCTACCAGCACCTTTAGAGCTCACTAATTAACGTTATATCTTGTTTGTTTAATCCGTACAAAAACGGAAGTGTAAAGACGACAAATTGCTGTTTCATGGGGGGTTATGTGCAGGACTATTTTCTGGTCCTGTGTTTGACTGCAGCCTCCTGATAGGTTGCATTTTTATTTTTTGTTTCAGGCCTTTTTATTTATTTATTTTTTTTATTGATTCTCCACAGACAAGAAAGCTTGCTCATTTTGATTTAGCTCTGTATCCAGACATGCACACTGGCTTGACGTAACTTGCTGCAGTCTACGCTGGTTGCCGGGCAACTGATCTCAACCGCGAAATAGTCACTTAACCTCACGTAAAACGATACGCACTTGTACAGATTAAAAGAGCTACAGCATGTTAATTAATGTGCTTTAGAGATGCTGGTGGTAGCTTCATATTTACTGTACAGACGTGTGAGTGGTATCAATATTGTCTTAACTGTCTAACTCTTGACAGGAAAGCAAATAAGCCTTTTTCACAAAACTTCAAACTTTTCCTTCAACAGGCCCTTTTGATATTGCACAGATCGAAGATTTCGATTTCAAGTCTGTAAAATAAAAGTATGATTAGTTTTTTTTTTTCAACATCAACTTTTTATTTTTTATTTACTGAATTATTTGATTGTTTTGCCTCAAGACAGTTTTTTCTTTTTTTCTTTCTCCATCTTTAGCCTGTCCTGTCTTACCAGGCATCTACCACTGTGAGGCACTATGAGGAGGCTGCTTTGCTAGCATGGGATGCAAGACGGACAATTAATCAATGAAAGACAAAACAGCAACATGCAGCAATCAACCTGTTTTTTTCTACGCATTTGTACAATACTCATTATAATACGATGGATCGGTCATGAATCTATCACTGATGTCTGAACTCAAACGGACCAAGAACTGAACCCTCGTATACACACACAGGAGGACAACTTTCCTACACTTAACCGAGGACAACAGCCTTACTTCGTTTCGGTTATCTATAATCAACTAAAGCCCTCACCTTTCCCAGACCTCCCTGAATACCACCCAACAACTGCACGCCTCCCCCCCTGCTTCTAAAAGACTAAAAAAAAGACGAAACTTCTGATTTCCTGGTGTGTTAAATTGACTGTGACTGGCTGGGATGACATTGTTCTTATGATGGTACAGTTTTGTCCAGATGAGAGTCTTTGCTCTGGCCTTGTACTGCCCTGTCTGCAGTCTCTCAGCATTAATGGTAGCAATGAGAGACTGCAAATCACAGCATCTTCTTCTTGTCAATTTAAAAAAAAAAACAAACACTGTGTTACATACAACAAAGCTCTATCCCTTTTAATACCTTCTTTTCTTTTCTTACGGTGCAAATAGGACATTAGTGCATTTTGTGATACTTTTTGATAGACGGGCTGACTGAAATACTTTGGGAGAGTGTGATAAAGAAGGGATCATGAAGGATCCCAACACTGATACAACCAGAGGCAAAAAACAAAGACCACCAAAACAAATTACACAAGCATATAGAGTGTACTAACGTTGGTTCCACATTTCACAATTTTGCTAATCTAAACAAAAACATCCTCAACACGATTTCATTTGACTCGAGAATATAAATGAGCCTTGAGCACAATTTGGCGCACATTTCCCAACATAGCATCTTATTATCATGATTACATGGATAGGTATCCGTGCTGTTTCACACCAATTTAGAATTAGGTACAGTACATGCAAAGTATGTCACTTGAAAATAAACGGCAGTGAAAAGATTTAATTCCACTACATTAAAAGAGCCAAATCTAAGTGTCGCTGTGGTGTCGTGTTAATGGGAATGGATTTGTTAAGCTGAGAACATGACACCGTTTGTTTTATTTATTTCTTTTTTAAAAAGAATTTTCCTCCTGCACTGTGACTAAAAAATGCTTGTTGTGGAGTCGACACGTATCTGTGGGTTCTCCCCCTGTGTGCACTACCTACTGTGCGTGCTGTATGCCTTGTTTCTGTCTGTCCTCATGGGAGTTTGGACTGTTACTGTTACATCACTGTCCACTGTCCTTGTTTCTGTGTGCAGCAGGAGAAGTGAGGTATTGAGCTCCTCTCCAGAAGACAGTGTGTCTGGAGACTGACTGTTAAGATGTAGCTGGTCTGTGTGCGGTACCGTGGCTGTGTCATTGCCACTCTGTTCTGTCTGTTAACTGTTAGCTTCCACTGATGATGCATGATGGCAGTGTTTTTTGTACCCTTTGATGCACTTGGCCTGAGCAGTCTTTGTATGTACTGTAGCAGTGTCTCGTCTCTTCTCACTCATCTGACATTTGCTTTTTATGTTCCCTCTCTTCGTTACACACCAATACAGCGATTCATCTTCATCCCTTCACGTTTTCATTGTCGTCATTTCTCCTACATTTTGTCACGTATGATCTTCCATTTTGTGTGTCACCAAGACAACCTGCTTTAGTATGGATGCATAATGTAAAAGCATTACACTTTAATGAGCAGCAGCTATTTGAAGCAAGTTTTGGTGGCATGATATGGCTGTGCATGTACCGGTCTTTTTAACATTGGTGTTTTCCTTGTGTAGCTCACCCCAGCGTTCAAGTTTCCGGATACCAAGCTGTGAGTTGAAGGGGAGCAGCCGATCTGAGTGTGTTTGTGTGTGTTGAGTTAGTGGGCAAAGCAGTGGAAAGAGAGAGAGAGAGAGAGAGAGAGAGAGAGAGAGAGAGAGAAAAATGGGAGGTAAGCCTTATGCAACGTGCAGGGCCAAACCAGCGCTACTCTGACATTTAGATCTCACTGTATATCCCCTGCTCCTCCACTGCCCCTGATATGAATCCCAACACACAGATGAAAGGTAACCTGTTGTTCCACACCGCTGGCTAAACAGGATCTGTGTAACACTCTTGTCTTGAGAGAGGTCAGTCAGAAAGGTCAAGTCTATTTCCTGGCCTCCGTATGACTTTCTGATCTTGTCATGTAGGTACTGTAATGTTTAGAGCACTGTAGACCATTAATGATATAGACCATTAATGAACATTTCTATTGATTCAGGTCTATTGGAGATAGTAACTGGGAAAGGGTAAACAGAAATGTAACAAAATGTAGAGGAAAAAAAAACTGTACCAGCATACAATGCTTTGCCCATGTTTGTGGACAGAGTATGGTTTGTCAATGAAAATGTGATACTGTTTCAAATTTCAAAGCAATATTATATTAATGAAATTAAATAATGACAAAAGATTCCCTCTCAAGTCTGTTGTCAACCTTGATTTTGTTTTATGGTTGAATAGTAACACAGAAAGAAACATTACACCAGCTGTTTCAAATTTAAAGTGACAAATATAACAACATGATAATTATTGTACAATTATACCATCAGTGTTTCCCCTGCTACAGAGATTAGTGGGTGGTGCGACTTTTAATCTCAACAAACGATTAGCCCCAGTTTGTACTTATCAACTGTTACATTACAGTCAAGTCAGAGAGCTAAGCATCCGATTTTCCAAAGTGCCTGGTGATCTTTGAAAAACCCAGATTTTTATTGCTGTGCTGATGGTATTTTCAGAATCCTCAAAAACTCTTCTTACCATTTAGATTTAAAAAATACTTGGTTTGTTGCATGATAAAAAAAAAGATTTTCAACCCATTTCCCTAGTTGTGACTCTCCTAAACCAAACCAAAATGGTAGCAGGAAATGACAAAGGTCCTTACTTGATTAGTACGACACCAAGAAAACGTTTTATACAAGTTATATTTGTTTATGATATGATGTTTCTTTCCATGACAGTATATTTTCGCGCACAATAACACATTGGTATTTTTATTTGTGACGTACTAAGTGTAGGAGACATGGGCGCCTGGTTATGTTTTAAAATTGGGGAGCAAACTTGGACAGATACATAATTGGCGGTGGGTCTGGGGGTCTTCCCCCATAAAATTTTTTTTTAAAACAAATTTCCTGCGTTTCTTCACCACTTAACCTGACTTATGGTAACAATAGAGGATAATTTCCAAAACATAAACTAATCAATTTTGTATAGGCCCTACTCAATCTTACAGTTAGATGAATAATAATGACACATTATGAGATTGTGTTCCTTACTTTGTTGAATGTAACTGCATGGCTCATAAAATCCCATTTGAGCCAGTTGTGGTGAAACAGGGTTGGATGGAAAACATGCAGCCAGGGTTGTGCGTGCTCTAATAAAAGGTTTGGGAAACACTATTCTGCTGCTGTTGTGTGGGGCGAAACTGTCCAATGTTAGGTAATGGTAAACTCATAAAAAAGGTGGGTAACTGCGTTTATGCGCGTTTACCCTCCATTACATCCCAAATAATAAAATCAACAGGGCTAATGCAAAATATTAATAACCACGTTACACTTATAAGAGCCGACTCGACCCGATTTGGCTCCTTGGCGAATGTCCCATCTCCACAGCCGAATCCTATCCGATCGCAAATCGGTTCAGCATTTCTGTGACTTTACAATCCTACTTTTAGCTAATTTAAAGTTTGGCTGGAGTTAGTGGGCCAAGCAGGTTCATTCAACATACGGTAGCCTATCTTTTCCTATGTTTTATTTTATCGCAGTTAGGCTAAATGGCATGTTTATCGCCTTTGTAAACAGTCACACTCCTGTGTCAGTGGACAGTGATTGACAGCCTAAGCATGCTTGGCAAATGATGCGACGGGTTCGACTGAACCAACCCAATGGGTGGTCCAAAAATGTGATTTTTTTAAAATTATTACTTATTTTGTCAGTTGCTGAAAACGATCATTGATGTAGGCTGCTTAAATATAATCACCTGATTGTGGGGACTGTATGATGATAAGTTTTTTGTTGTTGTTTTTTTAAAAGACAAAGTGAATTATTTGAATAATGGGGATGCATTTGCTCCACTTGCTCAGGCGCCTATGAGGAGAGATATATTTCTGGCTAACTGGATTAGCAAATCAAATTGCAGTTTGGGAAACAGGTTAAAAATCTTTTTATGGTGCAAGAGACTAAATGTGTTTTTATTCATATGGTTAGAGGTGTCTGGAAATACCTTCAAAACAGTGGGTAGTGTTGTTAAAAGACCTTATGGGTTTTCATAAACAAACATTTATCTGAAAATGCTTACCTCTGTGACTCATCGTCAGCCGCCTGTTTTATGAATGCAAATCATACATTTTAGAAATTTTTTTGTATTTTGGCTAGCATTCCAGGTGTCCATTGATGTGTATTTATTTCCGTACTATATGAAAATGTGCTAGCTGACTCTTGCTTGAGGAGTGTAACTCTTGAAACTTTATGTTGCATAATCCATCACAGTCACTAAACATCTCATTTGCAAAATTGCCAAAATTACATTATTTTTTGGTTGCAGTGCAAACTGTTCTTATCAATCGGTGGTTTAACTGCATTACAACACAACAATAATGTAACACAGACAAAAGTTAATATAAACTCACATTTTTACTGTGATGTATTATACAACATAAGCAAGAGTCTGATAAATAATTTTAATGTTGTATGGAAATGAATGGAAAACAATGGCTTCCTGGAACTGTAGGAACAATTCATCAAATCTCGCACGGTGCAAGCATTACGAGCACAGTTACTTTCATAGTCGCTTGCAGCTGGCTACTGCATTGATATTCCAACCGTACGAAGATTTGGCATGTGAAGGGTGTACTTTAAAAATAAACTGAAAACCATTTCTCCTGCAAAGCAAATGGATTACAGACTCAGTTTCAGTTATGTAACATGTAACGCAACCCAAAGTCATCTGAACAGAATTAGTTATTGTAATAAACTATAAAACTACTAAAATAAGCACCTGTTCCATACCCCCCCCACACACACACTAATACCAACAACTGTAGGGGAAACACTGAGTATATTTTTGGTTTATAATTGCAAAAAAAATAAAACTAAAACTAAACTAAACTCAGAAAAAAGTGCACACTGTCTTTGGTGAGTTATACATAAACATCTGTCAACATGAAGATAAGAACAGAAGCCAGCTACATTTTTAAAACTGAAGTATTTACAAACTATTAGCATAATCTTTGGTACTTTATGTTTTTCCTGAGGGTGTTTATCTTGAGAATAAAGTAAACTAAGTGAAAACCAACAAATGTGTTTTCCAGGCAACTGATCTTTTCTAAAACATTTCAGAATCACAACCAGTCTCTAGTTATGACTCATACTGAGTTTTCTCATTAACACACTACAAACTATTTGTTACTCTATTTGTCCAAGTAAACAACTATTACTCATTTTGTGTCACACAATCTATTTTTCTAATGTTTTGTGCACTCAAATGAGTGGTTAAGATGCATTAATACAATAATAATTCAGCACCTGCCTCATGCTTTGATTCAGACTTTTTTGTTTACCTGAAAAAAGTCCCTTGAACATTCATTCACTGTATTTACACTATAGCTACACATTCAATGCCAAATGGCAGCTTATGTTAAGATCACCAGAGGTTGTCTGGGTCGCCCTCGGCCTAGCGTGAGTCCTCCCCGGTCTCTGCCTCTCCTGGTGGGAACAGCAGTTTCCTGAGGATGGGTGCGTAGAAGGGACCAAAGACCGTTCGGTTGAAGTGGATGACTCGCCCAAAGGCCGTCCCCAGCTCTGCTAGTTCAGCACTAACCAGCCTGAGGGAAGCGGGCAGCTCTGGACTCCTTTTAGCGGGGCCCGCCTGCAGCATGGCCTGGAGGAAGCCCCGTACCCTTTCTCCTGTGTTTGATCGAGAGAGGGATGAGGGAGAGAGTGGGGAAAGAAGTCAGCTCTCTGCAGCAGCACAGATCCAAGTTTAAAAACATGCATGTGGACAGATAACCCAAACTTAATGACATTATAATGCATGTTACGCCTGTCGAGTGAATATGATGCATCCCCAACAGCTCTCTACAGATTAAAATATACTACTATATCTTAATCGAAATGTATTATGAATAAGCCTTGAAGGGTTTTTAATCACTCTAAAAAGTCAGAATTTTCTACCTTAAATTAAGTGAAAACATTACAACCACCAGCCTGAGGTTATCTGATTTGGTTAGCTGTTACAACCAACAGTATGCAGCAATAAGTTGTCTAAAATGTGAACATACAGTGTTTTTAATAATTTGTGTAAATTTTCAAGCAAAAATGCCAAACATCCTCTGGTTCCAGCTCCTTAAATGTGAAGACTTGCAGCTTTTCTGTGTCATGTATGATAGAAAACTAAATATTTTTTGGGCTGGTTAGAGAAAAAAACAATGTGATGTCACCATGGTCTCTGGTAAATTGTGAGTATTTTTCACTATTGATTACACAAAATAATTCATCAGTCAATTAAAATAATGGCTGTATTAATCAATAAGAAAAATAAACATTCGTTGCAAAGCATGTTTCTCCTGTCAAGTGAAAATGGTGTATCCCCAAACTAAATAGAACATACTCCAATTTCTGTATCAAAATGTATTTGTAATAGCTTTGAAGGGGTTGTTTTTATCAGCCTAAAAGGTCAGAATAATTGTTTAAACTGCATCTCAAATTAAGTATAAACATAACAACCACCGAAATCCAGCAATAAATACTTGGAAACTTAAATCTAATATGTGGATTTACACCATTTCCCCCTCATTTGTGCTTCAATTAATCATTTTCTGGCCCTCTTGTGCTCAGCCTGACCTATGAGTGTGCGGACAGGATTGTTGTGCTTCCACAGCTCAGATATTTGTCCTTTCAGCAGATCCAGGCTGTCCTGAGGCAGCGCTGCTCCTCCCTGGCTGCTCAGAGCTTCGGTCACCTGCTGTAGCACTGTCTCCCCGAGTCCCTGCAGCGCATCTTTCAGGTCAGCTTCCCTGCAGCACCAGAAATCAGCATTAGACAAATTACCAGCAGGCTTCATTAGATGTGTATCAGGTCACAGGCCTATGAATTTATCCATTTATAAGAAGTGCTGAGCAAAGGGACTCATGGAAGTCAATAAATAAGGGTCTCAAAAGAGGTTTAGATTAAATAAAATGACATTTTAATAAAAGGTGCTTATGGGAGAAATCGCCTGTGCTACATTTTATTGCAGCTTGGACCAGAGTGTTAGCAGGCCTTGAATACCACAAGCTGCTGTTCCACATTTATCCACTAATCATGACGGGGCTTCTCGTGAACGGAAAGAATGAGGTTATCTGGATCCGTTCTGACAAGCTAGTTGCCTCCTGTCACCTCCATTGGTTTCCTTCTCATACAATACCTGTTCTCCATGACAGCCAGTACATGCATCACCAAATCCTCCTCTTACCTGGTGTGACTGCCCTCCAGCAGGGCAGCGACGGACTGCCTGAGTTTACCTACAAACCCCTGCAGGGAGAAAACCGCGCCCCCACAGTGAGCATTGGTCAGGAGCAGCACCGAAGCCTCCAGGACCAGCATCTGGAGCCGCTGGCCCAGAGCCTCCAGGCGAGCTCGGTCCATCAGCGCAGTCTGTGTGAGGAGGTCAGGTCAGGTCAGGGTCACGTGTCATATGGTTAATCACAGGGAACTTTCCAAAGAAAACAGCTAGATCTGGATATTCTACAACAGTGATTCCCAGCCTGGGGTACTTGTACCAGAGGGGGTACTTTCGCAGTTGCAAGGAGATACGTGGAAAGATTGTAGAGTAGCTCGACTAATTGGAATAAAATAGAAATTCCGATTTGATTAAAATAAAAATATCCATATATTGAGTCAGCTGTAACACTAAACGCTATGTTGCAATTGAGTGTGTGTGGTGACAACTAGTTATCAAGCGAGGAGAGAGGTCTAACCAGTAAGAAATGGATAAACGGCTGAAACAGATACTAAAAGTAGCCTAATGGATAAATGGTTGAAATTGATAGTTAAAAGTAATGGACATGTTAGCTAAAAGTAATGGATAAATGTATGAATTCAGCTTCAGCCACTTCAAGTGGTAGCAATACAAATGCAAACTAAATATTGCCGGTTGAATTATATGAAAACATAACTCACAATATCTACTTTTATATTATTAATAGTGTCAGCACAACATGATGGGTGGTGTTGGTGAAGGGGTACTTGAGTTAATCTGACAGGACTGTGTGGGCGCGTTAGACAAATAAGGTAGAGAACCGCTGTTCTACAACGCTACATAAGCTCTAATGTGTTGTCACATGCTTTAACATGCAGCAGGGTGAGGAGGAGTGCGTAGGGAGACTGAATATTTCCTGATAATCAATAAAATATTATTCAAATGAAAGAAGAAGTGTAGTGTGACTGACCTCGGGATATTTCTGGTCTTGCGGGTCCCAGTGTAGCAGACGCATGTAGGCCCGGTTGAGGACAGCGGTGGCGCTGACGGGCCCTCGGCTGTCAGGACCAGGAGACTCCAAATGAGCTCTGATGGCCGACGCCTCTTCTGACGCTGCTGACTGAAGCCAAGTTTTGGTATTGTCCAGAGAAGCTGAAGAAAAACAGTAAACATATGTATAAATAAAAACCTCAACAGTTACACATGATTAAGATCTACTGCAATGCCACTGAATTACCAGAGGATTCACAAAGTGTTTTGAATGATATAAACTTAGATGTTATTCACGTTTTCTTCAACAGAAAGTAGTGAACAGTGTGGGGACTAAAACCAGTTACACTGTATTTGCAGCACATTTGCCTCACTCTAGCAGCATCAATTAAGAGTGTCTGTACCAAGATGAGAAAAAAACTGACACCTAAGCTATAAAAGCTAAAATATTGCTGGTATATAGAATAATGTCTTATTAACCACATTATTTAATTTGTTAACAAAGTGTATTTTGGAGGACACTAATGTTTAGGAGGAAAAAAGACTATTAAGGATATTTAGTATCACAGCTAACATGACTGGCAGCGCCGAGGGCCCTGTCACTCTGCCAACGACTGATTAGCCAGCTGTACTTAGACAGAATAGAGTTCACTGATTGGCTGTCCAGCTCCTCACCCAATCTATGAGAAGCTAAAAAATGGCAGGACGGTGCATTAGAGCGACAAGGGTCAAAATCTGTTTAATTGAAAAGTGAAATAAGCAATGACCAGACATTTTACGGACACAAAGTCACCTTCATCATCTGTCACTCACACTGTAGCAGTCAGGCTAGAGACTTAAATACCCTTCCTCACCTGGCTGCTTGTCCAGAATCTGCTGGAATTTGGCCCTCTCGTACTGCATGGCTTGCTGCAGGAGGTGAGGCCTCAGGCTCTGGAGGGTGAAGTTAACCATGTCGGTCTTCATCAGGCCCAAGATGTGGAAGATCTCCCTGAGGGAAGGGCAGGGGGATACATATGCAAGCAAGCAAACTTTAGTAATATAGCACTTTTCAAAAACAGAGGAAGTGCTTTACAGGAAGAAGAATGAAAGGGACGGAGAAGACAATATCCAAAAAAATACATGTATAATTGATTTGACAAAAATGTATTTAATGACTTTTAATAAAATCAATAACATGTCCAAAGAAAACAAATGGGTTTTAAGATGCTTTTTAAAGATGTGAACTAATTTAGCTTCTCAAGTTTTTGCAGAAGTCGAGGAGCAAAAGCACCATTGCGTTTAGTTTTCAGTCGAAGTAACAGGAGGTATGGACATACAGTTTCTGAAGACAAGCTGACATGTTCTCTGTATTGTCTGATATATACTATTTACTTGCAACTTCCTCTCCATCAAAGTTAGCCCCAGTTTGTGCCGCTCATGTATTAGCATACATTCGAGTTACAGAGGTAACCATCAGTTTCTCTACATTAAAAGGGGTTGCACCACACAAACAAGTTACTACACAGGGGTTAGTTGTTACTAAATATTTACACCTACTATCTGCCAGATGTAACTGTTACACACTGTTAACTGAATTAGCAAACTGAGAGAACTAACGTTAGCATACTAATATATGACGCCTTTAGACTGACGAGTAAAAATGGTAATATTGTTGACAATATCTGACCTGACACTTGCCGTCTAATGATAATGTAAACTGAGAGGACATTAAATTTCATTACACAAAAAACCTACAAAACATTATGATAAAAACGTAGACTAAATGACCAAATACTGTTGGTTAGGTTAGCTTAATTGGATATTTCCCACTCAACCTTAACATACAGATTTCTAGATGAATGCATAAAGCAAAGTCATACCCACATTTACAGAGGCTTGGCAGTTAAGTTTAATATATCATTTGGCCTCCTAAAATGTTATTTTTCAGTTATATTACAGCTCATGATGCTACAGTATCTTGGATATTCCTTAAGTTTTAATGGTGCAACCTGATTTAGTAAATCACTAGTTTGAAGCGATCAAGTAGTTACTAAGAACTTAGGAACAACTTAACACACAAACTTAGGGAAGGATTTACGAATAGCTGGTGCGACCCAGTCCAGGTGCACAACTTAGAGTCATTAAGGATTCTGTGTAAGTGTTTTTAAATGACCTTCTGGGTTTTTCCAAACATCGCTGTTTAATTATCTTTTAGAGAAACTGATGGTGGGAAAACTGGGGCTACATCAAAGTCACAGGCACACTAACAAAAATATATTTAACCTGCTGGTGGCTCCAAATGACAGTGAGAAGTAATGTGAACAAGATGTCAGTAAACTTAATACAGACCACTTTAAATTAAGTGAAAGCCTAAAACTGAGATCTGATGTAATAATGTGGTTTAGCTGTGATGTGGCTACAGACCCTGGACCGTGTAAAAACGGGGCAAATAACTTAGTAGAGACAAGCTTTGTGTGGAAAGGTAGTGTTAACATGCCCCTCACCTCAGGAGCTCCACAGGATCCTTGAGGTCCCTCAGTGCCCTGACCTCTGGGTCACGCACAGGTGCACATAAAGATGCCATGGTGTCGATGATGTATCCTGCCAGTCTGTGGAGATCCAGAGCTCCATGATCGACCTCCTGCTGGATCAGCTCCATGTCCAGCACCTCGTCCAGCTGAGATCTGAGTCTGACGTGACCGGGCAGCAGCAGGGACTGAAGCATCTAACAGGAAATATGAGGATGCCTTTAGTGTAGTTTACATACAGAAAATTTCAGTTAATCCTTAAAGGTTCATGTGGTTTAGAGCATGTGTCCATTCTTTTCCTCTACACATACAAACAGATATTATATAGCTGCTCAATCTAATAATATAATCCATAGTGATATCAGGACAAAAAACAATTCATCGATTAATTGAAAACACAATCCCTAGTAGAGCTCAACTGATAAATCAACAGGCCGATATTATTGGCCATTTTAGCATAAACATATTTTGGTATTGATGTACGTGTTAGCTGATAAGTACAAAAAAATGTTGATCTGATTTTTTTAAAACTCAAATATCGGTATTGGCCTCAAAAACCCAGCGTCGGCCGGACTCTAAACGATAGTTTGACATTTTGGGAAATACACTTATTCGCTTTCTTGCCAAGTGTTAGATGAGATGTGAGATTGATACCGCTGGAATCTTGTTGTCACTATGATGTCGCCAGGCAACCAGTGGAGACTCCAGGAAGTGACTGTGCCTGGCCAAAAAATAGTTTGGCACATGACCCCCGTAACACCACTGCATGTCATTTTTTACACTTTTACACATTTTTACACTGGTTTTTGTACGGATTAAACACACGAGATGTAATGTGCTAATTAGGAAGCTTTAGAGGTGCTGGTAGGTGTATTTTGTTACCTTTGGACAGAGCCAGGCTAGGTGTTTCCCCCTGTTTCCAGTCGTTATGCTAAGCTAAGCTAACCTGTTGATGTCTCTATCTTCATATCAATCTTCTGATGTAACTCTCTGCCAGAAAGCCAATAAACATATTCCCCAAAATGGCAAACTATTCCTTTAATCAATAATGAAAATGATCATAAGTCACAACACCAATTGAAAGTTTCACATCACTACCTTTGCAATATCGATATCGTGGTTTTTCATGCTGTATATAAGTATGAAAAGATTATTCAGAAATCAAAATATTTTGATTTCTATTAATATTTTGATTACAGTTTTTTCACCTATATATTTTATTATTACAAACTTAATTTTTATTTTATACTTATTTTCCTGTTAATAGCAGATAGTGCTAATGAAGTCTGACATCACACACTCAAGGTTGGCCATGTGTTCATGTTTATGTGTTGTTTGTCCATACTGTATACACTCTGGATTGAACTTCAGAGCATATGAGAATGAATGGAGTCCGAGGTCTCAGTAGACCCTCATCTTCCTCTGCTACTAATGCCTCTGATTTGATGCCATACACACTTACAGTCTTGACCTCCTGGAGCAGAACGACAGCATGGCTGTAGTTTGGAGGATCACTGTTCAGCTGCTCTTGAAGATTGTCCCAAAACGCCCGGTGAACAATCTCAGTCACTCTGCCCTCCAGGCTACAGCGGGGGAAGAAACAGCTCAGAGGAGACTAAACTCTCAATTAATTTTGGAAATAAGAATAAACAAGGTCACTTTAGCTGTAGTGGATTGTCTTTCTTGCCTGTCTGTAGGAAGGCTCTTGGGTTTGAAGCAGAAGTCTCGGTTCACCACTATCTCATGTGCGAGGCTCAGATTGGAAACACAATTTCCCAGCTCCATCAGACTGGATAATGAGGCAGTGGGTGGGCTCCCTGACACCACAGACAGGACACACACACCCACAGATAATTAAAACTGCCATGGTGGTAATAATTCAATTACTAATGGTCCCTGAACGTGCCTGAAAACAATAACTGCCGTAATAAAGCTTCATACCCGTAGGAGAGTCAAGTTTTTCCAGACAGGGAAGGTCAGCAGGGGAGTCATCAGCGGCCTCGTCTCTTTGATTTGGCATTTCAGCAACAGTCTAGACATTTAAATTACTCAGTAACTAATAAACTCAACAGAGCTTGGTAAAACTGGTTATTTTGTTTCTTGGTATAGCAATGTGTACAATAAAAATATTAAGAGCTGCAATTATTAGCCGATTAATCAATTACTCAGCCGACAGTTCAAGCTTTTCAAATGTGAAGATTTGCTGCCTTTCTTTGTCATATAACGATAGTAAAGTGAATATCTTTGGGTTTTGGACTGTTGGTCAAATAAAACAAGAAATCTGACTACATCTCATTAGGCTGTGGGAAATTATAACAGGCATTTTCCACATTTTTTCTGGCAATTTTTAGAGGAAACGATTAATCGAGAAAATAATGGCAGACTGACAATGAAAATTGTTGTTAGTTGCAGCCCTAATAATATAACTAATCAAATGTACTGTCATGGCCCTTACAATGTAATTTTACAGTATAATAAAAAAAAATAATAAAAAAATAAAAAAAACTGTGGTGGAAGAAGTACACAGATATTTTACTGAAGTAAAAGTAACAATACCAGTGTAGAAATACTCTGTTTCAAGTAAAAGTCCTGCGTTTAAAATGTTTGAAAATGCGTTTGAAAATGTAAAAGTACATCAGAAAGTGTGTGACTATATTTTGTATTATTCATCTGAATATTAACTAACACAAGTTATCAAATAAATGTATGGGAGTAAAAGGTACAATATTTGCCTCTGTAGTATGGTGGAGTATAAGTATAAAGTTGCAGAAAATGGAAAACAGTAAAGTACAAATACCTCAAAATTGTAACGCCACTTAAGTACAGTAACGTTAATGAGTAAATGTAGTTACTTTCCACCACTGGAAAAAAGCAAACGTCATACATAACATTAACGTTAGTTATAGTTAGCTAGCTAAAAGCTTCTAATTTAAAATATGTAAGTCACCATGATAAAAAACTAAATACAAGCAGCGTAAAATTGCACTGTAACGACAATAAAACACTTTTTTTTAGAGGCTAACTTACCTGGTGAATTTATTAAGACTTCGAAAGATGAAAAATTAAACTTTGCAGACGGAAGCACAACATGTATGATGGTAATAGTTGATCTACCTGCCGTTTAAAAGCCACATACAGCAACAACATCAACGGTCAAGTTTAAATCTGGGCTAAACCACTGTAATTAAGTTATGGGGGGGTTAAAAATGACAAACTTTTTTAAAAATCGTTTTAACACATGATCTAAACCTGTGATTGTATCGTGATACAAAATATGGATATAATTGTGTTACATGGTTGACTTTTATTCATTTCTTACTAAATACAGAAAAAGACGACGGCTTCATTTGGTTTGGTCCGTTATCAAATCAAAACAGTGGGCGTGTCAGTACTGTATGTTTCTGCCCCTCTCTTAACAGCTACAAACTGCGCAGGGTGTCACAGCGTTTGAAAGGAAACTCACCGTACCTGTTCATTGTGTGCAGCTCCATTGTAGTTCAGTGGAAACAAAATGGAAAGCGGCCGGTGTGTTGTATAAATGGTCCATTGTTTGAGACATACAGCTGGACGTGTCCTGTTTCCTATAAACCAGGAACTTCGAGAAGGGACTGAGATAAAACTGCTGTACAGAGGATAAACAGTGGCCACAAACACATTTGTAGAATACACTCTAAATTCCTTAAACAAATACAACTAATGTATTTTTGAACAACACACTTTTATAGATATTATTTATGTACCATTTACATTTTTTGTATCCTTTGTAGATGCTCCCCTTAACTACACTTATGCATCAGTTTCACTCTTTCTACAATTCTGTCTGTAAAATCTCTAAAAATAAAAAAAGCTCTGAAGACATCCCCTCTTTCAAGAAACATTGTCAGATGACTTGTACTTATGTTTATACATTTATAATTTTGTAACTCGGTATGCTTATTTATTTATTTTTTTTAAATTCTACATTTATGTATTTATTTTCTTTTCGGCTTTTGTTTTTCCTATACTCCCTACACCACTTGTTTTGTAACGTTATTGTTCCTTTAAGTGACGCTGTTTAAAATAAATATACAAAAAGATCGGTTTTTGTTCTTTCTTTTGCTGCTGTGATACTTTAATTTACATAAGGATATATAAAGATGATCTTATTTGGTAATTATTAGTGCTGAAATTGCTTGGAGATTAGTTTACAAACACAAAACTTCAATGACAAGCTGTTTCAGTAATTTCTCACACAAAAATGGGAAACACAGTGGATCTTGATAGACAAATTTGACAATGTGCTGCTTTGCTCTCTTTCATATAATTGTAAACGGATTATTTTTGGGGTTTGGATTGTTGGCTTCCTACAAACCAGGAACTTTAAATGCCTTTGAAAGGGTGCTGAGACAGACATACTGTACTACAAGTTTGAGGTGTGAATAGTGAACACAATAAAAATAGATGTACAGTACAATAAAGCATACCAATGTGATGCATGACAGTATGTAATCTCAGTCAACTGCAGTATTGTCCCTAAAACATTTAAAATGGATTTTTCCTTTCACACTGACACACAAAGTAATGGCCAAAGACAGAACTGTATTGCAAATTAATTATAATTGCAAAAATGTTGTGTAACAAACTGTTTTGATAAATACAAGCATTTGACAAAGCCTTATCTAAAAAAGATGACCTTCCATCACAGCCACAAAACACAAATAGATATCATATTTTCATTAGAAAAGAAAAACATTTAAAAGAAAAAAAAAAAAAAAAAAACAACTCCCAGGCCATATTTATACATTTGCATATTTCAAAATATTGAACACCATTAAATTTCTGTTTTAAAATAACAAGGATAACTTAAAACAATGATAGTTTCACACTAGTCTCAGTCTTTTTCCTCACTTGAGCTGCTACTGTATGTACATATAAACTTGTCTCTCACTTTAGGTGGAGTGCCTCGTAACATTAAAGCAAACGAAAAGGAAAATAAGTGCCAAAAGCAGGGCTGTGCGAAGAGCAGTATAACCGAATTGTTTCTCTGATAATGTAGTGTCCTCCTATGAAACTGAGACAAGAAATGACAATGTCATAGTTTAGTAAATAATTTTGAAAAAGCGCCAAAAAATAATTTGTAAGCAGTTTAAATCTACAGGAGAAAAGTGGCGAGCTCCTCATGAAAGGGAAATCGATGTCACGAAAGAAGCTGCTTCAATAGTTTCTCTGCATTCAAGCTTTGTATTCGAGAGCGGTGAGAAAAAGGCTTAGGAGCATCTACGGAATGAAAATGAGCAAATTAATGAATGCAATCTTCTGTTCCCAGCCACACACAACAGCCACTTCTCTTTCATTCACACGCTAACAAAACTGTACAAAAAACATCTCTAATAATATAATAATAAATTCAGACTTCACTCATGTTTGTCTTAATGCTTCATTTCAGTAACGACTGTGCTGCAGTATGACCCAGCCTATGCACAACTGAACAGGTAGTGCACTCTGGCACTACCACTTCTTTCAACTTTGTTTTTTTCACCGTTTCTCCCTTAAGCTTTTTTTCCTCTGACCAAATCCGAGACCCCATCAAATCTGCTATTATCATGGAATCCGAATCTAGATGTGTTATCTGGATAATGACATTTGATAAAAGGCCTTTGCATCTACACCTGGTATCAATGAGCGCTCGTTATCTCAAATCTGCCCGCATTTTGATCAGTTCTTAATATGCAAAATAGGTACACAACGCGGCACGTCTCAGGTCAAGGAAAAAGTGATGCTGCGAATGTGGCCAAACAGGGGTGCATTTACACTGAGCGTTAACATGCGCTGTTCCTTATCCAGATCAGATATTCAGATACAGCCTGCGTGTTAAAGCCAGGTGTAAATCAAATATGATCACTCATGTAATGTGATGATCAACATTTTGGGATTTGGCACGGACGTCAATGTGGCTTCATTTCAGTCCACTGCCTACATTGTTTCTAACTAGCAAATAACTGCTTAACCCTTGTGAGTGCATAAACACAGAGGAACAGCTTCCAAGTGCTCGAGCTGCAACTCTAATAAAGTCCTGCGGATGACAAAGTTTACATGGTTACATGGTTGTATGTGTATAATATATGAGTGCTAGCTTAAGTGAGATTCTCTGTCAAAGGCGAGGCGAGGTCATAGTGCAGTCAGTCTGTTGTCAGTGCTAGAATGACGCATCATTTGCCCACACACACACACACACACACAAATACAGACGCACTAAGATCAATGCAGGTGTGCACAACACACTTTCCTGCTAAGAGTCTTTGAGCATGTTGATGCGTGCGAAGATCTTGAGTGCAGGTCCCAGTTTAATGTTCATGGTGCTCATGAGGTGGTCCTCCTTTAACAGGAGCAAGGCCTGTCCATCAATCTCCTGAGAGCGAAACTCGTCTGCTATCTCCTGACAACCTGCATGAACAGCAGAGGAAGAAGTACAAGCTGCAGTTAGTCACACGTAAAACAGGATTCATCAAGTTAAAGAGTGTGTGTGTGTAATGCTTTAGGAGTGTGTTTCCTAAACAAACAGGGGTCTGTGTTTACTCCGCTGACCTGGCAGTGAACGGATGAACTCATAAACTTCTTCCACATTCCACTTGGTGGGGTCATTGGGTAAGAAGTGCTGACAGAGCGAAGGTACATCTCTCCCAGCGCAGCCCTCCTGGTCCGAGGCCCTGCTCGGATGCCGGTGGACGGGGACCTGAGCTGGGGCCGGAGCAGGAGCCAGGGGTCCTGAGCTGGCAGCTGACAGGGGAGACGGCGGCTCCTCGTAGCTGGACATGTCCGAACAGGGGCTGGACTCCTCCTGACTGGGCTGTGAGGGATGCGGTGAGGATACAGAACCGCCCTGAGTCTGCTGCGGTGAGGGGGATAGCTTCTGCAAAGGAAAACAGTCGGGGTTGACGTCAAGGCTCAGCATTTGAGAAATGAATGGCTCATCAGTAAAACACTGCTGTGTCTAATACAATGTCCCGGCAAAGATTAAAGGGGCATTAAGTAAGATTTATACAGTACAATAGCTTCAAATGAGTATAATATACCTGCAGGGACAATTACTGTGTCAGGTGCTGAACCCTCTGGATTATAAAACTCACTTCCTGGTCCAAACATGAAACAAAAGCACCGCCCTCTGGAGGTTCAAGACCCAACCCTCGAGGCATTATATAACAAAGCATTTTGGCCTAAATGGATTGCTCTCAAGCCAAAAAAACATATTGTAATATAGTCAGTGTGGCATTTCTGTAGAATTTCTGCTTTCATTATCTAAACTACTTGTCTCTATTGTAAAAATGTATTTATTTATTGTGTCACTAAGTTTCAGCATTTCAAGGGAGGAGAAAAGATGCTAAGTCCGGTCACAGGATATCTACAAGTACTAAGTCAATGTCTCAAAAAAAAAAAAAAAAAAACAAACAAACCAAAAACAGCAATTCCAGTTGCTTTTGATGTCTATATAACTTGTGCAGAAGGCAGAAAATCTCTATAATCCATCAGTCATACTGGTCACCAATAAACTTTGACAAAGATCATAGAGTGCTTAATGACCCTTTAAAGACAGGGAGATAATCAGGCACTGACACAAATGAAGTTCGTTAAAAAGCATGAGGCATGAAGTGCAGGGCATAAAATGTGCAGTGGAAGCAGTATCTGATGGGAGGTGAAATTCTGATGAGGAAGTTGTGTGTGTTTCTGTACCTGCTTCTTAGCTTCGATACTGGAGCGGCCCTGAGATCTTTTACGCCAGCGATTTGTTGGTTTACTCCTCTCTGGACGGAAAAGGCCTATCCTCTTCGTACAGCCCACATTGTACCTGTCCAGAAAGGGCCATTATTAGAGCTTTTCCTTTTTCACATAGTATAACTGGTGGGAAAACTATTTGGTTTTATATTTCTTCTCATTTAAACAAAAGGTGACTTGCCTCTTTGCACAAACCATGGAGCAGAATCTTTTAGAGCCTTTGAACGTGTAGGCGAAGTCGACCCAGCCACAGTATTCACATGTCAGCTTGGGTTCTTGCTCTTTTTCTGTGGGAAGGGAAACAGCAAAACACAAGACAGACACAGAAATGAGACAGTCGCTCTTTGAAAACTGACATCTAATCTGACCAAATAACTGCAATCAAAATAAAAACTTTAAAGCTTTTTCATTTAAACCTATTAAATTCAGTTGTATATCATGTAAATGACTAATTACACAATATTATATTAATTAATACACAATATTAAAGTGACACTTCCACTTCAGCTCCAGAGATAGAAGACTGTCATTCACAGCTTTATATACTTAACTGCTTTCTGCGGCAGTAGCCTAATACTCACAATCAAACCAACAAACAAAACCTGTGTGTTTTTGGAATTTAAAAAGGCGATGATGAAGTTCTGGTGTGTTGACTTCCACTTGACAAAATGTTTTTTGAGCGGTTTCTTTCAGGGAGGCACAGATCCGATCCATCAATATTGGCGTTGATACCGACCTTATTAGTGGGGATTCAGACTGGAAACACCCTGTGTTAAACGCAAGGTGCTGCGTTGGTGGGGGCATTTTAAGTACCGGTGAGACATTAATATACGATCCAGGAAGTCCAGTTTGAGTAACAGATTAATGCGTTTAAAGGCTTATCAGCGACTACTTTATCTTTCATCATGACAATCACGAGGTAAACAGTAGAAATACAGCGCTCACGTAACAAAGTAATTACCAGGAATGTGCGCTTGCATGTATGTGATTGGCCAATGCACCTTGCTGGATGACGTCGACATTTCATTGCAGCAAAAGTTGAGCCAGGTTAACTTTTTCATGTGACGATCCTGAGTCGTTTTGCCAGCAACCCCTGTGTTGGCACCCAACTGCGTTGACCGACTGGCTCCATTCAAATGAAAGAGAGGTTATACAGTTTTCTGTTCCACTTTGTTTATTTACAGCAGTAAGCTAACGGGCGTAAAGCTACTGCTAATACTTTGCCAATTCCTGCATGTGTTTCACTGTACTGTGAAACCAAATGTGTTAATAATGACTTTTGCAGTTTTGTTGCTTGACAAAAGGAGATTGTTCCAGGTAACGACGCCTTACATTTAACATTTCATTAACGACAAACTTGTAGCAACTAGAGTTCAAAAACATTACTGGAGGAGCTACATTATGTAGCAGGTTTGTTTCGGTCTGGGAGAAAAAAGCCATGCACAGGTTAAGTGGTTTGGTGAAGAGATGCAGAGGCATGTAATTACGCTGAGGGCAGCCTTTTCTGCGTGGACACACAGAGGACAGCAAGTGCGGCACCGGCTCTCGTCATCGTTTATCACAGCAGCTGAGCGCTGTTTGTCAGGTCTGTATCTGCTCGCAACCACCAGTTATCCTACCGCAGTAACTGTGTGTGAAGAGCGTGATCTGTGTCCGTCGCTATGAGGTTGATGCATTGTAATGTTGCAGTTTCATAAACCCTATAAAACAGTATAATAGAATTTTCACAAGCCTTGGAAAAGCGGCGGGTCAGTGCATCCCTAGTTTCATGGGCACTAGCACAGTGCGACGCAAACTGATACACACAACCTATTGTACTTATAACTAATACTTTTTGTCTCACCTGGCTGGTTCATGTCCTCTGGCTCAGAGTCAGTGTTTGCTGCGTTGCTGACCGGGGTTTTGTCGGGGTCTGAGGAGAGCTGATGATCCAGCTTCTTTGGGCTGTCAATAAGAATGGGCAGACGCTCCACCTGGTGACAGACAGAAAATATTTACAAACCTACTGAAATGATGCGCTACGTGCTCCAGGAATAAGAATCAATAGTTGTGATTACTGTGACTGACAATATAGTTGGACTGCTTCATTTGAACAACTGCAATGGCATAATTCTCACAAATATCACAACAGCAATACAAAGTGCAAAGACTACTTTACTTGTGTAGATGCTGATGACTAGGCCAATTTGACCACCCATTAATAATAAATCTCCTTGTGATACATTACTATAGTATTGATGAGATGAAATTAAATGAAATAAGGTCAGTGTAGACACTTTCACTGCTTGATTAATGGTTTGTGTGAATGGATTAAAAGTAGTCATTAATTACAGTCGAAAGTACCACATCAATGTCTTTGCAATGTAGATACTGCAACAGTATGAATTCCTTGTGCTGCACTATATGCATGTAAATATACTGGGCATTTACACCTAATGTCCAGTAGGAGGCAGTGAGCCCCAAGCCTACAAATTACAACAAGCACGTCATTATGTTGCACCTAAACAAAAGGTTGTTCAGTCATCAACATATTGCTTTTTTTGTGATTAATAAGGAGGGGATGATACAAATGTCAACCACAGGTATACAGACACAGCGGATAAATAATATAAGATCTAATAACATCAAGTTTTGTGTGTGCCTGCTGACGGCTCCCTGCAGGCGAGTACACTGGAGAGTGTGCTGGCTCTGGGTTGTTTATCATGTCTCGCTGCTAGTAAAGCTGAGATCAGGCACTTACACACACGGGGAACGGCTCAGCTCCCTCCTGGATGACAAAGCCTTCGATGACATGTGTGAGGACCTGGGGCTTGACGATGGCCTGGGGCGGTTTGTTCTCTCCGTTCTGCGGCGTGCTGCCCGTCACGGTGGGCGCCTCGCTCTCATTTCCTGAGGTCATGGCTGGAGGTGGGGTCTCAGGTGCCGCACTCAGCCTCTTGGTTGTGCCCCCTCCTGACCAAGAAATGAATATCATCCAGTTAATATATGAGAGCAAGTACTCAGAGCTGGTCAGTGGTGGAGTGAGTTTGAATCAAAGTGGTTGATTTATCGTTTCTGTCATTCAAGCAAAGCGTTCTCTCGTTACAGCTTCTTGAATATGAGGAGTTGATGCTTTTCCTTGTCACATGTCATCAAATCTGAATATTTTAGCATTTTGGACTGTTGGTCGGACAAAACAAGCATTCTGAGACTGTTGCTTTGCGCTCTGCATAATTAGACTGAGCATTTTTCACTTTGTGATATTTTATAGGCAAAATAATCAATTAATCGTGCAGCTGTAGATTAATTGTCTGATTCAGTCTTTAAATCAAAAATGGCAAACATTTCCTGATTTCAGCTTCTCAAATGTGAATATCTGCTGCTTTTCCTTGTCATGTGTGATAGTAAACTGAATATTTTGGGGGTTTTGGACTGTTAGATGGACAAAACAATTAAAAAGACATCACTGTGGGCTTCAGGAATCTGTAATGGGCATTTTTAGTATTTTCTGACACTGTAAACATCAAACAATCAAGAAACCAATCAACAGTTTAATTGCCAATGAATCGAATCACTATTTGCAGTCCTAAATGAAATTACAGTAAAGAAATGTGCAGCAATGTGGAGGAGAGTAAATCCACCTAAACTTAGTATACTCACTTTTATTATTTGATCTACATCATCAAACTGGTGAAAGGTCTTTAAACTTCTGAAGAACATTAATAGCTAAATCTTTAATTAAATCATTTTTTTTTACCAAGCTAAGCAGTGGTTTGTCTTTACATAACCACAGAATATAGCACTTAAGCATCAGATACTTAGCTCTGTATGTTTGAGGTTGTATTATTCAAACCAGACATAATTACCACATTACAAACATCTACATGCAGAATCCTGTCATATCCACCTGCCTGCCGCGGGTTTAAATAACTTTTCTGGTGTCGACGGTCTAATAATAATAATGATGATGATGATGATGATGATGAGACCTACTGGCACACTGTCGATCAATAACAAACAGTAAATCCATCATGTATCACTTCCACCATCACAACGACGTCTCGGCTTTTCACTAACACCCCACCAAGCGAAAGTAAACATCAATAATGCTTTGTCATCTTAAAAGCCACCAGTGCTGAATGAGAAAAGTTCTCTTACCGCGCCGACTTCCGCAGTGTTCAGAGAGAAGACATGTGCGGTTTAGCGTTTTGTTTGTTGTTGTAATGGCCCGACACACAGCGACCTGCCGCTGCTGTGTGACACTGATCGGGTTTTAAGCTGCAGCGCCGCTTAAAGAAAGCAGGATCCGCCTCCCTGTTTCCTCCCACAGAAGCTAACGTTAGCACGACTGCTCCTCAGGCTGCTGCTGCACGACCACATGCATCAACCTGAACCTGCGCTAAGACTCTGAATCAAAAGAGGAGTGTCTCTAGATTCAGCCTAATACTGAACGTGCTTTATTTTTTTATATATATATTTTAAAACTACAATCCATAAGAGCGACGAATAAACGTGAGCGCATGTTTTCAGCAGGGCCATAGAAAGACATTTTAGGTCCTGAGTCCAAGTCCCCCCCAATGCACCCTCACAGCTTTTTGGTGTCTGGTCAAAAAGTTTTAAACATTTTTTTATTATTATCTTACTTATGAGGATTTTATTATTCATATTCGATTTAATGTATTTGTGTGATAGATTATATTTTCTGTACCACTGCCTGGGAGACATTCTGGTGGTGCTAAGGCAGAGTTCAGACAGAAAACAGCCCTGCGCAAAAGAAATGCAAGGTGCTGCAATGGTGGGGGCTTGTTTTAGTTAACAGTGAGAGGATATGTATGTATCCAGGAAGTCCAGTTGGAGTAGCAGATCCATGAGTTTGAAGCATGGATGTATTAAGAGAGCTGGATACTGGCGCTGCACTCACCCTTGCTGCCAATTTATCCCTGAGACCACTGGGACAAATTAATTGGTCCCCAATAAGCATGTTCCCAATAGACCACCGTTACAAAAGAGACGTCTGTAAAACCTTTGATAGGACACCTCGAACTAAAACAAGGTCAATTATTAATCTTTGTGCTGTGAATTTTTAAACCATGGAGGTTTTATATGAATTTGTAAAACTTTCCCAGAGTCTAGAGAAGAGATTTTAATGTGCGCAATAATCCCAATGTAAAATCTTTAGGCCGAGTGGGAACAGTCTTTTACATCTCTGGGACGTTATCACGGTGACAATCATTTTATGTTTTGTTGTGATGATTGCAAGGTAAACAGTAGAAAGAGCCCCCTCATTCAAATTAATACCGGGGGCCGGTGTTTTTACTCGCAGTGCAAAAGTTTGTCAGAGCAAATACAAAGAACACAACCTCAGAGTCCTCCATGCACTGTTGCACACTGGTGGGCTGCAGTGTAATGTCGCTATACACTTCCATTTAAATACTTAAAAGAGAAGTGACAGTTTCTCTGGATATCATAAATTCAGTGCAGATAATCTTAGTAGCTGGAAACCTTGCATACTCAGTAAGCCACATTGACTGAAAAATAGCTTGTTTCCTTTTCTTAAATGTTACATTTTCCTAAAGTAAAAAAAGCTGAAACCTATCTTCATCAGCCCCTGCAGCCTGCGGATTACATAAATAGTTCTGATGGTGAGCAGTGCACCTCCACGGCACATCACACCCAACTCACTGCCCATAAACAGCAATTTGTGGTCTACAGAACGTTTCATTTTACAAGAAACACAGCATTAGCACTATTTCCAACCAATATGAACACAGAAACGGATCCATGTCAACATTTATAAAATACACCAAAATAATTTTGTACTCAGCAAGAAGTTGCAGCATGACTACACACTTACTCTCAAAGTTCTCAAATTTTGTCAACTGGCTGACAAAATGTGCACAATAAGCAGAAAATGACGCAATATGAAAATGACTAATGTTACAACATTTCTGGGATTTTCGTGATACATGCAGCTAATAGATTTTTAATTGGATTAACTGTAAAAAAAAAAAAAAAAACAACAACAAAAAAACCCTTTAGAATCAACCCAAATTTCAAAACAGTTTGTCCAAAGTTTAGAAACTTTGATTCTTTCGAGCAATCGTCATAATAGTCTATTACACAAGCAGACTTTGTCTAATGGACAAAAGCTGTTCTGTAACTGAAAAGTTATAGGTTCAATCCTCGCAAGTAAGAGTATGAGTGTTTTTAAAGTGTCATTGAATAAAATGGTGAAACACGACCTATAAATCCTTATACATTATTTTTGTTAAATGGCTCAAGTTAAAACCCATCTACTACTTTACGTTGACTTACCAGTTTATTAGCCAGAACACCTGTACAACCTAATAGCCATGTAATAAATCCTCTTTTTGTGATGTTTATACTAGTGTTGTTGACAGGCTGTAGTTGGTGGTGGATAGGGTTGCATTATGTTGAGATGTGTTTCTAACTTTTTGTAAATGTGTGTGAACAAAATCTGACCATGACATCGTTGTGCTGTGGGTGTTGGTCTCAGCCCTGCTCGCTGCTGGCCAGATAAATACCACAAACCATCACAGGAAACAGTATGTGCCAAAATATCTCCAATATAACTTACATGCAACTAAATAATAAAAGTCAATACATTTCCATTGTAAGTCTGGTTATATTACTGTATCCACTCCTTAATTCCTCCATTTGCTTAGAGTAGGGTTTTCACTTATCTTTAGGGCTTTTTTATTGTGGGTTTAAATGTTTGTACAGCATTGAGTGAATTGTGGGTATCAGGTGAGCTTTTTGGCCACAGCACAGGGAAATCACAGACACAACAAAGCAATAAGAGACAAAGAATAGTGTAACTAAATGTGCTGCAGACACAACATTTTTTAACTACACGTAAACACTTTCCTCCACTTAACATTGCAAGAGTTGGCTAATTCAAGGAGTGCAGAGCAGATATAATGGAACATTTTCTGTGTCAATGTGAAAAGTTGTAGTTAACGGTTTTTAAAACTGCTACCAGTCTTGTCCCAGTGGCTAATTGGTTAAAGAGTTTATTTACCAAAACGTTTGAGTACTCTACAGAGAGTAATATAGCAGCTGAGAAAATCATGCTGAATCATTACCTTGTGGCTGAACAGCTGGTGTGGCTGGGTCGACCTTGGGCTGCTCTACAGGCTTGGTGGGTTGTGATGGTGAAGGTGCAGGTTGCTGCTGCTGTTGGGGCTGTTGGGGCTGTTGGAGCTGCTGTTGGGGCTGCTGTTGCTGCGTGGTGGGGGTTGGACACGTCTCTCTGACCACCAGTGAGGTTGGCTTATCTTTACAGTCCTGAACCAGTCGGGAGGCCTGAGATGTGCATTAGGAACAAAAAGTAGAGGGAAATGAGATGAGAAATGAGAAAGTACATCTAAGACAGAAATGAAAAGACAGATCAGGGACTGTTGGTACTTTTAATGTCAGTGACTCAAAAAATGAAAACCATTAGGCTTGGAAAATATCACACCAGTGGGAAAATATTACACCGCGAATCCCAAACTCCGAAGATTCCTGTGTTTTTTTTTAACACATATGTCTTGGAGTAGAAATGGATTCAGTGGGTGTTGTAGGAACAGTAGTTTTTGTTTTGCTGGTTACCACTTAAAAAAAAAAAAAAAATAAAAAATGATGTGAACACCACAAAAAGTCAGGATGTTAAGTAGACCGAAAGTTATGTCCCATCAGAAACAAATGGAGGACAAAAAAAATAAAAAATGGATCACATCCAATATGCAATTCTGGAAACACAGAATGGATAATATGTTACTATGAGACACCCTCCTATACCTATCCTCTAGACAATGACAAATGTTCCAAGTATTATTTGGAAAATCTTTGTCCACTTTTGAATTAATTTTTCTAAGCATTTGAGTAAATAAAGTAAATAATTTTCAACAAGACTACAGCCGCACGGTGAGGCTGTGCTTTGAGCTAAATGCTAACATCAGCATACTACCATGCTCAGAATGACAATGCTAACATGCTGATATTTAGCATGTATAATGTTTATACTATCTTAGTTTAGCCTTTTAGCATGCTGCTAACACTTGCTATATTTGCAAGAGGAAAAGTCAGGGGATCACAAAGTCAGTAGGATGCATCATCTGGGAACCATGAATGTCTGCACAAAATTTCATAGCAATCCGTCTGACAGTTCAGAGATTTTAGTCTGGACCAAAGTGGTGGACCAACCAACAGACCCACATTGCCATCCCTAGAGCCACGCCGCTAGCATGGCTAAAAGCTATTTAGATTATTTAGATCCCCATTAACAGTGCTTTCCGTAAAGACTGGAACAATGGTAGTGCAGCATTACATTACCTTCTAGTACCAATATTATAATACATAAAAACTGTATTATATATTATTTTAACATATTTTCATGCAGTTTTTGAATTTGATACACAAAATACATGTTTTCTAGTGGTTCCAGGAATCTGGGGAGTTAAGTAAATTATTTAAGTTTATTTAGTATAGCACCTTTCAAAGATTAAGGTCACAAAGTGCTTCACGAGACTAAAATTGTTAAAAATAAAACAATAAAACATAAACAACAACACTAGACAGCACGAGGTGAGCCCCCGGTAATAACAGTACCTGACCAAACATGGTCCAGTTTGTCTGGAACTAAACTAAATGTAAACACAGCCATTAACTTGACAAAAGGAAAAAGGGCAAGTACCTGACCTGCTTTTACACCAACATCTATCTACTTTTTCAGTCATGCCAACAGTTTTAACCTTATCATTAATGCTGGAAACAGTTTGTTTTAACTATAAAAATAAACTTAAGTTATTCAAATGCCTTTTTGTTGGAGACCTTGGTGTAACTGCACTCACCGTTGGTTGTATTTGTAGGTTGATAGCAGTGAGCTGGACGGGCTGAGCTTTGGCATGGTTGAGGGAGGAGTGGAGGGCGTGGGGGCTGATGGTGGAGTGGAAGATGGTGGCCTGCTGGCTGGGCGTGGAGGTCTGGTGTAGAGCAGGTTTGGGCAGTACAGGGACAGGGTGCTGTGATGGTTGAATGGAGGCCGTCTGCAGCAGCTGGCCCGCGGTCCTCTGGGAACCTTGACTCTGATGGACCACAAACTGCTGCTGCTTGTGCTGCGGAACCAGGGAGTGGGGCTGTATCTGCGTGTATGCTGGAACGAGAACAACAACATTTTTTTTTCATTTTATTTATGAATTCAGCTATCTAACTGCTGTGTTCACCACCCACAGACAGTTCTCTTGTGTCCTAAATTCAGTTCTCTGCACATTTACGTTACTGTGGCTGTGATTGAACATCTTTGGCATTTGGAATGTTGCTCAGACAAAATAAGTCATTTGACTGCGTCAACATTGGCTTTCTGCATTTTTCATTTTACAGACTGAATGATTAATTGAGCAACTGAAAAATGTATTTTCAGATTCATCGATGAGTAATAGTTAGTAGTTGTGTTCAACAAAGATTACACAATACACATTGCATGCCACAGTTTTATAAAATGTTAGTTTTTGTGAGGAAATTCAGAAATATCTTTACAAATCGAACTTGTTGTAAACCGAGAGCAATATTTATTTCATGTGTGCTCACAACTGTCCAGTCTCGGTGTATATCACTGAAAAATGTAGATGTCTGCACAAAAGGAGCTTGTTTTGTAGCTCTCCCTTCACTTGTGTGCCCCTTGTTGACAGGATGTAATATTTAGAGCTTGTTGAAAGGTGCACAGAGCGGTCCCCTGTTGTAGTTTTGGTCTGACCATTACTCACAAATCGTTTCAAAATGGCCTGTCAACACCTGTCAGTGCTGTTGTGGGTAAAAAGACATCCTGAGCTTATAACTTGCCCCAAAGCCCAAGACACATCAATCTTGTATTGTGAGATCATGTGCAAGTGGGGAGTGTTCGGCGGAAGTAGCCTGAGGCAAGTCTAATATTAGAAATGCATCAGGTACGAACATGCAGAGCCAACTGTCCATGACACTCTTTATAGAGTTAATGTTGAGTCAGCAGGTCCAAGCCCCTCTGCTGCCTCCTTGATCTTTAACAACTCTACCAGGAAACGATAAGAACTAATGGACTCATTTTTATTACTGAAACTCATACAAGAAATGAGTTCCTCCTGCACCACAGTACTATACAGTAGTTTCTCTGATATGGAGGTGTGTTTGGTGACGTTAATACCCCCCCCCCCAATAACTCCAAGCATGGAAAACTGCCAACTACATCAGCATTTGTCTCAAATACCCCTCGCCCCCACCCTCCTCCTCATCCTGTTCTTTTCATGATGTTTTGTGTGGGATAGGCTCCATCTGGTTTCAAAGTTTCCCTGTGAGGCACTAACCGCAGTCCGTACCCTGCTGTGGAATACATAGATGTTTCTATCCAGCAGAGTCCCTTTAATGCTACAGGATCTGCTGAAAAGTGTTTTCTTTTTCACATGGTGAGACACAGTGGAACCCACCAACAGAAAATTTGGTTTGCTATGGCGTACAGGGAAGGCCTTCATTTAGTATTTACAATGTTTAAATGTTCAGAGCAGGATGGATATGAGCGTTAGATCGGTGGATACGGCCAGCAGCAGGATAATCAAAGCTATTTCAGGGGATAACATCCATCAGTTCAGCAGCTACGCCAAGGGGTGGCAAAAATAATCGATTATTTGATGAATCATGACTTTCTCTTGAAAAATTCAGAATGTTAAAGATGAAGAGAACGAATAACATTATACAAATAACTATTTGAAATGACTTTGGAAATAGTAGTTTGACAAAACTAGAGCTGAAACAATTAATTGACTAATCGATTAGTTAATCGACAAAAAAATAATCAAATAATCAAACTGAATAATTGTTTTGGTCATTTCTCAATCAAAAATAATGAAAAACGCTTCACATGCTCAAATGCCAGCTTCTCAAATGGTAGGATTTGCGGCTTCTCTTTGTCATATTTGTCAACAGTAAACTAAATAATGTTCTGCAAAGTTGTGGTTGGCTCTGTGAGGCTGTATTTAGGCACAGCGGTGGTTTGAACTAAATGCGCCAACATAATCGCAAAGACAGTGAGAACATGCTGACACTTAGCAGGTTTAATGTTTACCATCTTCACCATTAGCACTAATGGGGAAATGTCGTTTTTTGGGTATTTAGTCAATTCATCCTGTGGGGAACGCAAATGTGGTACCAAATTTCATGGCAATCCAATAGTTGTTTCATTAAAACTACAAATGTCAACCTCATGGTGGCACTAGAGAAAGACGAAAGAAAAGTCAAGGGAGCACAAAAGTCAGTAGGATGCATCCTCTGGGCAGCATGAACACTGCCATCCCTAGAGCTACGCCGCTAGCATGGCTAAAAACTTAAGTAGCCTTTGATTTGAAAGGATCTGCACTCATATTTTGTCACTGAAAACTTGGCTCTTTCCTCTACGTAGCTCACATTACAACCAAGATACAACATATCCTTACAGCAATATCTAAACTAAATTAATAAATGGTAACCGAAGTAAATTCACCTGACCTTTTTCATGGTGGATATGAATGATTATGCTGTTGTAAAATGCATCAAGAATCGTTTTGAAATTGAACAGTAGCAACTTTAATCAAAATCTTACTGAATCGTAAGGTAGCAAGAGATTCCCAGCCCCACTCCGATTCAGAAATCCCCCTCCTTCGCTCAGAGCACACCGGATACAACCAGCCCTCTCCATGAATCCTGACAACTTTCTCAAGCCCCTAATGAGGAACAGAGAGAAGTCTTGGAAGAATAGGAAGACAGGGGAATTCATTTAAATGCTATTTCCCCTCAAGGTCTTGAGATTAAGGACTGAAATGACTCAGGCTCCAACACCCACACACATATATACACATGCGATCATACAATCCACTCCCCCGAAATTTATAAATGTGAGACCTCTTACTCTATCTGCATGTTGTTGCACAATGTCCCGAGATTGAGGACAGTATATGTTCCTAAGGAGTTTGTAACACCAGGCCCCGGAAAATCCCTGAGTTTCCACATTCACTGTCTGCCGCTTTGGCTTACTTTCATGAAACACATTCCAACCTAAAACAACAGAGCAACAGCAGGCCTTACGCCATTTTTCCTCACTTAAAAATCAGGTCTGCAGATACTTTATCAAGTAGGCATTAGCATTAAGAGAACAGTAACCTCACATTGACAGACGCTCTGGCATGTTTGTATTTTTTTAAACCAATCATAATCGTCTTGGGCGGCACTAAGCCCAGGCCGCAGCGATGGTGCCCTTGCAAAACGGCAATACGCAGATAGCGGAAGGGGAGGTTCCGACTGAAATAGTCAGCCAATGGCAGACTTATACCAACGGCCTACTTCATGTGAGTCAGACTAAAAGTAGCTAAATTAGTCCAGTTCACGATTGGTTTTAAGACTCCACTGTTCCAAAAAATACGGCCTGTTTAAGTGAAAACACAATGGCACGATCTCGGGAAGAAAACCAAATCACACACCTCAGTATTTTAGCAATTGTACACTGTAGTGAGGCTGTATTTTCAGACCATCAAACAGGCGATTAAATGAACCGATGAATGTCAGTTTTAAAAAGACAATAGACAAAAAGGACAAGTAGGTAAATTATTAGTAGTCATAAAGTGTGTGCATAAAGTTGAAGTCTGGGTTTTCATTTTAAAGAAGGGGGTAATTTCTTGCCTTTCTAAGGTTTTTTGTTAAGTGTCGAGTGAAACTGGCAACTGATATTGTTGTTAGCAGCTACATAGATATGCCAAGACACAGACTGTGTGAGCAGATCTGCTCTTTTAATCTGTGAGCATGGTGCTTTTGGGGGTTCCCTGCTGTGGTTTTTAAATAGTAAGGTGCTGGCTCTTTCCTGCCAAGAGGAGGTGATGACAAACACTTACTTCAACAAGCCAGACGGCCTAACATTTGTTTCCAGCTAAATTCCTATATAAGGGAAAATGACTCTTAATATCTGTTGTGTTCACAGTAACCAAGACATTGCTCTAAAATGATCTGCCATCCTTTGGAAAGTGAGATGAAAACTGATGACCAAAAATAGCAAACGCAATTAAATCACATCTCTTCCATTTTTGTTGTTCTCTCAGATCAGGCCAGACTGATTTCTGTTGAGTCAAGTTTAACACTAATAAAAGTAAAGATGTGTTTGATTCACGATACAATTCAATAATTATGGCTATTGATGCGGTTGCAGAGTTTTTCAATTTACTGAGCCTCTTTAACCTCTTTATTGGCATGTTATCTGTCAAATTTGTTTTATCTTGCCTTTAAGTCATGTCAGAAATAAATTCTGAGCAAAGTGCACACAAATTAGAAGTGGAAATATGACTCAAAGTAAGATTGAAGAGGATTCTTTCATTATTACACTATTTTGCTGATAATGCAGGCTTAGTCCACAATTAACCCAATAAACATGAGCCTCGTACAGCCCATGTAGTGTGGAAAGCAAAAGTAATGTAGCGTAGTAGTAAAGTACTTTAAATTAGTGCTCTTCTTGACAGTAATAAGTAATTAACTACTTTTGAAATGTGACACCACAACAAAAATGGTGACTAATTAGACACAGGGCCTAAAAATATCTACAGTGTACTCATTAAAGCCAAGGTTATGGACAGGGTTTGTACTTACCACTCAACATCAACCACCAGAAAAATCTCTGGTTTCCTGAAGCTAAATTACTGGTTTGTCCCTTCCATTAGCCATAACAGGACACTAAACATCAATCATGAAAGTAGTTGTGTGAAATTGTGGGTTTAGAGAGATAGTGGCATGTCGGTACAAAAAGTTCTCTAATTTTATGTTGAAAATCAAAGTGCATAATGACCCAGTCACAGTCAAGTTGAATCCGAGCTTTTAACCTAATCTGAATCCCAGCAGCCAGCCACACAGCCTCTCTTTCTCCTGATCCACAGTGTATTAACTCCCCAGCATCTCATGTGCACACCTGTCCCTCATGGCCTGCTGCTATGGCAACCCATGTTAATTTTTTCAGACAGCACGCAGACAGATTTTCAGCTTCCGTCCTCCCTTTCATTTTATGTGAATCCATTACTGCAACAAAGCAAAACAGTTGTGCACTGACACGCTCAGATAATCCCTACTCCCCCCTCCCTTTCCCACACACACACCCCAAAACATACGTACACATCTGAAGAGGCAGACAGAAACAACACCATCCATTAGCACAGTGTATTGCAGAGTATATAAGGTTTACAGTTATGTACACACATTAACACACACATACCACTCCCAGCACATATACACGCATATGGTACCTGCAAACACATATATTTAGGTTCTTACTCAAAAAAACTATTTTGTGAAATGTGATGTCTTATCAGGGCCCACTTGAAAGTGAGATAATGCATCTGAAGGGGCCTATCCTGCAAACAAACTGGACTTAATTTGATTTAATCAGCTTGTAATGCTGGCATATTCACAACCATTCACACTAAAAACAGCTGCTGACTTTCAATTACACAATAAGTAGTTTAGAAATACTCTTGCGTGACAGTGTGCCTTTCACAGCTAATTCACAAAGCAACTCGACTGTTCAAGTGACAGCCCAACACACTTTAATACGACTGGTTTCACCCCTTTAGTGAGTGAATGGGTTTGTGATGCAGGCCCTGACATGTCACACAGCCCAGCGAAAGCTATTAAAAGTGTAAAAAATCTTTTCTCATATAACCTTACTATAAACATGAGAGCACATTTCTGCTGTCTGATTATATATGATTATATATGATAGATATATATGATATATATGAATATATATGATATATATATGAATAGATATATATATGATATATATATGAATAGATATATATATGATATATATATGAATAGATATATATATATATATATATATATATATATGAATATATATATATAATATATATATGATATATATATATATATATATGAATATATATATATATATATATATGATATATATATATATATATATATATATATATATATATATATATATATATGAATATATATATATATATATATATATATATATATATATATATATATATATATATATATATATATATATATATATATATATATATATATATATATATATATATATATATATATATATATATATATATATATATATATATATATATATATATATATATATATATATATATATATATATAAAAAAAAAAAAGCAGTAGCAGCTCCTGGAACGGCTGGATAGCTCGATTTGGTAGGCCACGGGACATTCACGTGGGAACAAGGGTTCGAATCCCCCTCGGAGCGCAATGAGCAATGACCCATCATCCAGTGTGGGTCCTTAGGCAAGACCCTTCACGCTGCTGCCTACCTCATGATGATGATGTGACAATGAAATATATGACATGCTGGCTCAGACGTCGCCCGGCCAAACAAGGTCTGCGTCAGGTGTTGGGGAACCAGGGCATCGAGACGACAAATGGGCTACTGGAACAAGACGGAGATGGGCGAGATGCGATAATAAGGCTCTGTTGGAATGTTACTACTCCAGTAACCCTAGTCAGAGGGATTACATGCACAGGATGTGGGATGAATGGTTACTTCGAAACCCACAATCAAGGCTTACGGCGAAGCAACTAGTAGCTCAGTGTTCCAACATCCACAAGCGGCAACTGCTATCACAACTTGAGATTGACGAGGTACAACACAAATGCTACGGCAAGGGGGAGCCAGGACTACAGGTCAGAGGGGAGCATCCAGCAACTCCCCAACCAGAGATTGGGTACGAAGCCCCAAGAGAAATCACGCTGAACGAGGCAGCGACTGACCTGAAAGATAAGATCATGGCGAGGATGAATACAAGGCAACCCCGACACCAACTACAACGGCTAATTGAAGTACCATCAGAAAGTCTCCTAGAAGATGTGAATGCAGCATTGAGAGCGATCCCTACCACAACCATCACTGAAACCAATGAGCTGATATACGCCTCAGCAGCAGTGATCCTAGAGATGCTTGGCTACAAGAGCAACCATGGGAGCCATGAGAGACAATACCCACCATGGAAACGAAGGTTGGAGGCAAAAATCAAGGAGGCCCGGAGAGAAGTGAGCCAACTGACAGAGGCTGAGAGAGGTGCAATGAGAAAGCAAGTACCCAAGAAGTACAACCAGATGCCCATACCTGAAGCATTTGAAACTGCCAAACAAAGGCTCCAAGCCTTGGCCAGCCGCCTAAAGAGATACATGAGAGATAATGAAGCCAGAAGACTTTCGCAATTCAACCTGCGAAAGTGTACGCTCAATGGCAGGGTAATAACAGCAGAGCAGACCCACCAAGGCTGGAAACGGAACAGTACTGGAAAAGTATATGGGAAAGGGAGGCATCACACAACAGCGATGCACAGTGGCTGGCGGCTCTGAGAAAGGACCACAGCAACCTCCCTGAACAGAATCCAGTCACCATCACGGCGGCAGACATCCAAGAAAGAGTCTCAGGTATGAAGAACTGGACAGCACCGGGCCCTGACAGGATCCACACCTACTGACTAAAGAAGCTCACTGCACTCCATGAGCGCCTAGCAGCACAAATGAACCAGCTGCTAAGAGATAGGACGCACCCTGAATGGCTTACCGAAGGGCGCACAATCCTGATCCTGAAGGATCCCGCAAAGGGTACAGTCCCATCCAACTGTCGGCCAATAACCTGTCTCTCCACAACATGGAAGCTCATGTCAGGCATCATCGCGGCTAAGATAAGTGGACACGTGGATCAATACATGAGCCAAGCACAGAAGGGCATTGGCAGAGGAACCAGAGGAGCCCAACACCAACTCCTGGTTGACAGAACAGTCACCCAAGACTGCAGAGCCCGACACACCAACCTGTGCACTGCCTGGATTGATTACAAGAAAGCATATGACTCAATGCCGCACACATGGATCACTGAATGCTTAGAGATGTACAACATCAACAGGACTCTAAGACACTTCATTGCAAACTCGATGAGGCTGTGGAAAACCACCCTTGAGGCCAATGGCAAGCCACTTGCACAAGTATCCATCAAATGTGGCATATACCAAGGGGATGCTCTGTCCCCACTGCTGTTCTGCATAGGACTGAACCCCCTCAGCCAAATAATCAACAAGACTGGCTATGGATACTGACTCAGGAACGGGGCCACCATCAGTCACCTCCTCTACATGGATGACATCAAGCTATACGCTAAGAGCGAGCGGGACATCGACTCACTGATCCACACCACCAGGATCTACAGCTCTGACATTGGGATGTCATTCGGGCTTGAGAAGTGCAGTCGAATGGTGACAAAGAGAGGGAAGGTAGTCCACACAGAAGGGGTCTCACTCCCAGAAGGAACAATAGCAGACATTGAGGATGGTTACAAGTACCTTGGAATACCACAGGCAAATGGAAACCTCGAAGAGGTAACAAGGAAAACAGCAACTGCCAAATACCTCCAACGAGTAAGGCAAGTCCTAAGAAGTCAACTCAATGGCAAGAACAAGGCCCAGGCAATAAACAGCTACGCCCTGCCAGTGATCAGATACCCTGCGGGAATAATAAGGTGGCCAAAGCAAGAGATACAGACCACAGACGTTAAGACGCGAAAGCTCCTCACCATGCATGGAGGGTTCCATCCCAAATCCAGCACCCTGAGACTGTACGCTAGCCGTAAGGAAGGCGGCCGTGGACTAGTGAGTGTGAGAGCCACTATCCAGAATGAAACATCCAAGATCCACAAGTACATCCAAGATAAGGCCCCAACAGATGACGTGCTCAGGGAATGTCTCAGACAATGGGGAACAGAGGAAGACGTGCTGGAGGAAGGACCATCATGGGAGGACAAACCCCTACACGGGATGTACCACCGGAACATAACTGAAGTGGCTGATATCAAGAAGTCCTACCAATGGCTAGAGCGGGCTGGATTGAAGGACAGCACAGAGGCACTCATCATGGCTGCACAGGAGCAGGCCCTGAGCACCAGAGCAATAGAGGCCCAGATCTACCACACCAGACAAGACCCAAGGTGTAGGCTGTGCAAAGAGGCCCCAGAGACAATCCAGCACATAACTGCAGGGTGTAAGATGCTGGCAGGAAAAGCATACATGGAGCGCCATAACCAAGTAGCTGGCATAGTGTACAGGAACATCTGCACTGAGTATGGACTGGAAACCCCGAGGTCAAAGTGGGAAACACCTCCAAAGGTGGTAGAGAATGGCCGAGCCAAGATCCTGTGGGACTTCCAGATCCAGACTGACAGAATGGTAATGGCGAACCAGCCTGACATCGTGGTGGTTGACAAACAGCAGAGGAAAGCCGTTGTGGTAGACGTGGCGATACCAAGCGATGGCAACATCAGGAAAAAGGAACATGAGAAACTAGAGAAGTACCAAGGGCTCAGAGAAGAGCTGGAGAAGGCCTGGAAGGTGAAGGCAACAGTGGTGCCCGTGGTCATCGGAGCACTCGGGGCAGTGACCCCCAAACTGGAGGAGTGGCTACAGCATATCCCTGGAAGAACACCAGACATCTCGGTCCAGAAGAGTGCAGTACTGGGAACAGCAAAGATACTGCGCAGAACCCTCAAGCTCCCAGGCCTCTGGTAGAGGACCCGAGCTCGAAGGACGAGACCACCCGCGGAGGGTGAAGGACAAAGTTTTTTTTTTAAGCAGCTCCCTTTTTATTTTAAGGTTTGAAATGGACATAAAAAAAAAACTTTCTATGGAATATCGAGTGTCAGTGTCTATACAGAAATAACACAGACTGGACTGTTTACTTTTAACATACACTGTTTGCTCTATAACCAGTGTGGACTCTCTGCCAGATGAAAACCTGCTGATGTTTAGCAGGTATGATGATTACCATCTTAATTTAGCATGTTAGCATGCTAATATTTGCTAATTAGCACAAAACATAAAGTGCAGGCTGATGGGAATGTCATTAGTATAGCAGGTATTTGGTCATAAACCAAAGTATTGGACAAAATGAAATGTTGACCTGATGAGGGTGCTAGAGAAAAAGTCAGAGGATCACAAAAATCATTAGGACTCATTGTTTGGGAACCCTGAATGTCTGCTCCAAAGTTTTTTGCCAGTCCATTGAGTAGATGTTGAGATATTTCACATGATAAGTGAACACTTGGACCTGCTGGTAAAGTATAGGGAAAGTCAGGAGATCACCAAAGTCATAAGAATTCTGAATGAATGTCTATACAAAATTTCATGGTCCATCCATCTAATATTTGTTGAGATATTTCAGTCTGGACCAAAGTGGTGGACTGACCGTCAGACCGATATTGCAATCACTTGAGCCATACTGCTAGCATGGCTAAAAATACTTAAAGGGATGCACTGATTGAATATCCTGTATCGAAATCAAGGCTGATCTAAGTGAAATTTTTAGGCACTCTTTTGACTACAGTTTATTTGTTAAATTATGTGCATCTTCTGGTTGATCAACTAAGCTCTGAAATACCTGATCGATGAATATGTAAGTCTGAGTATCTAACAAAGCATTCAATGCTCACTTCAGGTTTGTTAAACTTATCAAAACCTGGTGCGGCAGACTAATTTGGTGAGTGCTCAGAGTATTTAGGTTTGATACCCATTAGGGTTGCAACTAACGACAGTTTTCATTATCCAATAACTGATTGGTCTATAAAATTAGAAAATGCCTATTACAATTTCCTGAGGGCCAAAGCAATGTCTTTAAATTGCTTGTTTTGTTTGACCTACAGCCCAATGATAGAAATATTCACTTAACTATCACATAAGCAGCCATATTGCTAATTTCCATTATTTTCACTATATAGACCAAACGCTAAATGCTTTTGTGAGACAGTTTATTTCTGTGGGGGTCTGGGCCCTTCTTTAAGCACTGCCAAGATCAGTTTCATGGGTAAGAGGCCTGCACACATTCAGACTTTAGATCTAACATTATTTGAACTTTTCAGGCTGTGGGGTTGCTCCACTTACCTGGAGCGATCAGGGGCTGAGCACTGACAGCTGTGACACTGCGGCTCATGTTTATAGCTCTGACTTCTGTGACTGCTGCACTGTCCCCCTTCTTCCCGCCTTCAGACAAACTGTTGGAGGAGCTGGCCTTGCCTCCTGTGGAGACCTGTGCTCCTTGGCTGGGATTCTTGATCAGTGAGGCAGGCTGGATGGGCACAGGGCTCTGCTTCAGACTTAGAGCCTGCAGGGTCTGGGTCTGAGAGGAGGACGTGGTCGCCACCTGCTGGCCACGGATGGCCAGATTTTGGACCTGATTCTTAGAGACAGAATGATGTGACATTACTGATACAAACACATTGACAAAGTGAAGGAGTAGATATTATTAGTTTGTCAGAACTGTGTTTATTACAAAATGAATGAAGGTGACTTTTTTGTATTAGCCAATGCTTTCAATGGTAAGCATATTAAGTTACTTATATATACTGTTAATATCACAGCAGAACAGTAAGTACAAAATTGTTTTTAACCTTTTAACCATTGCCATTTCACATCCTCTAGTGCAGGATTTCCAGTAACTGCAACAACTTTCTCTAAGCTTCCAAATGTTTGTGTATTTATCAGAGGGATCAAGTCCAGGATGTTAACATTAAATAAAAGTTTTTAATTATATTTGTCATTTAGTGAAAATATCTTCCAATGAACCTACCTGTGAGGAGGAGCTCTCTGACTGGACAGCTGTCACTGTGGCCGTTGGAGTGAAGATGAGCTGCGGGGACAGAGGAACAGCCCGGCCCAGGCTCCTGGCCACCTGCACCAGGTTACTCTGCTGGGCCTGGAAAGCATCACACACACACACACATACCAAAGGAGAACTGGATCAGTCAGAAAACGCTTCTTAGATTGGATTCTTCTCTAATCTCCAATAAAGAAGCAAAGCAATGATAAAACGCCAGAGCACAAAAACATTAAAACAAAAAAAGGTAATTATAAGCACACAAAGGATTATGTGAATTATTCCAAGTAAAAAAGGACCCTGTTTGTGTGTTTTGGACAGATGTGCAACAATTTTGATCCTACTCTTGCCATGAAAACTACAGAATGGCAGACCTTTTTAATTTCTATCTTAACAAATATATTTAAAACAAAACATATAGATACAACAGTTATGTTGCAATTATATACTTAGACTGTTTTGAACCTCTAAATCGTGTATGTGAGGAAGTAAAAGGAAATTAACAGAAATCATATGCACTAATTTAACACCAGAGGACTATACCAGAAATAAAAGCCATGGCAATCTAAACTGACAAATGTGTTTTGCTGTGTGCCAGAAGCATCACACAAATCTGACAATGCTTTGTACGTGGTCATAATGAGGTGGTAGGAACAATCTGTGTGCCAGCTACACAACTGATGGCAAATTGAAACCGACAAGTTATCCACAACCAGCAGCACCAAAATAGGCCAAGAAAGACTTCATATTCCTTCAGCAACTCGGTTTGAAAACAACTGGACCTTAAGCTAAAGCTGAGAGAACACCTGTGACCTTTCTGAGCATCTGTGCACATTCAAGACATTCCCTTCTGTGTTTGCAATCAGCCCTCTGGGGCCAGACAGATAATACTGACCACCTCCTCTAGTGGCAAGATGAGAATAAAACACCAACACCATTTACTATGGCAGAGTAAGCATGCACGCATCCCAAAACACACATTTAGCCTCCAAAGGAAAAAAATATGAGCCGGAGTGTGCTTATCTATTAAAGCTGTATGTGTGTGTGGTTTTGTTTATGTATATATGCACATTCATGTAAATGTGCCAGTGGCCATGGTCCTTTTGTCTGCTGTCTCACCATCTGTGCGCGCAGGTACATCTGTGCCTGGCTGGCTGTGAGAGTGGGGCTAGATGGGCTGCCCAGCAGAACAGCCTGCTGGGATATACTGGTGGGGGTGGAACTAATGCTCTGGGCCCGGCTAATCAGCTGGGCTGCTGCTGGGGAGGTGGTCAGGTTGATCTACGGGGAGAAGATGAACAGGATAATGAGGTTATACACTTCCTTTACTCTACTGATATCTATGTCAATACACCAGCTTCCTTTAAACAACGCGTCAAACATACAAGATCCAAATGAATGTTATCAAAAGGCATTTCAATCTCTTCACAACTCACAGAAGTGCAAGTGTGGCACCCAGATTCCCCAAAGCATCTTGGAGCTAAAATCAACTTAGTTCCATGAAAATCTAATGGACATATAAAAAAAAAAACCAAAAAAACCTTAGGCTCTTAAGAGACAGGCCCAAAACTCAAAACTGCACTTACCGTCGCCTGAGTAGATCCTGTTTGCTGGGATGAAGTGCCGTTCTGTGAAGAGCTTTGCCGGCCAGCTGCAATACTGGCCTATCACAGGGCAAGAGAGTGAGAGAAATTTACCATTTCCTGAAACATGTCTTGCAGGGGGTCAACCATAACAGCATCAACTTTACACTATGAGAATGATTCTTTCATGTGATGACCGTTTGCTGACCTGCTGTACAGCAGCCAGGCTCTGGAGCTGAGCGGTGCTGAGGCTGTGCTGCTGCTGGAGGGCTGCGGTTTGCAACATGAGATGCTGCTGCTGAGCAGCATACATCTGCTGCAGGTACTGTGCTGCTGTGTTAGGCTGCCTGTTTAACGCCTGCTGGAACACCTGTATATACAGACAAAGACAGAGCTGGTTGAGTAGTAGTAGTAGTAGTAATAATAAATAATAATAATAATAAAAGAGTTTGCATATATTAAATTTAATCAAGGTGTAAACAAGAGTTTACTATTGTTGGTCAGGCAGAAAACATAATTTTATGGGATATTTCTGAAATAGAAATTGGGGATATATATTATTTTAATTAATTATTATTAAATTTTATTATAAAAACAAAGTAACAATATCAAATGCTAATCACGGCTGAATCGAATGTGCTTTGAATGACCTGTATAATGTCTTTGCAAATGTATCTGTATAATTTTTGGATTAGATCATGGACTGTGAATTCAGGTACGTATCTAATCGTCTGAGAGGGAGAGATGCACGCTTCTAATTAAGTGTTTCAAAATGTGTAAAACTTGATCGTTGCAAGCTGACAGACATAAATAAACCCAGTCCCTCCATCATTGTCTGCAAGAAAAGTCTCAACGATTCCTTGACCTAATTATAAAAGAGCTAAACCTCCAAGCCATCAGAAATAACTCTCCTCACCCTTCACCTCTGAAAGTGCCCTCTGCCTGGTTGCCAAGTAACCAGAGAGGATGTTGACCTGCGGTCCATAGTGTCACAGAACCATCCAGACCCACACCTCTTGGAATGAAGGTAAAATTAGCAGAGATGCACTGCATACATGCAACTCTCACTGACCATAAATGACTAGCAGTCCTTATGCTCCTTTAGGGCTGCCTGGTGACAATAGTGTTTGCCATTTAATTGTCAGCAGGCTGAGTACAAGAAAAGGAGGGCTGAATATAACAAAAACCCTACTGTCAAAGCATCAGCACTAAAGGTTGTGCGGACCTTATTCAGGGAGAGGGTAAACCTGTGTAAAGGCTTATTCCGGGGTCAAAGGGTCAAGAGCACTAAAGCACAGAAAGCATTCCTTCCTTCAACTTGGACACATCCTGTGAAATGACCATTTATTTCATTGCTATATTTATCAGGAAGACAAATGCCTCTTATTTCACTCATTTACTTAGAAAATGAATCATCAAACATAATTTTTAGGAGCACATCAGAAGCCTGTATGTGGCTTTACATGCACCAACAGAGGGCAGTAGAGCAAAATAAAGTATGCTAATTTATAAGCATTTGTATGTGCAAGTGGTCTGAGTGTGTGTGTACATGTCACTGTCACACTGTCTCACACACACACACACACACACACACACACACACACACACACACACACACACACACACACCCCCAACTTAATAACGAGGTGTCAACAATTTAATCACAAGACCAACAAACTCACCTGCACTGTTTGTCGGTCAGGTATCCCACTGTAAACAGATATCTGAGGCACTGCCTGTCTTCCTGTTGTAGTACTACTACTGGAATTACTGCTAGTGTTACTACTACTACTACCACTATTACTACTGCTAGTGGAAGTGGTAGAAGTAGTAGTAGTAGTGCTAGAGGTACTACTGCTGCTGGCAGCGGTGGTGCTGGAAGAGGTGGTGGTGGATGGGGTGGCGGTCCCGGTACTGTTGGCCGTGGAGGCAGGGGCCCCTGGCTCACTCTCCATAGTGCCCTCTGCTCTTCTCACCTTTGACCCCCGGCTCTTCTGAATGGCTCTCCTGTGCCTGAAGAGGGGACAAAAGGAGAGCACATAAGACAAATTCCACACTTTTTACCTTCTTTATACACAAACCCAAGAAAACTAAATGTTTCTCTTCAGATAAAAAAAAATAAATACAATGGACAAGCAAAAAAACAACTGTGGCAGAATCTAAACTACACCTGTACATGACAGCTCAACTTCAAGGAAATGTGAGTCCAGCAACACATAAAATGTCAAGGAGGAAATTAATTTGATCTGATGAAGTAAAAGTGAGTGTATGTCAGAGATAAAACATTTATAGGGCTGCAACTAACGATTACTTTCATTATCAATTAATCTGTCGATTATATTCTTGAATAATGGGTTAATCTTTTCGCCTATAAAATGTCAAACTAGTGAAAAAAAGCCCACAAAAATTTCCCACAGCTTAAGGTGATATCTAGTTTTATTCGACCAACAAAAACCCAAAGATATTCAGTTTACTATCACATATGACAAAAAAAAGAAGCACAAAACCATCACATTTGAGAAGCTGGAACCAAAGAGATCAAAGAGTCTAACCCATTTTTGCTTTAAAAAAATGACTGAATCGATAAATCAATTATCAAAATAGCTGCCAATTCATTTTCTGTCGATCGACTAATAGATTAATCGTTGCAGCACTACACATTTAATCATTTCAATCTAATGCTGCAACGTAAGCAATTTTGAATAAGCAAATACACTCCTCTATAGCCTGCCAAAACAACTGAAAATGCTTGATCACCTCTGGTTTTTAACTGGGTGCGTGGAATGGAGAGCAGTGACTGGTCACCAGATCTGAGAGGTCGGGAGGGGGAATAGGGGATGAGCTGTTCAGAGATGTAACCTGGTGCCAGTACATGCAGTGCTTTAAAAACAAATAAAATAATCTTAAAAATCAATTCTGTATTTCACTGGTAACCAGTGAAGAGACGCTAGTACAGGGGAGCTATGGTCTCTCTTCTTGGTACCAGTAGGACATGAGCGTCTGCTGGGAAATAAATTATTCTTTTGAAGTCTGTTTATTTTGCATGCACAAATTCATAACAGAAATATTAAATCTAAATTTAGGATGTTCAAATAAGTTACCCCTGCACTGTTCTAGTAAACGCAGTTTCTAAAACAGTATACAATACGTCTGACTTCATTCTCCAAAAACAAAAAGGGAGGCATGACAGAACAAAGCTGGTTAGAGACGCACAAAAAAAAAAATGCTATTTGGGAAGCAAAATAAATCCAGTGAATTTAGCATAAAAGGCAGGGTGGCTGGTTAACATTAGTGGCCACCCTAAATTACATCTTAAACACAGAAGTGTTTCACATAAACAAGAACACGCATCTGGTGAAAGTTAATTGGGAAGGCAACAAACGCTGTTCTAAATATGGCTAAAACTCCCTCGCACCCACTCCCATCAAAACACCTTAAACCATGGTACAAACACCACTTCACTTGACTTTAATATATAAAAGTATAGGTCTAATTATCGCTCAAACTCTCTCACAGAGTCCCATCTCTTTCTTAACAACAATTAGCTAATATAAAAGTACTGTGTCAAAACCATGTTAATATGACATACAGTATCTCAGACTTCTGAATCAATTTTTTCTTGTCAGTCATGAGCATGGAGGAGAAAAGAACAAATGATTTAGCCCCTTCCATAAAAGCCTTTTTAAGGTTGGTCCCTTGGTGCTCTGCAATCCATTAGGACAGGAGGAAAAGGTTCAGAGCTCTTCAGGCACATGAGATGGAGGGGGCCTGAGCATGACAGTTGATAAGATGTGAAGAAGATGAGAAGAGAGAAAGGATCCTTCCTCGGTGGAGGCAAAAACTCAAAAAAGTTCTGTTAAAAGAAGACGAAGCAAGTTCAGAAGTCTCTGATGAAGTCGAGCTCGAACAGAACAGGAGCAGAACGAGAACTTGATGCTAGTGGTGTAGAGGAGGAGGTGGGATTAATGAGTACGTGTGTGTGTCATGGGGGATTCAAACAGCATGACAGCTGATGTAACAGAGCTGAAAAGAGAGGCCAAAACGGGGAGGATGGAATTTCTAGCCTTGAGGTTAGAGGTGTGCGCATTAAGTTATTTTGGGGGGGGGGGGGTGAAGGTCGAGTGAGCAGGTTGAGGATTTTAAATGGGTTGGAGTAGAAAGAGGGTGTGATGGAAGTAATTAAATAAGGAGCAATGCTGCTGCTATGCCGCAATTCTTAAGCTATTTCCTCCTCCTCCTCATTATTCTTTTGAACGGATTAGGGGCCAAAGCACAGCTCTATAGCCCACTTATGCTACAAAGCAGACTTGGAAACTAACTGCAATCTTACTGAACCACATGCTATTCCTTGAAATGGTAAGAGCAGAACAGCACCAAATAGCCATAAATATTTCAGTAAACAAATTAGTCACTGAATGAGAAAAAGGCTGGAATTTGAGTTTGGCTCCTGTTTGCAGAACCATATGTGCTTCAAATGAAAACTTTAGATGCTCATGAATTAGGGTGTTAAATAAATATATATATATATCAGAACAAATCGTATCAACACTATTTTCTAAGCAAGAATGTCCATGAAATGAGAGTGATTTAAATAAAACATGAATACCAAGCCCTGCCAAAAAACCCAAAATGGTGACTCAACTTATAGAAATCCAAATGAGTAAAAATATAAAAAACTGAAATCAATTGTAAGTTCCCCAAAACAAAAGGAACCATGAGTTTGCATTAAGCAGTGCCTGTCGTGAATTAAAAATTTAGTGTCTACATAATTGCGGCTGTGAAAAAGCTGAAATGCAGTCAGGCTTTCTGGTTGTAAACAAAGCACCGCTGCTGCCAAAGCCTGCCTGCCATCATTAGCCTACATCCCAGAGTCTGTTTCCCATTGCCTCCTAAGTGGAGAGGGGAGGGAATCCCCTCTGGTAATGATGCCTTCAGTCCCTGTCTTTCTGAGAGGAGTCACCCATCCATCAATGAAGGGGTGCGATGGAGAACACCCCCCACTCTGATTCTTAACCCCATTTCCACATCTACAATCAAGCTTTGAGTTGGTTTTGGGGAAAAACCTGGTACCCATGAAAAGTGGTACAGCCAATGTGTTCGAGAGCACATCAAAGCAGCGCCAGCAGCCTGTAGTACACTTCAAAGAGCCGGTCAACACCATAACAACACAAATTCAGCTCTTTGTGCCCCTCACAAGAGAACATATTGATCTACTCATGCTGGCATTACAAGACCGCAATAACCGACTGTCAGATTTGTGTCTAGAGGATTTGCATAGCCTGCAGGAAGATGAGAGCTGTTAAGAGACTGTCAGACAGACTGGCTGTCTCTACAGAGCTTAGATCACAGTAAGGAAGCGCTGGAGTCTCCATCAGTGTCCATCCTTCAGTTCGCATATAGGAAAACTCTGATGACCCACATGAAAAATTCTACATGAACGCGCTCGTCAGCTGCACAAATCGATTGATGTGTGATAATGGCTGTAATAGCCAGAAGATCCACAGAGAAATGTATGCTTATGTGTATGTTTGTGCGAGTGTGTGTGGAGGGGTACTCTGCTGTTGAGACAAAGCCCCCTAACCCTGGTGCTCCTACCTCCTCCGGCCCCCCCAACGTGATGCAGGGGTATGATGCCCCATCCCCCGGGAGCGTGCTGTCCTCCTGCAGGATGTTTCTCTTCTTTGTCTGCCCAACTGAGTGGCTGGCTTGCTGGTTGGTTGACTGAGTGAATGAGTGAGCGTATGCAAGCGTGTTTCTGTGCTGTATCCAAACCCCCAGCCCCTCGTCTACCCCCATCTCAAAGCGAGCTTGTCGTCCCAGCATCAACACCCCACTCCACCAACCAGGCCGTGGCCTGCCTCCTGATTATGTGGTAACCTAGCGACAGCCAACGGGGTGCCTATGGAATCTCCGTACAGAGCAGCATGCTGATTGGACAACAGAATCCTCTCTAATGAAGATGATGGTAATGATTTTACTCTCCCCTCCCCCTCTGCTGCTGCCTGAATACAGAATTTTTTTAGGATGCATAGACCCTCCAACATAAGGTAGTCTGTAATCATCACCTAAATTATTTTTTTTGAAAAGTCAAATCCAAGGTAATAAAGGTATTTCATTATAATGACAACTAAGAGATAGTATACTCTATAGTTTGCTTAGTCTAGGTCTGGACAGCTGAGAACTGAGGGCTCCATTTCCATCTTAGTGCCTCAAATATGAATACTGTAGGTGTACAGCATAGGTTTTAAACCATTTATAGAAAGCACGATTCCCACCAATAACCTGCAGCTTTGAGTGGGCCAATTTTGTATCATAACATTCAGCTAAGGACAGGAGCAGGGAGTTACGACCAGACTGAACATCTAACCCATTATCTTCCTAGCAGGACAGTATAATCATCCTCAATTTTGTGACAAGAGTGACACTGAGGCTAGAGAGTAAATAAAAAAGAAAAAAAGAACTGCTGTGAGGTAGTCTAGTGGTAACACAATTTACCCTAATCCTGCTAAAATGTCACCACCAGCAACATTCAGGTTCTCTTACCCTGTGCTCAGTACTGATTAGTGCAAAATGTTTTGCACAAATTAAAGCAGAAGGCACTCAGAAAACAAACCACCTCACATACAGAACATATTTCCAGCTACATGTTATACCCATTGTGCTATAATGGCACAATTAAAGCCCTAAAATCAACTAAAAGATATAAATCAGAATCTATGGAGAGGCTATCCAAGTTGCAGCAGGACAGCATCAACCTACCTATTTATAACAGTTATGGAAATGAAATGCAAAACAATAGGAGTAGAAAATTGTGAACCCCTCATAAAAGTGAAATGGGATAGCTTTGCAGTTGAATTCAAAACTCTCTTTAATGACAAGAGAATTCATTTATGTGGAATAGGGTAGATAAAACCAGAGGATAATGGCATACTTATGGTCTGCCCCACCACATTAACACGCCAGCCAACTGTCTGGCTGTATGAAATGTAGCCATTTGAATCATTTGCTGGTGCAATGTGGTATTGATTGGGGCCATCCATCCGTGAACCTCATTGATTATTATCTTCTCATTAGCATATAGATTAGCTGGCGGTGCAGCCAGAAACGCAAGCTTGAGTTTCACACTTGGCTAACAGAGCTGTGCAGCAAATTTGGGGGGGCAAAACAAGAGGGAAGAATAGGAATGGGGTGGCTCAATTTGATATGAGCTGCTTGATGATGGACCTCAACATCTGAAAGCCCGGGAGCCCAAATGCTATGCGAAATCGGAATAAGTGAGGCGTAAGGGGTGGTCCAGCAAGGGGCTTTAAACAAATAAACCCCGCCTTTTGTTCAAAGGGCATTCAAGCTCATTATCAATTTCAAGAACGTCGACGCTTAACAAGCTCTTCTGGGGAGCAGTATAAAAATAAATGATCTAGGCACCATATGAGCCTTGCTTTTAGATTCCTACATCAAAGAGACTACCAGCCAATGAACTAAAAAGTTTGCTTGAAAAATTTCCAACCCCATACTCATTATAATCCATCTGAAAAGTTTGAAATTAAATGAAATATAACATTGTTAAGTGACATATGCTCAAGAACAAAATTGTGCAGAAATAACAGTAGTTGGTTCATTAAACATTACACTCCTTTAAAAAACAGCAAATTTCTTCCTTTAAGGGGCTCTATATATTCATTGGAAGTGTTTGTTTTTTGGTGAGGAGTGCCTATTAATATCACAAGAGAGATGTAGCATCTGCCAGACTCATCAATTTTTATGGACAAAGCGTTCAAGGTGGTTGAAATTATTATTATTATTATCATTATTATTATTATCATTATCATTATTATTATTATTATTATTTTATTTATTTTTTTTAGAAAATTCATTGCAGATAATATAATATCTTGATTTGTAATCCTTTGTTTAGTGCAGATTTGGTGATCCAGGCAAGTCCATGAAGAAGATTGTTGTTGTTGCAATGTATGCATTAATCCTATAGCACAACAATTTATACTCATGCACAAAAAAAATAAAAAATAAAAAGAGAAACAAACCATGCCAAATGTTTGCATGACTGTAGGGTTGACAAGTGTAGTGCCAAAGCAATTAGTCAATCGACAGAAAATTAATTAATAGACATTCATTGGTCCTAGCCTCTCAAATGTGAAGATTTGCTGCTTTCGTATGTTTTAAATCATTGTAAATCGAATATCTTTGAGTTCTGGACTGTTGGTTGGGCAAAACAAGCAACTTGAAGATGCTTTTGATATTCTTCTGCTTCTGATATTTAAAAAATGCATATTTAGTTAGCTGCAGCCTTAAGCGAGTCATTTATGAGCTTAAGTTCAGTGTAGTCATCATGTTGAACTACCCAGATCCAGATCTTAACAGACAACAATATATGTCACCTACATTCTGATTAATATCTGAGATGAGAGGGCCTGCCATATGAACCTCAACAGTAAAAGTCATCTTCCACATCCTGTGCTCTACAAAGAAGCATTTCCTTGGCAATGCTGGGGTCATCCCCTGAGGCTGATGATGGTTGATGGGCCTTGTCCAAACAGGGCACTGCCTTTGTTAGAGTATGTAAGATGGAGATACCCTCTGATCCAGAGGCAAGATTGGTCGGGTAGCCGTAATTGAGCCATCTGACTCAGACGGACCTTGCCTTCCACAGCTGAGTAGACCAGCACAAAGAGACTCTGGCTGCTTTCCAGGTTAAGTGTGCGGAGTGTGTGTGTACCCTTCCAGCACACATAGACTCATGCTGTGAAGATACAAAACATTTTCACTCCACTCTACACAGCCGACTGTGGTCTTTTTCTGTTCAGCTTCATTTAGTAAGGCCCCTGCCTGTACGGTGCAGATTGCGCCACGAGATGCTAAAAATCACTTGGACTGTTAACAACTCTCAAAATAAACATGAAAAGAAAAAGCATAGCGATAGACTGAGAGGGGGCAGCAGACTGACAAATGAATGAAAAGGTTCTCCCTCTGATCTATAAATACCACAGTTAAATAGTTCTGGCAAAGCTTGCTGATTAGCAACATCCTTCAATCCAGACTGTTCTATCAAAGCAGTCTCTAAGGCATCACTCTCAGGCGTCGATCACACCAAGAGGAAAAAATAGGTCAGGTATAAGCCGAGATGAGCAGCAGCACTGAAAAATGTAGTGCTTCACTGCCTTCATCAGCAACAAGCACTTTCCATTTCTATCAACGCCAGCAGTGGACCAGCCAGACATCAAAAGTTCAAATAATCCAAAAGGATAACAGAAGCCTCTGGGTCACTGGAGACTCGTGACTTTCAAGTAGCTTAGGGAAACTAATTCTGATATCTGCAAGGATGTATTTCTTTATTACCTTTCTATGGAGTGGATGACTGTGCCCAAAATGACAGTCTTGTTATTTAATGGGGTTCAAAATGAAGGCACTCAATTTCTTTTTGCCTGATGATAAGCTCTCTTTTCATTTGCACAAATATTATTCTTATAAAAAAAATAAAATGAACAAACTTTGGTCACAACTTAATAACCTATAAGCCTGTTCCCTGAAAGGCATACAAAAAAGGTCATCACGTAATGATCTGATATTTTGTAAGACTGATGTACTCAAAAATCAAAGCCTTTGAAATAATGAAAAGTTTCTCAAACATCTTTGACTGACTGACACGTGTCCTTGTTAATAAGCGGATGGTCCTTTGGGCTGATCCTGACATTTTCTATTTTAATGTAATACTCTAGTCTTTACTCTCCACCAATAGACTCTTACCACTTTAGCTGTGCTGCTTGGTGCCGGTGACTAAACATCACTGCTTTATTTGTACCTGTACTGAATATAAACACTACAGTTTCCAAGTGTCTGCAATCACTTGATAGAATAAGCACAGATTTCTTCACCTCAAAAGTAGAAAACGTGACATTTGTTCAGGTAAAACATTTCCAAACATCTCTGTTCTTGCATTTTTCCAGCAGGTGGATCTCTGAAAAGCTTCTCTGTATAATGCTGACTGTAGTGGGTGACAACAAAACGTTTTATTTAACAAAAGGGCAATTCTGCACCCTTAAATGATCACAACGGTTGTTATCAGTGCATAGTTGGAAGTTGCCTTCATCCATCGCACATGTAAATAATCATGTCTAAACAAAACATGACGATGTGTGGCTCTCACCTTCTCTTGAAATAAACAAATCAGAGTTTTCATAACACTCATAAGTAGGATAGATAAATTAATTTGAATAAACAGTTTAATGCATTAGACCAGGTGTCAGCTATAAGATTAGATGTGCAAGTAATTGTCTCTGGCTAATTTTCCCAAGCTGTGGGATCTCAGGTTTAAAAGGAGTCACTCTATTCCATAATAACATCTTGCCATGCTTTTAAGTGGATAAAGCAAGCATCCCTCTGAAATTAACCCCAGTAGACTTGAGAAAAATCTATGAGCTTCTTCACTGAGCTAGTTGCTACTTTTTATTCTTGAAATAAGCAAATTACTGGCCATGATCTGACCCCCTTGACAGTGCAGATAATATGAGGAGGTGGTGTACACTATAGGCAACAATTGTAGGTGCTCAGGAGCTGGGACACCGAGCTAAAATAACCTAATCTGAAGAATAGTAATGTTTTCCAGTGAAGATAAATACAAATCAAACAAGACCTGTGTCCATCCTATATTTCATTTTCTTGGTGTTGTCAGATACTCCCCTAGGTTTTGACCACTCAGTGGTTTCATACATTGATGCAAAGCATGTCATTTTGCATCACCTTGTGAAGTGGCCATCTGACCTAACTGGCTGTAGGAAATGCATGTTAAATAAGCACAATAACTTTCAAACCAAGGCCAGTGCAAAGTGAGTTAAAGGTGGGGCAGGTGATTCTAATCCAAAACTCTTTTTGCCAAATTCAGCAAATATCTTCTCACGGTCCACTAGCTGTTCGTTCTGTGTGTGCGCTGAAAAACAATCTGGTGTTTGTACACAGCCCTGGCTCTGTAAATGGGAAATACATAAAGTGGGTCGGACTGAGCCACACAACACTATTCCAGCCATGATTTGTGTGTCAGGTAACGTTAAATGACTTGCCCGACTGTCTGGAGCTCGTGGGCTGGCTCTGGGAATACGTCTTGTCCTCTCTGGCTGTTAGCTTCGCAGCAGCAACTGTAGGGGGAGTTTGCTAACCCACGACCTAGCTAACGTTAGTTACGTTACTTGCTTTGTTGTTGTTCGCTCTATATCATGGCATTTGTCATGTATTGGATTTCTCCAGAATCGCATAACCCACCTTTAACCACAACACACTCTGCCAATTAAGAACCTGACCTTTTGAAAAATGGACAACCTTTAAATAAAACATAAAAAGGACAGTTGCGAAAGCTGTGGCGACTTGCATTGACCAGTCAAGTGACACCAACAATGCAAGGAAGTGTGTCTGTAGCTGTATAAGTTTGTCTGAATCAAATGTGCTTTATGGTTCCATTGGATTACTTTTGTCGCTTGTTTAAATAGTCTCTAACGTACTGAGCCAGCATCCAAGGACATGTGTTTGAGGTAGGCGTCTGAGTGTGCGCCAGTGAGTGTGTGTTTTTTTCTCAGTACCAGCAGTCTGGCTGTACATAATTTTGGTGTAACCTACTCAGTCTGGATGTTTTGCATTATTTATTTTCTTTTTTCTATCTGTATTTATTTGACTTGGTTTGTGGTAGTTTGGTTATCTATTTGGTGATGAGGGATGAAGTGGTTGTTTGACTGATCAACCCAATATTACAGTGATTTGACGGTCTTTACGCAGGTTGTAGGCTTTCTACATAGATTTGTGTTTCCGGCAACCCCTAACAAAACATAACTTCGACACATATGATGTGTAGGAGGGCTGAAACAAGTAGGAGAGCTGAAACATTAGTCAATTTATTGATTAATCAATCAACAGATTATCAAATCATCAACTATTTTGATAATCAATGTATCACTGCAGTCATTTTTCAAGCAAAATGTCAAATTTGCCCATTTGCTGGTTCCAGCATCTCTTCTTTTGTTTGATATATACGTTAGTAAACTCAATATCTTTGGGTTTCAGACTACTGGTTTGACAAAACAAGCCATCTGAAAATGTTATCTTGGGTTCTAGAAAATTACAATGGGCATATTTAACATGTTTTTAGAGCCAAAACGATTAATGATGGATGGATCAATGATGGAAACAAAGGTTAGCTGCAGCCCAAATGCATACAGTCGCCAACACACACACACCATACATTGTAGCTAAACACAGACACAGTGAAGGGGGTATTAGCTATAACTGGTATTATTTTTAACATATTCGGATCACTGGAAGGCCATGGCCACACTATTTCAGCTCTAGTGGAGCATCGGGACTATCCTCGGTGATGACCTACACTTGTCAAAATAACTAACTCCCCCTCTGCGCCAAAGGTCATGACCTACGGGATCAAAGTTCCTCAAGAAAGCACCTGGCTAACTTTAGCCAACACTTTTAAAGTGATGAGGCAAAGCAGAAACTAGAAAAGCTTAGGAAGATATGCTGTTGCTGGTTCAGAACATTCAATTTAACATAGGCTACACGTTTTGCTCACGGGCTGATTTCCATTCATAGCTATTTTTCTCCATGATAGCTGTAACTTACTGAATTCCGTTAACGTTACAACGTTGGCTAACGTTAGCACTACTTGGATCGTTATTCGCCACCGTAACGTTACTGCTTGTCTTTAACTACGTGAGGCTCTGCAGGCTAAACTTAGCCGTTGAACTAACGTCAACGTTAGCAATCAAGCTAGAGACAAATGCTGCCGCCTGCTTCTGTTTTGGGGCCCCGAGAAGACGTTAGCTAGTGCGACCGATTAACCTCACGCGTTCCGACACACACAAACACAAACGGTGACTGACCCTCGTGCCAACCGTGACACGCTGTGCCAAGAAGCAAACTAGACGTCGCCTTACCGTTATCGTAAGCCTTGTAGCCTCGCTCCTCAATCTGGCCGCTCTTCCCTCGCTGTTTCCTGATATTTTACACCATTTCTGGATAGTGGTTCGCTGTATCCGACAGGCTCAGAGTAGACCAGAGGCAGCAAAAGAGCAGAGCAGCGGTGGGCCTAAGCAACTCTTTTCATTTGCATTCCAAACTGGCAACGTGACGCAAATCTGGCCAATGAGCACAGAGTATGATATTTGACCCCGCCTCTTCCACCGTCATTCAACAGCCCCCCTCTCCCTCCTCCCCCTTGTCTCTTGTTCCATGCTGCGCCTGTCAACTGGCGACCGCTGTCTTGATCTCCATGGTAACAAAAGGGATTTAACCCTTGCACTGTGTTCTGTTTGCACTGTAGCGCTGTGGTTTTCCAAACGCAGCTCAGGGCCATCAAATGTGTACTTACTAGTGTTACAGGAGGACCTGAGCAAAGTCTTAAAGATGTGTGACACTTTATTGCCCCACTTGAAAACTGCCTTTTTTGTTGTCCCCTCCAGGAAGGTCAGAGATCAGGATCAGCACCCACAAAACAGCACCCCTAGCTGCTGCAGATTCAGGGTTTTGATCAAGAGCACTTCAGCAGGTCAGCTGCTTGTCAGCACAGAAGCTTTTATATTCTTTCACTTGCAACTGTTTTACTTACTTAGCTTTTGCACTGTGAGCCTACAAGGTAGAATTTATTGTCAATCTCTCCATGTACATTATTCACTATACAGGGGAACCACGTTGCCTCAAAATTAAGATTAGTTTGGTGTTTATGTGACAAAATAATCCCAACTCAAAAGTTGATTTGCTAGCTTTTCCATAAGTTTCACTCGACATCTCATGGTCTTCATCAGTAAAATGGAACTGGCTCATGTGTCATGTACTCATTTGTAAAAATATTGATTTTTATTGCATTTTATTTTAAGTCTTTTTAACACAAATATTTTTTATTCAAAATGTATTTATTTACTAATCTATTTTATTCTATTTTTAAGTGTGGATTTCCGTGCTCTAGAGAAGAGTGATGTCAATAACGGGATTCACTTTCCCCAAAAAACCTTAAGTTGGAGATCCTTGGGACAAAATCGGTCTTGTGTCTAAAAATAAACTGTTTATCTTGTTGGTCCTATCTGGAAGTTTGGGATGTAAAGATGCTCAGCACATAGATACTGACTTTAAAAGTATATGGACATGGAGATAAAATTGAGAGATTCATATTTTAAAGGCTTTATAGATTTTTTTTTTCGAAAGCAGACATTTTTAAGCAGAAAATACACAAGTGGAAATAATAACATTACGACTCCTATTCTAATTCTGCTACATTATGAATACCAGGTCTGATGTTCATGGATAAACAAAAGAAAACTCTTTTCCATGTATGGATTTTTGTTGGATTACTCATGAATATGTATTGCAAAATGTGTTAGACATTGCCAGATTCATATCAAAAACCTTTTTTTTTATTAACAATTGTTTATAGATAGAAAAAGTAAGGAGGGAATGTTTAAACAAAAACACCTGTGTTTTTCAAATAAAGTCTATTAAAGCCACAATCAGTAATCCAAATGAAAACAAGATGATCTCTTCCACCATAAATAAAAACACAGGATATGCATGGGCTGTCACTCAATGACAGGTCTTTTGTCACACAGACAACCAAGGCTTTTCTGTGCTGGACCATCGGCCATCCTGGGACATCTCTCCCTCCATTTAGCTGTCGGTGCCTCCGTCCAGATGTCTTGGATCTTTTTATCCTTCGGGGAACTCGGCTTCATCTCTTGTCTCTTCTTGCTCTGTGTGAAAGGCATCCTTGAGTTTTGCTGCTTGTGTATTTGTGTGGCCTGTCGTCTTAGTAGAGAGGAGTCTTTTGACTCGGGTCTTGGCAGGAAGTTGCTCAACATCCTTCTGTATCCATATTCTGTATATATATTTACAATCTATCCATTGTCATTCTGCTTCTCCATATTGTAATTTCACTATTGTTACTTCTGTCTACTCTGTACACATGACATCTATTGCCTGTCTGTCCATCCTGGGAGAGAGACCCCGCCTCTGTAGCATTCTTCCTTTTTTCCTTTAAAGGTCTTTTTTGGGGAGTTTTTCCTTATCCAAATTGAGCATCTAAGGACAGAGGGTGAGATTGTAAAGCCGTTTGAGGAAAATTTGTGAGTTGTGATTTTGGGCTTTAGAAATAAAATTGACTTGACTTGACTAGACTTCACAAACACTAGACAAACCATAATTTGTTAAAAATAATTTATGATGCGGTGAAAAGTTTGTATACACAGCACCATTTGCAGTAAAAACAGATCCACATTTTGAATTCTCACCATCTCATAAACACAAAAAATGACAATTTTCCATATCTAACTCAAACTCTTATAACATGTATACAATGTGCATCAGTTTGGTCTGGTCAAAAGATTACTTATTGAGCTTTTAAGTACAAATCAGTTGTCAGGAATTTGCATACACCATAAGTCTCATTTAATATAAACACATTTCTTTCCCATCACATAGAAGATATGAGTCTCTCTCTTTAGATTTGGTTGTTTTGTTGAAACTTATTCTCTTGTTTCAGTTGTGGTTGTCTTCATTGTCTTGCACTAATCCATCAACTGTGCCAGACAACACTGTACAAGCTTTGAATCCATACTGCGTATCCAGATGGAAATGACCGAGTATGGTAATAAAATGGACAGCAATGAATTGCTAATGTTTCAGTGAGTCGCTATTGTGTTGCCTGCAATATGAGGAGGGAGTGCATTTATCTGGATGAAAATACTGAATAATTTATCAGAATTTGACTTATTTGGTTGGTCCCTGAGTTAATTATCTGGTCTTTCATAGCTCCCTTGATATCTTGCTCGCAGCATCAGCATAAACACAGTATCATTCCAGTAACTTGGTTAATCCCCAAAGACACATTACAGGCTCGCAGCCAGGCAGACTGTGTGATATTAATGTTGTAGCAGAGGTAACACTGAATCCAAACACTGCTCTGCTGGGCTGGAAAAGTGATGTTTACACAATATAATGGGCCAGATATAATGGTGTGTAGATAATACATGAGCATCTTAATGGAATATTTATGTGGGCTCCCGTTCAGCTTGGTTGATCCTCCATTTCAACGTCAGGGATGGGGTGGTTTGTTCTCTATCACCAAGCAAGTGTCCGTGTGTTTCCACAGTGCTGCTCACTCACTTTAAATACAACAGTATAAGATAGGGTGCAAACCTGAAACTGATTCACAAAGAAGTTTAGTACTTAAAGGTCCAGTGTGTAGGATTAAGTGGTATCTAGCAGTGAAATTGCAGTTTGCAGCCATTTGAATACCGCTCATCTCCCTCTCCTTCCAAGCATGTAGGAGAAACTACGGTGGCCGCGAAAATGCGAAAGGCCCAGTCTAGAGCCAGTGATTGGTTTGTCTGTTCTGGGCTAATGGGCTCCCCCATTTCTGAGAACTTTTTAAACCAGTTTAAAAAACAGTCAGACCATTATCTTGGTTATAATATATGCCTGGGCCTCACATAAAACACTTTGAGAATAGAATAGATTAGTCTGTATCAGCCTACCAGATTTCGCCAGATGATGCATGAAAGGTTGTTTGTCTCTCTGTGTCAGCCCTGTGATTGGCTGGCAACCTGTCCAGGGTGTACCCCACCTCCTGCCCAGTGTCAGCTGGGATTGGCACGAGCCCCCCACGACCTGGGTATAGCTAAAGGATGGATGGATCCAGGGGGATACTGAGCACAGCCTCCTGCTGGTGAAATATGCAGAAATTGTATGATCATGTAATATTAAGTAATCTTTTTTGAATAAATGATGAGACAACAGAAAACACTGTTTTGTCTTACCCAGCAAATATTGTAGAGTTATTAAGAGTTTAATGGTCAGTGAAAATGATTCAAATTGACTACAATTGTCTGGAGAGTTCACATGGAGAAGACAGGGCTCTCTGGTATCTATTTTAAATAATCTTAAACTGTTACATTACATGCATTAATTTTACATTGTGACCTAAATGAACCTATATCTTTATACCACTGTCTATCTAAAAATGCAGAGACTCATTTTCCATTATGGTCATGATTTGCTCTACATAAAGAAATAACAGCAAGTCTAAGTTAATTCAGTACCATGCAGTTTAGTGTGGCATGTTTGAACAGGCCTACATGTTAAACAGTTTACAGCTAAAGTAATCAGTTCACTGAGTTGCTTTAGCTTAAGATAAAAAAAAAAATCAGCCTTAAAACCCATGACGAGCCAGCTCTTCTCTGAGACAGATAATAACTTTATTAAATTATAGTATATCAGGTGATGGGAGAAAGGCAAGAGGACCCTTTAAGGGAACAGTAAACTATCTGTGAGTGAACAGAAATGACTGCAACAGGGATGCAGTCATTTCAGTAACAATTATTACACAACATGGGTTTTTGCTACAGAGAAAGCTGCTGCTGTGAAAGACCACCATGAAACCAAGGTCAGTAACATTTTTGCACTTTTAACTTAAAAAAAATTCTCCTTCAAAGAGTAAACAAGTATCTCATGTATGTTGTTGAAATACACTGTACACAGGAAATGTTATTTCCACTTTCCTCTGTTAAGTAAAATCAAACAAATGAATGCAACAAAAGTGGGAAATGGTCTGGTATGTAGTGGTAAAAGAAAAACGGTGCTTCCACTGTTGGTTTCATCCTTGGAAACATGAAGATCATGCCTGAGGACATTAGTTTTTTATAGCAATGAAGGGTTGAACTTCATGTGGATAGTTCACTGTTATACCTAACTCAATTTGACCACAATGTGTCACCAATGTTGACTGAGTTTTAGGAGATACTTTCAAGAGTTTATAGATGTTCTGTGTCTAGGGTAGAGTTAACTCTCTTATGGCTGGAGTTAGGAGTAGATGTATCCTCAGGTTGAGTCTAGTTTAGAATTTAACATGTAATCAGGATTAGCGTCAACAGAGTGGACAGAAGTCCAGTCAATAAGCAAGTAACTTTCAGGTTACATCTTGACCTGATAGTTAAGTATGACCATTGGACTACTCAAACAAAGAGGACCAAGAAAGAAGACTGGCATTTATAAAAACTTGACTTTTATATGGTTTTCTTAGTTTAATGCAATGTTTCCTTTTAGCCTCCCTTTTCTGATCACACATACTGTAAGTGAAATTCCATTTAGCAATTGACATCAACAAACAAACAACTGCAATCTTTGATCCCATTGCTCATCAATCATTCCAGCCCCTGATGACTAACTTTATTTCTTTGTGCCTGCTTACAATGCAACTTTGTGCAAACATGTAAACAGAGAGGTTGGATTATTTATGATGCAACACAGACTTGTCTCCAGAGCTGATTGATAGATCTCCACCATTCTGGCTTTTCCAAAGTGATTGTTTGTGTATACTAATCATGTGTACAGTACATCTACAGTTATCCCCTCAAACCTAAAGTATACTTTGAGGTTGTAAAATCTATGTTCTAGGCATATTGGCCTGGTTTACCGTCTGGTTGAACATATGCTCTCTAACTACACATAACTACAAGGAAACCTACATGAATTTGCAATACACACATGGGAGAGACTCTGTGCTGAAGTTATTTGTATGTTTAGGTTGCACCACTGATTAGATAACCCACAGAGTGAGGCATCATGACATTTTAGTTAGTCACAATCAAGACTGGGAATTATCCAAAGTGACACTGCATTCATTATAACAGAATACAAATCAGCCACACTAAAAGCTAAGAAGATGGCACTGACTATGCCATGTTAAAGGTGAAGGATGTGTTCTTTATTACTTTTATTCATCCAGGAAATGCTCTGCACATATCATTCAGAAATTCCTCACTCCATGCCCACACATAAAAAGCCAAGTTAGAGACATTTAAATATGCAATTTAGCAGTAGATTTCATTTCATAAATCAGATGTTAGTCTGATGTTATTGCATTTGTCATCCACAAGGTGGTGCCATCATGTTACCAGTCTATAAAGGACTTTCTCAGCTCAGGCACACACTCACTCATTCAGACACACACTCATTTGGACAAGAAATCATCTCAACCAAAAACAAAATAAATACAGATCATATAAAATAGCCTTAGATGTGCATCATCAGACACTTAACAACACAAGCACTACTAACCAAGACTGATTTCTCGAATACATTTAGTAGTGGAATATTATCTGGTTGTCTTTGGAAAATAATGTTAGCGTGAACGTAATGCCAAAAACCCATTAATTGTTTGGTTTTCAAAACAGAGATTTAAAGAATTACACTTTCATGTATATATAAACATTTGAAAAAAAAAAAGTTCAACCAGTATTCTCAGTTCTACATTAAGTCTAGTCTGAAGCCTGTGATGGCTTGTGAGAATTCTGTTCTCAGTTGTCATCATTCAGGCTAATAAAAGGTGTTTAAAATAGCATCCAGGAATGGGGTCAATTGTTCCCCTGAAACAATGAAAACTCAAAGGCTGTGTGCGGTTGCTTCCTCTCTCGTCAGTCCTGTTGTGTTTGCTTTTATTATTGTCTTCAAAGAGAGACTAAACCACCACCTTGATGCCTTTTTGAACTGTTTTTTTTGCATGAAAGAGCTTGGGAATGACGGTAGAGTAGCCTTTAGCATCAAAGTTTGCTTATTAGTTCAAGAATTACTCAGTTTTCTCTTCATTGTTGTGTAGTTCTCCGATTTGTCTCACTCAGTGTTTGTACAGCAGGGATGACTATTGTGAGGAAGGATATTTAGTCTAATTCAGCCCCAGCAGACATCCCCTCCCTGCTGCATAAGACAGACTTCACAAATAAGGTTTGGGGATTACAGGCATCCTGTACATTGACCTCTGCGTTGGACACTTAATCATGGTGCACTTACACCACAATTACAAATATTTACAAGTAGTGTTAAGCAACCAAAGGAGCCAAGCCTATATTGAGCAAGAAAAGCTGCCCACCTTCTCTGACTGATTAACCACGAAATGCTTTTTGGCTTTTCCAGTTACTGTTCTTGACATGTCAAAATGAATTCCTTTCTGGCATCCTGGACATTCTTGTGAAGGATTTCCTGGGCATCATGTCCTTTTCTGCTCACTCATACATGTACATGAGCAGCCTCAAACCTTCTCCTTGTATTCTTTCATAAGACCATGTGGTTCTAAAGTGTCATTTGTGGAGAACCTCAGCACTGCTAGCTGAATCACAGCAGCTTAAAGTGTCTCCACCTTCTTTGCAGAACCTGAACAGCCGAGTACATTGAACACACTCATTACTTCAATTCCCTCACACCCAATCAAAATAATTTTTACCATCAAAATTACAACATGCCGGCTAGTGTGCAGTGATGTGTGTGGAAGCACAAGGGTCTAGTGTTTTGCATTGTGTTTCACTCTGCCAGTGAATGGCCCATGTAATGTTTCTGTGGCTGTCTGTCCCTCTGTTTTGCCTTTTGGCTCAGCTTACGCTCATCATTTTCTTTTCAGTTGTCAGCAAATTCAACTTAAACAATTATTAATGTCATGTCACTTTCCACAGAAACAATGACTGACACTGACAAAGACATATATTTACAAAAATAAAAGCATAGAAAAAATAATGAATGTGATCAGTGTCATGATTTCTTTACTTCTACACACATTATGCTGAGTATTACTTGTCCACAACAAAAGTAGCATCCAAAGTTAACAACAGTAATTTTTTACTACTGCTCTCCCTACCAATTAAATATCAGGCATTAATTTCCAGGTACAACTTCATTCGAGTGATGTAAAATAGTATTTAAGCTGTCACTGTTCCAGTTCTTAAAATCCTCAAGTAATTATCTTTCCAGGGACCTGATTATAAGCTCCCTGACCCTGCAGAAACATCTGAAGCAGTAATATTAATATAGACATTGTGGCAGGGTTGTTGATTTCTATTTTACTCTCAATAAGCAGATTCGTGTCTCACTGTTAAACTGAAATGATGAAATGTGTAGAAATTATTTATGGTACTGGAAGACACAGGCATGTAAATCAAAGGCATCTTAATGCATCAAAGCTGCACAGACATAAATACCAGGTGAAGAGAGCTTGGCAGTCTCATGATTTTAATGTGTCCATGTGATTATTACTGACTTCATAATGTCAGGTGTGTTTGTTGGTTATGTGAACATTAATAGTTGGTTGTCACTGTTTATATAGTTGGCTCTCATCTCAGCAGAAAATTGTAACATTTATGTAAGTGGGAAAAGAATGCAGGAACCAAAAATAGGTAATTTTTGGGTTTGACATGCATTTTAGTTTACATAAAAACCAAATATGGCAACATCTGACTGTTTGACATATTAGACTATTTTAGGGATTGACTGATTGATTATTATTATGAGAAACAAACCAATTTTCTTTCTCTTTTCTTGCGTGTGTGTGTATCTGAGCATTGGAGGTTAAGTTAGGTGACCTAACAGGAACAGTGTAGGCGGGACATCAGAGCAGCTTTGCACTGCTAAACTTGGTGTTGTGGTTTGACCTACTAAAAGCTCAATTTCATTTATCTTAGAAACCTGATGAGGTTGGCTTGAAAGTCTGGTGAACCATGTTTTTTCTAGCGTATGACACCCAGTTTGTTTACAGTAAGGTTTATTATGGCAGTCTGCTGCAGGCTACCGAGTGTGTGCAGCATGCCTACCTGCATGCACACATTTTCCACTTTCAGTCTGTCAGTGTGAGAGAGTGTTGAGGGTTTAAACCACAGGGGCAACCACAGTAGTCTGGCAACCGACAGTGACTCAGACAGAGTGAGAGAGTGTACATGAGATACTGTGCACGTCCGCCATGAATGCCTGAGAGAAGTAGAATCAAACAGGAAGAGGCATCTGTGTCATAAATGCATTCATTACTGGTGATTTACAATTTTTCAGAATTATAAGTCATTCATAATCATCACTATTCATGGGAAACGTTACTTTCAAAACACAAGTCACAAGATCAATATATCATCATAAATCCCACTGACCTCAGTTCAGATGAGCTGAATTGAACCAAACACCTGTAAGAAATGTAGTTAGAAAAAGAGAGAGAGAGAGGCAGAGAAACAGAGTCAGTCTCTGATCAGTCAGTCACATGCCATTGAGTGAGCCCAGACCAGTGTAGTCCTGAACTTGCTGGCTGCTGCAACCTTCCTCACTTGGTTTAATAATGCATAATCATCCTGAAAACAACAACCAGCCTCTTGTTTCCCTTGAGTTCCTGTGAGTTCACCTTAACATAGCTTTCATCACCTTGCCTGGTGACACAATAAATCATAAACACTAAATATTTTTACATCACGTGTGAAAGGACCGAAAGATGATGTCAGCCAGTTGGCAGATGGTCTGGCAATCTTTTGGTCTGTCTAACATTCCAGTCCAGAGTGCGATATCTTCACAAGCACTTACCAGGTCGCTATGAAATTTGATATTCATTTGTATGGTCCTCAGCAGATGATTCTTAAAAGGATAATTCCAGTTTATTACCATTTGTGTTGTGGTGTGTCAAGCAGGAAAGCAGGAGTAGGACCCAAATACAGACAACAGAGGCCGAGCAGGTGCAGTTTGATAATTTTATTAACAAAAGAAGGCTTACACTGAATTGGGGGGCAAAAGCAACTCTCAGCAGGTAAGCTGTCGAAGACAGAAAAACAAGTCCAACGGTGAGCAGGCAAAATCCAAAATCCAGACAGGCAAGGTACAAGAAACCAGGGTGCTGACAGAGATACAACATACAATGACAAACTGACAAAGAACAAAGGAAGGACACAGACTAAATACACTTAGGTTAGGGAGATAACAAGACACAGGTGCAACTAATTAGGGCTGGACAAAAAATCTAAATTGGAGGGCAATGCAAACAAAGGCAGGAAGTGAAACAACAAAACATGAGGGAAGGAGGCTATTTCAAAATAAAACAGGAAATAACAGAACACAAACCCAAAGTCATGACAATTTAAGCTGTTTTTGTAGTTTTGGCCATAATTCTACAGTTCATCTTCATTTTTTCCCTTCCAAATAACTTTGGCTAACCTGGAGGTTTGTTTACAACCTTTATGATCATCTGACTGCTTGTGATTCTCGCCCGTCAACATTTTTCTGCAGATTTCAGCAATTAGCTTGGTAAATAAATGTTATTACTAGAAATAATGGCCAAAAGTATGAAAATAAGACCCAAGGATACACCAGAATTATCCTTCAACTGATGTGGTGAACCCCTGAAAAGTCAGGATAAGAAGATAAGAAAATAAATATCCCACCTTAAGCCAAAAATGTCAGTTTGCTAGTTTTCATTATTGCAGTCTCTCATCCCTTTTAATACAGTATTTATACGTCTTTAATGTAATAGATTTTATTGGTTATAAGTAGTATTTATGGATAGTAATAAAACCAGTAGCTTGGCGAGGCCCTGGAATTTGCTTTACATGTGTGAGAGAAGTCCTGTGGGGACAGGTACAATAGGCTGGATGTATGACCAAGCAAAACTTCCATTGGCAAATTCTACATATTTGTACCCTTTTTCATCTACCAATTGTTTTATTGCGCTGACATTCATGGTAAAATTATCTTAAGTTACAAGTAGTAATCCCACACACCCATGGGTCTTGTGACAGTGCAGCAGAAAGTAGTCATAAGTTATTGTACAGTAACATTTTTAACTGAACAAAAGAAGGTTTTCACAAGAAGGCAGCAGGCTTGCTTGCATGTCCTCTCATTGGCTTCAGTCCCCTCTTACCTCATTTGGCTCAGGTTGCAGACCTCAGAGATGCTCCAGTGAATTTCAGCAAACACTGCAGCACCACGCTAATGCCATGTGACAATCTGTTTTTCTATTTTGCACGGTTTTGGAGGCAGTGGGATTGACATCTCTCTAATTGGACATAATGATGAAGAGAGAGGGAGGTGGGCTCCCTGATTGAGATTGTCACGTGCCCACTTCACCTTATGAAGGACAATGCGCAAGTTTTAACTCCTTGATGATGCATTACTGCTGCTAGTAGTGCTGGTTTGGGAGAAGAATCATGATATTGATGTAATAATATCACATTTTTCAGCTCCATGACTATTCCAATCTGCTACACATGAATCAGATAATAAACACATCCTCCTCTCCCTTCCTTTCCTCTTTAACCTGTACCTGAGTTGGCCTTGGGTTTTCCAGGAAGGCTGTGTTTGACCTTTGCCCCTCCTTTGATACTTATGAGGAATTTAAGCTTATTGTACTGCTGTAATAATTGGTTTGAAAAGAAATCATTTCTGTATAAAAAGACTACTTCACATGCAAGTTTTCTGTATCTTCATGGGAGTGTGGTACCATTTGGTCAAAAGCTAGGAAATTAGATATAGGTATTTCCTTTCTCATCGAACCTGAGCCTACAGAGTGTGTGTAATAGTCCTGACCTAATCACATGCATTAAACTGACACCAGTGGGTACTCTATTGAATGTCTTTCTTTTACAGAAACTTTAATGCCATCAGTTACTGTAATAACTCTTAGCTCACTAAATGGATCTACAGAAACTTTAATTCATTAACCAATAACTTTGGATAAGTAATCAAAGTGAGAGGGGTCATGGGAAAGTTTACCACTAAAAATTTACATTAAAGTCTAATATTTCATACTGCCTTCCTTTGTTTCTGGCTGTTTAATTACTGTGGGATTATACACATTTAGCTCTCCCAAACTCCCTCTCCCCTCCATGCACCTCATGGGCGTCTTAATCGGGACGGACTTAGGGGCCCCGTGGCACCAGGGGTGCAGCCTTTGTGGGCTCAGCAAAGAAAGGAAAGGAGTGTGTCAGCGATTTAGCTGAAAGTTACAGCCTTGTTTGGCCTCTTGCCTGCTGCCTGGTCAACTGAGTTTCTGCAGGGGCTCTGGGGCAGAGTGACAGGGCCAGTTACTGTGAATCAAGACCTTGTTGGACCTAGGTGAGTTTGCAAAGCTAGATGAGGTGAGATGGAGAGAATAAGAATGGGCATTTAGTCCTTGTGCTGGGATTCTGGCTGCTTCTAAACCAGCTGGTTCATTCTGGTTGGATTTTGGATTGTACTCCTTGACCACAGTACCAAAAGCTGCAGCAATGCTTGAAACCATTTGTTCTATGGGTTCTTTCACATGGTCTGGTTGGTACTATGCTGGCATAGAGCAGTGATGAGTCTTCAAAATTACATCTGCTCAAGTGCCCTCTTATTATCCAAAATGACAAATTTACCTTTTTTTATGTTGATTTAATTGATTCCTGATTATTCTATATATTTGATATAATTATATTTTTTATGATTTCATTAAGGCCTTTCCTGTTAAGAATAAAATTGTGAACATTTCCTAAATGTTGCTATTCTTTCGTGTTCTTCAAGCACTGGTGGACTAAGGGTGGAGGTGGTGGGGTGGGTCGGCAATTGCCTCCCCTGGTGCCACTATGTTCTAAAAAACGCAGCAAAAGGGCCCTCTAGGGTGCCCTTCCAGTGGACAAAACGTGATGAAGTGCCCTCTAGTGCGCATACATACAAAGAAGTTGAAGTTGCAAAACCTTACACAAATCTAAACTACTAAACCCTATTCAACATTTCCATCTTTAGCATGGCTGAAGAGATGACAAGGTGAAGGAATTAAAAGATGAGGCACCAGTGAAAAGCAATCATGAGAACAGATATGGGGCAAAATATAAAAATGATATGATTGTAAAAGGCCAGAGGCCTAGTTACAGGCCACACAATGATGTGTTTTTTGATTTTTTTGCCATACATAATCTTTTGCTAGCAACTGTGCTTTATCTTTCAGTTTCACAACCTCTCAGGCAATGGGTGAGGTGAAATGAATGAGACTGAGAAAGCCTTTGTGACCATAGTTAACCTACCAACTCTCTTAAAGGCACAGACTTTGGCATACTGCACCACTCTGTTGTCTGTTGCCTTGGTGAGTGTTTCTGTTATTTATCTGTCCTGAGCTGATGCATGAATGTTAATTTTTACCACACCTCATGTGTCACTCAAGTTGCTTCTCGTTAAACCTGTTTCTCAAGACATTTGCGCTTCTTTGTAAATGGTGACAGTTACATTTAGGTATTTACTGTCATGTGATGATTTTTTGATAGATATTGAAAAAACTTTTCTGCTTGAATACAGCAACATTTTATAATCCAAAATCCTTCAAATAATATTGTGATTGACAAGGGCACAGTAAGTTGGTTTAAAGTACTTTACTTTATCAGGAAACCAAATTTACAATAATTCATAATTATATAAACAGATTTTATTGTAGGGATTATAAGTCTGAAAAATATAATAATTCACATTAGATGAAATAAAAGCACTTTTTTTTACCTTCCATTAGATAAAGTTGTTCTTAAACTGCATGTTAATTGATGATTAACCACAGTAAAATTATTTACACTGCATACTCATTTTATTATCTTATTCACATAACAAGCGATATGATCCACCTCTCATTCATGCTCTTTTTTTGGTACCAATTGGTTTGCAATGACAGTGAAATTATAAAAAATAATACGATAATATTTTTATTTTTTTTCCCATTTTGGGAAAATGTAATTTGATGCCCTTGGGGGGCCTTCCTTGAGAGTTGTGAGTTGAATCATCTGTGGTCGACAAACCCAGTTCATAACCTTATTGACCTGCTTGCACAACAGGCAAATATGGACATCATGAAAAGTATAATGTAAATTTGTCAAAAATGTTGTTCAGTGCCAGACTAGTATAGATACATAATATATATGTAGAACAATGACTTTAATGGTTCAGCATCCCAACAGTAAGAGAAAAAAGGCTGCCTTCAAAATTTTCTGAAACAGCAGGTTTCTTGCACTGAAGTAAAAAAGACTTAAGGACATAAGTCCTCAAAAAACATACTACTTCCTGGTCCTTTTACTATAAAGATGTCAGTGTAGATTCCTTCTTTCATTGTATCTAATACGGACCATTAACCACCACCAGGCAGTGTAGAAAGATCTCATACACAGTAATTCTGAAACTTTAACGAATGTACGAGGACAAAGACCTTCTTTGTGTTAGTGAAATAAGAGCTTAACAGACTTGGAGTAAACAAATGCAGAAACAAAGCGCATGTGTTCCTACGTGAATATGTGCATCAGCCCACCCTGCGTTTAACTAAGCTGAATTACAGCAACTAATATGCGGGAACATTTCAAACAATGAATCCTCAAACAGATTCTTTAACCTTTCTTGTAAAATACTGGGACGCTTTATGGGAATAGAACACTGAAAATAAAATACTATGATTTTATCTTGTATTCTACAGTAAAATTGTAGTTTTGTGATGCTTCGTGTTGCATTTTAACTTGAAAAATGTTTTCCAGTAGGGCGCCCCAGTAGCTCACCTGGTAGAGTGCGTACCAGTAAGGCCACAGTGGCAGTAAAGGACCCCGGGTTGGATTCCAACTCGGGGTCCTTTACTGTCATCCCCTCTCTCTCTCTCCGGCCTTTCCTGTTTCTATCTACTGTCACTGTCCAATAAAGGCAAAATGCCCCAAAAAATAATCTTAAAAAAAAAAAAAATCCAGGTTTTATTTTTCAGCAACATGCTCATCAATGCCTCTTATAGCTCAGATTTTTGAGCTTCTCACCAGCTCATGAATATGCCACACAGTCATATGAATATGCCACACAGTCATATGAATATGCCACACAGTTATATGCCAATCAGTATTAACCCCTGGTCACACCAGGAAGTGGCACAGCAAAATTCCTTTGTGAGTCTTTATGAAACAGGCGGTGCTGGAAGCTTGGTGACGTAGTGACTATTTGAGAGTTGGTTGTGGCTTGTTTTGCTTAGAGGTAAGATTTGATGTTTGTTTTCAACTAAAGGAGTGAGTAGTCACACTGCCAAGCACAGATTTATCCCTTATGTCATTAACCATGGCTTTGGCACAATTCATAAAAATCTAATCGTTTTAATTCACGTGATGTGTGCGAATGTGTTAATGAAGAAAGTGTGGGAGGGAAAACTAGAATGCTTGTTTATGTGAGAAAGTAATCTCTTGGTGTGCCACAAATACATGCTGTCACAACAAACTGCAGTGTTTTCAACAATCAATTTTCATGTCGACTAACAAGCGATAATGAAAATGTTGGCACCTGAATGTGAATGGTGTGGCTGCTAACACAAGTTGGGTGAACATGAGTTTAGATTGTTTTCTTGAGCACCTGAATTCCACCTTAGTTTTGAAACATGTTTAGTGTTACTCCTGAAAGTCGAATAATACCAACATGAAAACAAATAAGCAAAGCAGACTTGGCAAAAACTTACAGCTCTCCCTCCTTCTCTTCAAAAGCAGAATAACCTGTTGGCATGTTGTCTCTTGAGCTGTCAATTAAGAAAAGTAAAATGTGTTTTAAAGTGCATTAGCTTCGAGGAGGCTGGGTAAGGCTTCTTGGAAGAGTGCCACAGTTATAAGCAGTTGAGAGGGATTCAGATTTGCACACCACAGCTTTAGGAGGTCACAACAGAGGTCCAATTGTATGCCGCTTCTGAGAAGAGTAGGGGATTATATCAAAGAGAGCTTTTTTGAGAACTCTTTTCTTATTATTTGTATTGTAAAAGCTGTGAAAGCAAATAAACATTGTCAGCTGAGGCCAGGGGCAGAGGTCAGTAGGGAAAAGGTTATCAGTGATCATCGGCACAGCAGCCTTACATTATTGCCAAATGCATGTTGCATCACATAAAGTTATGTGGTGTTTAAATAGAAAGGAAAAAGAACAAGATAAAAGAATAGCACAGCCAATCAGTCTTTTTTATGCTTGGAGTTAATTTTTTGCTGAGGCTATTGTTACAAAACTTTACTGAGGCTTTTCATTTGTGTTTGTTTATGATGACATTGCATATTGGTTGGTTGGTTATTGTGTCAGTGAAAGTTAAAGCTTTGTGAAAAAAGACTGGATGATCCCAACGAGCTGTAATAAAAAAAGCAGCACTTCAGACAGAAGGTGGCATCCATCTGGATTTTAAAACACCTGTGAAACAATCTTTGCAGAGAAATGTCAGTCACACAACCTTCATTTTCAGGGTTCTTTCATGTTGCCCCTGGCTGTTACTTCATTGTTACCCTTTTTAGCCATACTAGCAGCATGGCTCCAGGGATGGCAATGTCTGTTGGTCCACCACTTTGGTCCAGACTGAAATTTCTACTGGACGGATTTAAATTTTGTACAGACATTTATAGTCCCAAAGGATGAAGCCTACTGACTTTGGTGATCCACTGACTTTTCCACTAGCACCACCATGACCCTGACCTGATCATGACCATCTTTGTCATTTATTTTTTTCAAAATAAATGTTTTGGGTATTTTATGCTATTATTAGAGAGCATAGAGAGATAACGGGAAAAAAGGGGGGAGAGAAATGGGGAGCGACATGCAACAAAGGTCCCTGGCTGGAGTTGAACCAGGGATGCTGCAGTTCATGGTTGGTGTATTAACCCCTAGGTCCCAAGGGCACCTCATTTCTCTGCTGATGGCTAGGTAAAATGCCCCCATAAGTACATTTTTTCAGTATTTAGATTTATGACCAAATACCTGCAAAACTCACGACATTCCCATCAGCCTCAGATGTACGTTGTGTATATTGCTAATTAGCAAATGTTCACAAACTGACATGCTAAGCTAAGATAGTAATTAATACCTGCTAAATATCAGCATGTTAGCCTTGTCACTGTGAGCATGTTAGCATGCTGATGTTAGCATTTAGCTCAAAGCACCACTGTGCCAATGTACTGCCTCACAGATCTGCTAGCATCTTAGTCTTGTTCCAGTATAACAAGTTTTTTGCAACAGAGGCTGCAGTGGAATGCACTGTGTAAAGGAAAATCCTGCCGACAGTCCTTAACTCCAATTCATGGTATATTCCTGTTGACTGTAGATATAGCTTATTGTGTTGCCTAAGAGCTATGTGACAGAACAGTGGATAGGTTTATCTTTTTAACAGTGACAGATATCGAATGTTTCAATGGGAATGTGTGTGCACATCGGTCCCTGCTGATAGGCACGGCACAACAGAGATTAACCAAACCGATGTCCCAATTTTAGACGTGTTGGCATTGTCCTCCAGCAGCTCCAGGTTTCACAGTAGACCAACCAACATTGCCGTCCCTGGAGCCATGCTACTAGTGTGGCTAAAAAAGTTGTTCATTCCCTTTGTCCCAGAGTACATTTCTTTGGATTTGCTGTATCCATGGTTTTGCAAGCAATGCCACTGGGAGTAATGGTTACCCTGTACAACCCCATTCAGAGCGTGGACATCTCTCACTATTTTAACAACCAGTAGTAGTAGGCTTGGCATGAGATCCTGTCGACCAATTACATTCCAAATGCCTAAAAAAATTAATGACAGGTCAGCTTATGGCCTTGGCCTACCAGACATGTGAGTGAGGAGCCAAGGGAAAACTTTCAATCAAGAGGCCAAGTCCATAACTCTTCACTAGTGACAGAAAACAAGGTCCACAGGAAGGTCACTGCTCCTTCTGCGTGAACTACAGTCGTAATACTAAGCCCCACATCTGTGAAAAAAGGCATTAAAATCAAATCACAGTGATCCCCAGATGATATGTGTGTGTTGTTGCATGATATAAAGCTCATTGTTTTGGTTTTACAGCTAAATACTTCCCTCAGGTGTTGGTGACCAAAACAAAGCTAAATAGAGAGTACATTTTGGCCATATATTCATCAAGCATACACAAGCATGACTCCAAATGAATGCTAATGCTGCTCCATCTCTGCCCAATATGTAAATAGGCAACTGTTTGCAAATCTGACATCTAATCTCACTTTGTAAACAGGAGAGTCAGGAACAACAGGCACCAGTGATGTGCTGTTATGACGATAAAAGAAGGTCTTTGATGCATTTGTGTTTTGCAGGACCACAACCCAGGCTGTGCAGAACAGGAAACAAATCTGTTTTTTGATAGACCCAAGCCCAGGCTCTTGGGAGTGTCCCATATTGCATATGCGTGTTCGGTTTACGGAAAAGCTCCAGTAAAGACACTGGAACAGGTGGATGCCGTAACACGCATCCGCTCATTGACTGAATTCCATATCTTTGTATATTATCAATACCAGGATCAAATGAGGTCAGTTTCAAAATAAAGGACCACTGTGTAACATTTAGGTGGATCTATTGGCAGAAATAGAATATAATATTCATAAGTATGTTTTCATTGGTGTATAAGGGAGTAGGTCCCCTTCCACGGAGGCCGCCATGTTGCACCGCCATGTTTCTACAGTAGCCCAAAACAAACCAAACACTGGCTCTAGATACGGTCTTTCACGTTTTTCACGAGTTTCAATGCCACCGTAGTTTCTCCTACACACTTGGAACGGAAGGGTGATGCAAGTGGTATTCAAATGGTTGCAAACTGATAACTGGGGGGGGTTATGAATAATTAAGGACGTGGCCGCTTTGAGTGACAGGCTAGCTGCTAGGTGGTTTAATCAACCAGGCTTCATTCAGCCTGCCTCAGCTCCACCTCTTTGCCCATTTTTTGATTAGTCGGAAGTCAGGCAATACCAAACTATTTCTTTAAAATTAATGAATGTTCCAAACTTAGCACAGTGTGATGATGTTGTCATAGGCCTGCATGCCTGTGTTATTCCATTAGCAGTTTAGATTTCATAAATCATCTAACCCTTTGTAGTTTAAATACCTCCACCGCCCACATCACTGCCCTACCTACTGACACATATCAACAGAGGATGAAATGAAAGTGCATGTCCTCCATGGATCACATGATTATTTGCTTTTACTGTTTGACACTTTAAGGTGTGTGACCTGTTTCCATGTCAGTCATGTAAATAAAAAATGTAAATTGGGTTTTTCACTTATTCTATACATTGAAGACTGTATTTTCAATCATTGAAAAATACCCTTCAAGCACAAGTACAATTAATTTCTCTTGCACTAATTAGCTGATAAGTTTGCTCTATGGGAGAGTCACTTGTGGCACTTCAGGTGTAGTTGCCAATCATGTTTAAGGAACCTTTAAGCACCTGTTAAAGCATACGCCCCAAACAAAAACCTATCAGTATCAGTACTCCTATAATTTAATGACTCAGAGTTTGAAGATATGAGGAAGATGCTCACTGCTGACCAATTTTACAAGGTAAAGACAGCAGATACTGTACATACAGAAGATTCATTGAAAAGTGATTGAGAGAAAACTGTAAGCTCCCACAGCACTACAAACTTGTTCTGAGAAGAGTATTAGCGACACAAAGGCTGGTGATTGACACTGACTTGTGGGAATAACATAGCAGGGGAACCTACGTGCACAAGGGAACAGACCGAGACCCGGGCTCTTGTGAACAGGAGAATTTGAGCTGCCAGGTGAAAATTAGCCCAGGGTTTCAGTTGAAGTGCTGCCAGGTGCATGGGAGGTCAACCTGTATACCAGCCTGCAGTGAGGGGCGCTTCCAACATGATCAACAACATAACAACAACTTATAACAACGGATCAAATGACTATGTGCAATATGAAAGTGTAGTGACAAAGTGTAGTGACAAACTCTCAGATCACCCAACCCAGCACCAAACGGCAGACAAAGTGAAGCATTTAGTAGCCAAAGACACAGATGTTTCCCTCAAGATTTAGTGGAGACTAAAAATAGAGCTTAAAGAGACTGAGACAGAAAAATATGACATTGTATTTAAAGCAATAGTTGTAGAAATACGCTCATTCGCTTTTCCTGCTGAGAGTTAGATGAGACGATTGATACAACTCTACTGTCCGTACACTAAATGTAAAGCTAGACCAGCAGGCGGTTAGCTTAGCTTAGCATATAGACTTGAAGCAGGGGGAAACAGCTAACCTGGCTCTGCCCAAAAAAAAAAAAAAAACCTCCTTCCAACAATGAGATATAAATTATTAATTAGTGAGCTTCCGAGGGTACTGGTGGCAGATTTTGTTACCTTTGAGAGACAGGCTAGCTGTTTCCCACTGTTTCCATTATTTGTGCTAAACTGGCTGCTGGCTGTAACTTCATAGTAATTGGTATACATCTTTTTATCGAACTCTTGACAAGAAAGCGAATAAGTAGCCTATTTCCAAACTGCCGAACTATTCCTTTACAGTAATTAGTGAGCCTTTACAGGGGCTGGCAGGTACATTTTTTTTTCTTTTGACAGGCTAGATGTTTCCCCCTGTGTACAGTCTTTATGCCAAGCTAAGCCAATCGCCTGCTGGCTGTAGCTTCATATTTACCATACAGACATGAGAGTGGTGTCAAGCATATTTCCCAAAATGTCAGACTATTCCTTTGAAACATCCACTGCTTGTCTCTTTAAGATTATTCTTGGCTGCAGGCCTGGAAGCGAATGAATCAAAGAGGATTCCTCTGTGAACAAGGAAAGCAATTTTCCAAGCAAGAACTCAGGACTATTATGTGTTGCAAAGTGCAGAAATGTTTCCAACAGTTACTAATTTCTGCTATTTTTTAAGACTTTGTCCAAACAGGACAAAACTTGTGACTGGCATCCTGAGCGTTTGATTTAGTGTACAATACCATCCTTCAGAACATTCAGTCTTTGTTCCAGAAAAATGTCTGTTATTGTTTTCATTTGGCTTTCAAAGGATTTGCATGTTAAAACCAAACATAAACAAACTGTTCCATAATGTGTCATTTTCCCCCCCGATGTCCCCTCGCTGCTCCTGCAGTATGAATACAGGCGTTCTTCCTCCTCTACCATTATGATTATTTTCTTTCCATTTTAATATGCTTCAACCGGATACCACCCCAACACCTGTAACAAAAGGCATGTGCATCATCTCGAAAGTGATGATGTCACCTCATCTCTGCTTGTGTATTGGATATAGTGGTCCTGGACAGGAAGAAGACAATTAGAGAAGTGTATGTTTTAGCTTTAGCCCATGAATTTGGTCTGCATGTAAAATCCATATATGTGCATTTTAGCGGCTGAAAGATGATGGAAAAAAGTCTTGTTTACCTTTACTGCAAATGTATGACTGACTGACTGGAAAATGGTTTGAGTGAGAACGATGACAGTGATTCCTGGAAACACTTTTGTGACAATGTGACTGATACTGAAACGTATTGCAGTGTTGTTTCTAATTCTTCGTTTAAAAGTGGGGTATGTGATCCAATACCATGACAAATACCATAACATAGAGCGAAGAACGACAAAGCAAGTAACGTAACTAACGTTAGCTGGGCTGTGGGTTAGCAAACTGTCTCTACAGTTGCTGCTGCCAAGCTAACAGCCAGAAAGGATGAGACAGTTTCCCAGAGGCAGCACATCAGCTCCAGACAGCGATACTCACAACTCTCCTGCTACTAATGCTAATAGCATTAGCAAGCATATCTTGGCAAACTAATTTAACGTAATTTAATGTTACCTGACACACAAATCATGGCTGGAATAGTGTTGTGTGGCTCTGTCCGAGCCACTTTGTTTGTTTCACATTTACAGAGCCAGGGCTGTGTACAAACACCAGATTTTTTTTCAGCGCACACACTGAACGGACAGCTAGCAGACCGAGAGGAGATATTCGCTGAATTTGACAAAAAGACGTGTATTGGATTAGAATTGCATACCCCACCTTTAAGGCATTTTGTTGAAATACCAGTTCAGTCCATTTGTGGCTCACACTTGACCTTTTCCTCAGTGTTTCCCTGTTATTGTTTTCCCAAGGTTTCAAAGGCAGAAGATAAAATACGAAGGGAACAAATTTCGACAAATTCTACCCGTTACCCTCCCTCTTCTCTGAGCTTTCATTCACTGTGCAAACACATGCATTTCCCTTTGAGTGCTCATAATTATTTTCTTAATTTTTTTTTACATACAGTCAGACCGGACACCTCTCAATCCCAAACAAAAGGTAGTGCGCAGTTTTCATTTGTAAAATTTGTTTTTTCAAGCCTTTGGTAACAAACATCCTAGATCACAGCAGAGGGGTTGAATGGAGGGCAGCCAGTCACATCACCAACATGGTGAAAGATCATTCGATCACACATGTGGATGGATTCAACAACTCATTGTTAGGAGGCTGAAAACCGAAGGTGACCAGACAGATGGAGCATTTAAAACCAACTGTAGAGCAACATGGTAGCAAGAATACAGAATCAGTACAAATGTATTTTATCAATCCATTATATCCAAATAAATCTTTAAAATTAAAATGTAATGATCAAAAGTGTTCTTAAAAACAATTTTGCAATAGCCCTTGCAGCCCAGACTTGAACCCTCTGGGCTACATCTGGGACTTGGTATATATATTATTGAGCAAAAGATGAATAACAATGGAAATAACAGACATTGCAGTCATACTTTAGATTACATGGGAGACACTTCATTACATTTTTTTTTGGTGAATACACTAAAGGCAGTATCCTGAGACTCAGCGACACTGTTGTCGAAAAAATTTATTGTTGATTGAGGAAAATCCCTAAACAATTTGATTTAAGACTAGAAAACAAGAAGGACTACACTAGTACATTTGCAGATTTCTAAATATTTAAATACAAACATTAGATTGTAGGACTCCGCTGCTCTTAGGTGTGCTTGCCTGCAGTGGTGGAATGTAACTAAGTAGCCTACATTGACTCTAGTACTGTGGTTTAGAGCTGCAACTATTAGTCAATCGACAGAAAACAAATCTGCAACTATTTTGATAATTTATTCGTCATTTTAGTCATTTTTCAAGCAAAAATGCCAAACCAATTCACTGGTTTCAGCTTCTCAAATGATTGGATTTGATGCTTTTTTTGGTCATATATGATAGTAAACTGAATGTTTTAGGGTTTTGGACATTTGGTTGAATAAAACAAGCTATATGAATACATCACATCAGGCTGTGAGAAACCATAACGGGCATTTGTCACTATTATCTGACATTTTGTAGACCAAACTATTAATCAGCTAACTGAGAAAATAATCTGCAGATTAATCAATATTAAAATCAATCCTTACATGCAACCCTACTGTGGTCAAGTACAGTTTTGAGATACTTTGAGTATTTCCATTTTCTGATACTCCACTACATTTATTTGACAGCTGTAGTAAGTAGTTACTTTGCAGATTAAGCTTTAATATAGATACAAAACCTATGGTCATATGTGTCAATATAACACTTTTACATTTGATAGGCCACTTTAAGTACATTTAGCTGATAATACTGTACTTATACTTTGATAAGAGTTTGAATTCAAGACTTTTACTTGTAACGGCCTATTTTTATATTGTTGTATTGTTACTTTTACTTAAGTAAAGGCTCTGAATACCCCCACAGCTCGCCTGCACCCTGCCTCCCGCTCCTGCGTGCTTGATATTAAAGCCTTTGTGCTCTGTCATTGGCTGTCTAGGAGGATGGGCCTCCAGAGAGGACACGCCCTCCTAACATTGCGTCAGCTTTAATATATTAACCCGGCTCACGTCCCCAAAAGAGCTATATTCTTAAAGCTGGACAAAGCTGGACAAGGCGTACCACTGCAGCAGCAGCTTAACACCTACATCCTGGAAGACATTGATGAAGTTGTGAATTAAAGCTGCTGGAGCTCTAAAAGTAAACGACGAACAAAGAGAGTAACACGACCGACCTCAAACTCAAGTTATCTGCCTTTTTCAAGTCATTTCAACGAAGCAAAAAACTTTCAAGATGACTGACTTCTGAGAGTAACCACCGGGAGACCACGAGGAAATTCTTCCATCGCCGTCAACTTTGACAAAAGAAGCAAAGAAGAAGAATAAGAAGAACGAATATTTCCCTCACAGCAGCGAAGCCATGGACACAGGAAAGGTAATTATATCGACTCTTCACTAGAACAAACTTTAAATCCTGTCAAACCTGTTCAGTTGCCTGTGGCTTGTTTTTTTAATTTTTTTTTTTTTTTGCTGTGAGTCTAACATCCAGCGGGTTCAGTGAGTTCACAGTATTTCTACCCATGAGGTACTTCACATGTGCCATGACAAGTCAGCAGCGATGATGCAGCTAATATAATGTTACCTATTGCGTAGTTTTCACCCCGCCGTAGAAACGGTGTTTCTGTGTGCTTACTAATTTTTTAAAGAACTTTCTCTTTATTATATATATATATACTTTTCCTGTAATAGCCATATACAAATCAGTAGTTTTGCCGGTAAAGATTAGCTTTCTTCTAGTTTTTTCTTCTTCCGTAGTTTCTTTTACGTCATACCCCTGGAAGGCTTTGTTACGTCACTAGGTCAGATCCTTTACTTACGTAAAAGTAGCAATACAACAACATACTTGATTACAAGTAAAGGTTCTGCATTAAAAATTTTACTAAGGGAAAAAGTACAGAAGCATCAGCAAAATCTACTTTAAAAGTATCAAAAGTAACTGTTCCTACAGCTGGCATTGTTGCATTATTATGTATTATAGGGCTGAAAATTATTTTCATGATCAATTAATCTGCAGATTATTTTCTTGGTTAATCAATACTCATTTGATCTATAAAACCTCAATGAAAAATGCCAATCACAAATTTATCAGAGCCTAAAGTGACAAAGTTATACAGTTTATTGTAATTTAAGAAAAAGAAAAAGCCAATCTATTGTTTGGCATTTATTACGTTTCTCTCAATCGACTAATAGAAAGAATTATATAACATTATTCCGGACCCATTAAAGAAGCATTTTTTAAGTTGTAGTTGGTGGAAGTGAAGCTAATTTTAACTACCTAATACTTTATCGGCAGATTAGCAATGCATCGTATTTTAACTCATCATATGTCTGTATGTAAAATCTTAATCTACAAAGTAACTATAGCTGTCAGGTATATATAGTGTAGACAACTACACTATTACCGAGTTAGTAGAAGTGTAAAGTAGCAGAAAATATTCATGTAATGTACAAGTACCGCTAAATTGTACTTAATTAAGTGCACTTAATAACATTACACCACTGGCTAAAACACAGATAATAGACTTAAATAATTATTCTATATTATCAAAGTTGTTGACGATTTTCTGTCTGACTAATCAGTTAATTATTTCAGCCTGTGCTTTTGGTTTTGGACTATTTGTCGGTCTAAACAAGACATTTGAAAACATCATCTTAGCCTCTGAGAACTTGTGACTGGCAATCTTTCACTACTTTCAGACATTTTATCAGGCAAATTGTCTAATCGATAATGATAACAATTGTTAGTTTTAGCCCAAAGACGCATCAGAAGAGCCTGTAGGAACGTTTGTAATTTTTCTTTCTTTACTTTAGTTATAGACTGTGATGCACCAGGAAGTAACGTGACTTATCTGGTGATCTGGTGACTTATCTGGTGTCTGATAATGCTTTCTACGTCCTGACATGGTTTGTGTTTACAGACATGCAGCACATATGCCAAAACACCACTCTTCTTCCCCCTAAAATTTCCTCATTGATGTAAGACCAGTTAAACCCAGTGGAGCGGCACAAGACAGACCAGTCTGACATGGTGGTTAGAAAATGTTTCCCTAGCTGTTACTGTTTTCTCTCTCCACACTATTTCTCACCATGCACACTGTGCTATTGTGGACCTTCAGCTGGACGGGTTTGTTGTGGACGTGATGGGAATGGTTCTCTCTGTTCCCAGTTTCCACTGTGACACTGAGACAGCAGATTTCCAGAGAGAGTGAGAGCCTACCGAGGGAATACGCAGTTGCCAACCCCGGGGCGTTAAAGCCTTGACCCTTTCCTTCCCAGGCTGTTTGCTTCACTCCCTCTTCTGTGTTTTGTTGCTTCCGGCAGTGTTGAGCTATTTTTGCGCATGTGTAATTAAACAGTAGTTTAGCATGGGCTCCTTAACGTCGCGTGATCAGGATTTTCATACTTGGCTTGTACTTGATGTTATGCAAAGTTATGTGCAGTTGAAGTCAAGTACGTTGAAATGTCAGCGAGTGACTCTTAAGTTCACAGAGAAACAAAAAGCTGCACAAAAGCTGTAGGAAGTGGCAGAACTACAGTTTGGTTTCCAGTGAAGTAACACATATTTCAGAGAAGTGTTAATGCTGTTGTTTATTTTACAGTTCTTGTTTTAAAAACCTGCCTGGGCAACTATTGTTTCGGTAAGGTGTTGTCCTTTGGTTATCACGTAGGTAGTAGGCTTGGTTCAGGTTTATGTACTGTGCATTTGTTTTAGGTAGATGTATGAATGAACACAACTTAAGTTAATTTTTCTGCTTAATTTTCAGTAATTTTCACTCACCCTTTAAATTTCATTTCATTTCAGTGTAGCTGTATTCTAATTATAATGAAGTTATTTACCCTAATCGCACAGCTTCTCCATCAAAACATGCCATATTAATTATGTCTAACTTCACATTGTTGGCCATCTAAGAGCTTTACTCAACTTCTTACTTTCTTCAAAAAAGAATAAGAATAGTAACTGGGGTCAAGCATACAGTTGACCTGCTCTGTTTTGAACGAAACAGCCCCTAAACATTTTATTCCTGACAGACTTGACAGCGCAGGTATTTTGACTGGGAGTCCAGAGCCAACAACCAGCCTCACATTATACAGACTTAATTGCTCGCTGTAATTCCTCTCCATCCACTTCCTCTGAGTCATCTGCCAACTCCTGCCTTCCTTAAGACAGTACAGTAGATTTACTTTCATCTGCATGACTAGCTCCCTTCAGTATGCCATATAGTGTAACTGTCAGCCATGTTCTAATGAGGCTTAATGAGGCTTTGCTACAAAAGTTGGGATTAAGAGATCTAGGTGGGTTTTAATTGAGATTAACAAGCAAGCAAGAGTGCATGTTTAATTCACTTTCTTGAGAAACTGAATGGCTTTGTGCACACTGTAGTGGTGCCCATGTCTGATCACTGTTCACATGGAGGAGATAAAATGGTTCATGCAGGGCCTAGCTGTGTGTCTCTGGGCTTCTTTTGACCTCACGATTCAATTGAAATTAGCTCGGTTTAATAAATCAAGAGATGACAATGGGTTTTATCTTATGTGTTTGACCTCTAAACGCTTGGTCTCACCTCCTGACTATCAGATATTAATTTCTTCTCATTGACTGTGCTGTAGAACTGTCTGATATGTTCTTAGGCTGTTGCTGCATAATATGAACTGAGCTAAATAGTTACAGGATCTGAAAATAGAATTGATAGATTATTTATATGCAAGATTTGTGGGATTTACTACTCCTATTTTGTTGACATGTAAACTACGTTTTAAACACTCACAATTTAAGCAGTTTTACTCCTCAATCTAATATTTATGAAATAATTACACACCTTCCCTCTATATTGTTGTATTTACTTGTACTACTACTGTATAGTGTTCCATCCCTCCTCCTGATATTGATATTGATTATATTGTCCTCTTATTCTTCGTCATAACTGTTCGTCATGGGGGATTTGAACTCGGATTGGTTGCCTCAAGCCTCTGTTAGCCTCAAAAATCTTTGCATTCACACAGTTATCAAAACCTACTTGAACTGATATTATAGTCACTAAAAGACTACATACTTTAAAAACAGTCTCTTGTCTTGTCTTCTATTAATTCTATCTAATTCTATAATGTAATAGTCGTATTGTTTGTATCAGCCACACCAACATTCCCAAACGTAGAGCCTAACTGTAAATACATTTTTATCTTATCTCACTGATGGGGCTGGTGACAGGCTGGCGTTTCACTGGTCCTTACATATAAGGCTTTTAAAATACTTTCCAGTTGTGTTTACTAATAGTATATGCAGCACATACAGATAAATAAGCACCATTTAAAATGAGGATCTCTCTAAGGCCACTAGGAAACACTTCACGGGTCAAGCATGAAAACTGTTTCTCATTGTTCTACAATGATAAAGGTTAATAATAACTAGGAGTACCAGGAAACTCAGATAATTATATGGCACATACAAACGTTTATTGAATACTCTGTATTAAACTTGTTTGACTAAGGTTTTCATAGGCAGATATGCCCATCCTTTTTACATTATTCATCTGAGTTTCTGCCCACAGTTACAGAGATCAGGCTTGCTTCTCCATAGAAGAAGGCTTTAGCTGCACGTGCACCAGATTGAATGTTAGCAGCCCTGAGGTAGATATTTAGTCACAGAAACACAATGCCTTTGTTCTGCTTTGCGGTTAATGCTAATTTCAACTTCAACTTGAGTTTATTTACAGTGTACATCACCCAAAGAGTCTGTACACTTTACATACCTCACATGTAACAAATACACACACGAGCAACAACAATAACAGAACTAAGACAAGTGGTTATAAAAGTAGAGAACTTTTTATTAATCTCATAGCAACCACAGGAAAAAAACTAGTAAATTAACTGGTAAAATATAAAAACACATATAGTCCTACAGTCTGAACTGTGCTAATGGAGAAAATTACATCTATCTTTGGTGCACCAAAAACATTAAAACAAACTCTAAAAACAGCACAGGTCAGGATGAGGCGGCTTTAAAACTGAACAGAGCTGAGAGGAGTTGAGGTGAGGACGGGGCACATATTGGCTTCCCCACAGCTGTGTAAGCTGAGACTGTGGAGGTGATATTGGGGACGTTGGTACAGCTGTGCCATCACCAAGCTGAGTGTGTGTGTGTGTGTGTGTGTGTGTGTGTGTGTGTATATATATGGTAGCATATATAGGCCATCACCAAGAATCTATGTATATATATATATATATATATATATATATATATATATATATATTTATTTTTAAAATTAAACACTGTGTGACCAGATTCTCAGGAAAGCCTCTGAGTCTGGCTGTGATGAGTCACAAACAAGTGTTACAGTCAAAAGCACTACTCGATCGCCTCTGTTGCTCATAGGAATAGAGTCATAAACTGACATAAAGTTAAGCAGTATTTGTTAAACCAAAAAAAGGCTGTTAATGGTTATCAAGAGGAGAAATTACTGATGACATATCTATCATAATACAGCCTTGCCAGTCTTCTGCTAGCTTAAAATTGCTTTATGGTTTAGTATTGAAGTTAAGAGTTGCCTTCATGATGTTTGCCTAAATATTTTACCTTTTGTCAGCCACTATATTGACTTGAACATTTTACTCCTCGTTTTACTCAAAGTATTTCTATTTCATGCAGTTTTATGTCTATTTCACTATTTCAGGGAAATATCGTAGTTTTTACTCCACTACATTTATCTGACAACAATAGTTACTAGACTACAAGATTTTACATAATAAAAAAACATGATAAGTTTATAAAATACAATTAATTGCTAGATTAATCCAGTGGCTCAGTTGGGGCTCCTTGTCATGTTTCAGATGTCTGAATTGTTAACTGTTCCCCTCTAGAGAGACAGTTCCCCTCTAAACTTCTCTCATGGTTTCATTTAGATAACTGTTTGAGGACTGAAGAATCAAATAATTTCACAAGAAAAGCAAAAATTAGATAAAAGTCCAAAAAGTAAATACACTTTTTTTCTCCTTTCCTCTCACACTAAACACCTCACAACCCCTCAGATAAGATGAACAACTACAGTAAATTTTTCATACCTAATGACTATCTTGTTGACATTCATATGTAGGTTATCTGTTTCACCTTTAACTTGAAGTGTTGTTTGCAGGACTTTGGATTTCCTGTCGACATTCTTTGTTGCAGTCAAACCATCTAATTGTCTCGAAAGAATAGGTTTACCGCGACACCCTTATGTTTTAAAGAATGAACGTCACCGCCTCTGTCAGCTGACTTTGCTTGTCAGAGCTTAGGTTACTGTTTCCTGGTTTGGCTTTCTGTGTGTTTAAGCATTAGTAGATGTATTTTACTGAAAAAAAAGAGTCACATTTAATAACTAAGTGTGTACTTTTAGTGTTAGCAAGAGGTAATTCAGGATCATGCTCTGTTTGTTTAATCTCATAGGACGACTGTATGTTTAAAGAGGTCTTGGTGTCGGATGAGGCTTGGCTCAAGCATGAATAGTAAAACGTTTATGTTAGCTGTTATAATTGCACATGTTCTAATTTGGAGAAAACTGCTATTCTATTTAATTTCCTCATTATCCTTCATTGTCATTAATCCAATAAAATTGCCTATGGTTTATCTACGTGACCGAGAAAAGGAATAGCATGGTAGAGTGTGAGCTGGTGTGTACAGTAAATGTTTGCACAGATCTCTATTTTCCATTCTGCTAATATATCCTGTGCTTTATTAATGCACTCTGTATCAGTCCTGTTGGCTGCTCTTACTGTTTACTCAATAAGAGCAGAGAGTCTGTGGTGCCAAGCAACCAAAGCTACTATCAACAGTGTTAATTGTATACTGCAGCAATGACTAGACAGAAATTTCCTTCCTGCCTACCCACATCATGTTTTACTTTTCAGATGCAAAAAGGACACATTTGCATGGATGTCTATCGGCTCTAGGGAGCATGTAAATAAAGCAAAGGCATGGGAGGAGAGAGGAGTTATTACCGTCATGAGTCCCTTGATCTCAACATACTAGGTGCTGATGCAAGTCTGACACTTAAATGAAAAGACACCTTTTTTAACATGAGTCCTATAAAATTTTCCAGATGTATTTGGTTGGTAAAATGCGCCAGCAGCACCACTGTGCATTGATTCAGTCTTGGAAGAAGAAAGACTGGTTTTCAGGGGCAAGGTGGGAAATTAGCACCAACCACCAACCAAATGCTGGTGGGTTTTGGCTGCTGAGTTTGTCTGTATTGAAACAGCGCTTTGCCAGTTCCAGTCAGAGGGTTTTTTTTTTTTTTTACATGGCCAATTGGAAGGTAAAATAGTGAAAATGTGAACACCCGTACAGGTCGAACTAAGCGGTTATTTGATTTCCCTTGTTACTGACAAACCCAAAACTTTCTGAATCATGACTGAAAATGGTCGTTAAGTTCTCTAAACCCTTGTTAAAGGGACAACTCACCCCAAAATCAAAAATACATATTTTCCCCCTAACTACAAGACATTAATTACCAATTTCTCAAATCTGGCTTGTACTGACAGTTATGCTGTTTATACCATTGACATGCTTTGATGATCATTTTTTTTTTTTTCTTTTGTACGCTACATGTTATTCAGAAATACCCCTCGTGTTGGGAACTGTTTTGGGAAATTTGTAATAGTTATTTTGCCTTTTTAGAGTCGTTATCTGCTTTCAAAATACTATCCTTCTGACAGACTGAATTCCTACTCCTCTAATCAGATTTACAGAAAGGTAGATGTTACAGATGTAGATTAGCGTGGTATGCAATGTGAATGACTAGCTTCGCAATCATGTGTAAGTAAACAAATACAAAAACTCCCATTAGAAATGTAAACAAAACTGAAAGTTGCAACTGAGTGAAACATGCCAGCGAGATAACAAAAGAGAGAGCTAAGGCACAAGAAGAGGACCGGACACCAATGGTGGCTTCAAGGCTATGATAAAATAGTTTTTTTTGGGTGTGACCTCTTTGTTTCCTCAGTGGGGAAGTTATGTATTACGCTGCTGCTTCTAGTTTCCGTGTACGACTAACAGTAGCAAACTCACCTTGACTTACAAATACAAATGGTATGTGTGTATTGAGGCCAGGATGAGGGAAGTCTCCTTGTATGTAGGTTAAAGGTAAAGATGTCACAGATGAGCTGTTTGCAGCTGGATTCAAACATCTGCATTTAAGGGAGTTTTTGCAAATAATTCCAGCTATTCCCTAGAGAGGATTAGATTTAGTCTCCAGTGATGACTTCCCAGAGGGGACAGACAAAAAGCAGCTGGTGGTTCACTGAAACTTCGTGCCGTTTTTCATTCATTTCTGCTCAGCAGTGGAGCTGTGGCTTTACAGAATGACATCAGTTCTGGTTGGTCTCCTCGCTGGCAAAGTGGCTTGTTTAAGAGCCCAGCCCACAATGCTGAAAGTGTGTGTGTTTATATCCTGTACCTAAACAGTCCTGTAATGGACTTGATGACCCTCATAACGAGCCCCTATTGGCTCAGAAGTGTAGGCGGGTCTTTTTTAGTGTCTCTAGCCATGCCGAACACACTGGAGTGACTGCCTCCAGAAACACACACGTTTTTTTTTTCTTCCAGCTCTCCTTCCTCTTCATCATGCAGGGGAGGAATTCTGGCCCTCACAAAAAAGTTGTTGACTTGTGTTACCCAGGCTACCTCTGTTGCCAGAAATACTGCCATTTGAACACAGCCTGCAGCACTATGGTGATATTACAGAGGGACATGCACAATCCTTTCAAATAGCTTATAACGACTGTCCTTTTTATGAAACCTTGTGGGGTTGGTTTTTGTTTGTCTTCTTCCTTGGAAGCTTAAATGAAAATTCCAGTGATTCAGCCTCAAGCTTTGAATCAGAGTTGTACTCTTAAGGAAGTTTGTGGAGACACAATGACATGAGTCACTTTTTAAATTTTTTGTAAAAATGAACGACTACTTAAATACATGACTATAATGGGAAAGGGGTCGCTTCATAGTGATGAGCTAACAGAAAATAATCACACAACTCTGCAGTTCCCCTCAGTTCTACAGTGTCTTTCAGCTCATTGTTTTGGTTTTACAGCCTGAAACTTTACTGTTTTGGTTCACGGCTCTCAGAGCATCTTTTCCTAATGCAGCAGGCAGCTGTTTTCAGTGTAAATAAACCTACTGCATATTACCTGCCCAACACCAAACAGCAGACAGACAAAGTTAGCGACTAGCTGGTGAACATAGTGGAGCATTTAGCAGCTAAAGAGTCAGATATTTACCTCAGGAAAAAGGAGAGTAAATAATGGACTTACATTTCCAAGGTGGGCAGAAACACAACTTCAGAATGTTAATGTTGCTTTGGATTTGGTGTGAAATTAGTTAAGTTCGTCATATCAGTTTTAAAGGTGATAATATGTCAATGTTGTGGTCACACCTTGTTTTTGTTGCCCCCAAACTAGGAGTATTTTTTAAAAAAAATAGTTAAAAATTCTAGTACCTATCACATTAATATTTAGTGGTAGTATTTGCATATTTGCAAAGCTGCAAGTTGGACTCCAGTGCAACTTACAACAAGCAGAGATACATTGATAATTGTCTTGGTCAAACACAAGTCACCAGGATCAATATTGGCTGTTGCTGGTGTTATGGTTATGCAGTGATCTCATGTCTTGGCTGGTCAGAGGACTTAAGGTACTCGTGGTGTCCTTGGTTTGTGTCAATTCTCACTCTGGTCTACAGGTTGTATTAGTAGAATAACTGAAAGCATGCATGTTTGATCCTTGCAACAAAATTATTTGTGTCCTGACTGTTTTTGATAAAGATTGTTTCATTTCTACTTGTTTTGTCTGCATATGACAAAGGGAAGCGATTTTGAGGTGACATCTACCCTTAGTTAAGGTCAAGACTTTTGTTGCCATAACATAAGGACCCTATCTGGTGTGAATCAATGTGGCAGAGGATTGGTGTGAATCAGGACTTCCAAACATTAATCATCCAGACATGATGACTGATGGTGAGATATGAAAGATGGAAACAGTAAGCAACTCCTCAGCTGTTTGTATTGCTCTAAATCTAATCTTAAGTATGTGCAATTTTTGGTGGATTAATATGAAAATGTGACGTACATGTGGAAACTTTCAGGACATTTTCGGAAAGTTCTCCTCCCATGCGGAAACACTCAGTGCTTGCTAGACATACAGCTGATAGAAGCAGAACAGATAGCAGATTTGTTTTGATCAACAAAATGGTAAATTTTTTGCCTGTCTGAGAGGAGGCAATAGACAGCGACATACTCCGCTCTGGTTTATTAACTTTTTGGTATGAGGAAAATCTCTACTGATCTACTGGGCTCTACTGAGATAAAGCAACAAGTGAACTCTGCAATAACAGGAACAGGGACACAGACAATAGCATGTAGACGTGGGTTTAACCTGGACCTGTTCCAAGAAGCAGGCTTATTGAGTTATCTGGATAACTCAACCTGGAGCCTCCTCAGACCTAACCCGATTTTTACTAAGCAAAAGTTGTACACATAACTCAGTAAACATGCTTCTGGGAACAGGTGTCTGTCTGAGTGTTGATTGTTGGAAGTGTCTAGTAAGACTTTAATGATACATTTCTCCATCTCTTCCCTGTTTGCCTTGAACTTATCTTGTCATAAGGCATTTTTTATGGGCAGCCCAATTTCACAGTGTTTCATAATCTGGCCTGATGCCAAGCATCTTCGAGATGTTTCAGTTTATTTTTAACAGTGCATTCATTATACGTTCATTATGTCATGTTATGAAAACACTGTGAGGATACAATTAGGCTGGCCAACCTGAATATTTGTTACAACTGCAAGTAAAAAAAAAAAAAAAAAAAAAGTCGGTAATACAGCAAGATAGTGAATGCTTTGTCCCAAAGATTAGCATTAATTTAATTTTATGTGTGGGACTTTCTAGTCAAGTAAAACATATTGTCCAACTGGAAAGCTGATACAACTGTTAATCATACTGTCTGCACTCATTCCAGCTATTGGACAAATGCATCCATTTGTCCATTGTGTAAAAACGTGAATAACAAATTTATCTCTTCACTGACAATACTTCCTCTACTCTCTTCTATCTTGCAGAAAATAACGCTTCCGTTGATGATGACTGTTGGAGCAGCTGTGATCGGCTCCCTGCAGTTTGGTTACAACACCGGTGTCATCAATGCCCCTCAAAAGGTGAGTTATACGTGTGTAAACATGTTGTTCAAATAGCATCTCCAACTGCGTTTTACGGCTTGTTTTAGCCTACCAAGATGCAGTATTACTGGGTTTCCAGTATATGTATGCTATCATTCACACAGTAGGTCATTCTCCCTGCCAACCTAGCCCAAGTGCTAGTTGTTCACTCACTTGTTGGAGAACAGGACAGAAAGTGAAGTTGGGTTGAGGGATGAAAATAGCTGCATCAGTTTCAAGGAAATCTTTATTAACAGACTTAGAGTGATTACACACTCACACAGTGTGTCCAATGCCCAAAAATGGACCTCGGCTGACCAGCAGCAGGCTGGGAAAAGCCAGACAAGAAAATTCAGAGGAAATTAAATGAAGGAGATAGACAGTCACCTTATCCCCATAACAATGCAAAGTAATAGAAACAATGTTTTCATGCCCCCCTCTGGACTAAATCTACAGTAGGTTTTATTAACAGACAGATACACCAAAGAAACTCATTTCCTGTCTATATTGCATCGCGTGTAAATAACCCAGTTTGCGTTGGTCTGAACACACCCTGTGGCTACACAGCTATCTATCCACAGATCGCAGGTGTGTCACCAGACAGGCCAGCGCTCTGTTGGCCCTTTTTATTTACCTTTGACAGGTGCAGAGTCCTCGGTGTGCTGGAGACTGACTGTCAAAGTGATCTACAGTCACAGCTGTTTGTTATGCTCTCTCGGGGAGGGCAGCCTGATTTTCATCTGAACTGCTCATCCACTGTCATCACACTGTCAATGCTCTCCTAGACTGTGATGTGAAGGACGCTTTGAAAATTCATCAGTTTCATCAGTTGTGTCTGAAAAGTTGGGAAAGACATTCTCTTATTGTATTTAGTAAGAATAAAACAGTTATACAGGAAATAGACAGAACAGAGAGTCTGGGTAAAGATATGAACTAATTTCTTCTTGAATTATAAAAAAGAAGGTGAAGTGGGCAGCACGTGTTAAAGAGGGAATTAGGCCCTGAGACATTTGTGCATACATTGTGCAATCGGCATGGATTGTGCAAACACAGTAGTAATGAAACTCAATATTAGAAAGCCTTTATGTTGTTTTGTAAACTGGTTATGGATATAAAAGAGTGAAAAGAGAATTATTTTAGGTATGATTAATCTGCCAATTATTTTCTAGACTAATCAATTCATCGTTTGGTCGTATAAGTTTCCGGAGTGCAAATGTCTCATTTTGTCCGACCAACAGTTCAAAACTCTTAAGATATTCAGTTTACAATTATGTAAAGCAGAGAAAAGCAGCAAATCCTCACATTTGAGAAACTCGGACTAGGGATTGTTTGGCATTTTTGCTTAAATAATTACTTCACTAATTAATTGATTATCAGAATAGTTGCTCATTAATTTTCTGCTAAACACCTAATTGTTGCAGCTCTTAGTCTCTCCTTACTTGCTGAAAAGTAATCAAAATATTTGATAAGATTTCGTAATATTTAATCCAGTATTTTGCCTCTACAACACTACAGTTGTTAGTTGCTTCATGGAGCTCTGCTCTGGAGCCACCAAGTGCGTGAGAGGGAGGTGGTGAATATGTGGTCTGTTATACACTGGGCTAGTGTGAACCTGTCCTCTTGGCTCTTTATCCCCTTCCCAATATGCAGCCTAGGACACAAACACACAGGTCTATGAGCAACATCACGTGCAAACAGTTCAAGAACGAACATGCAGAAAAGCAGTAATTCAACATAGGCTCTTAATCCTTGAAGAGGCTATAATTTTACAAATACAACTTTTTATATAACAACAACACTTCAGATTATCACCAGCACCTCTCCCCTCTGTTCCCCAGTGTGCGATAAAGGCTGCAGTGATGTTGCTGCTGCCTGACGTAGGCCCTGCACTTAGAGCGTCTCTGATTAGATACGTTCTTTCAAGTGCCTAGCTGCAGCTCCTGTCCCGTCCTCCTCCTAATATCCTTTTTTGGAAATTTAATTGAGGGGTCATCTGTGTTTTGGTCATCTTTGGTGCTAAAGATTAGAGCTTGAGATAAATTTTTCCTTGATGAAGTTTGTTTCTAAAGGTTTTCTTTTCTTGAGTTCATAGCGGTTGATCCTCCTGAAGCAATACATATCTTAAATACTGCATATCACTTCTTGTGTTATAGATTTGGTAACACTTTGTAATATTTTGTAGGGCATACTTTCAATTCAAGAACCTTTTTGTAAAAGAAAAAAAAAAGTATTTTAAATTTATTTTTTCTAATTTTTATTTTGGTTCAAAGACAAGTGTTGAAGAAAGATCATTTCACTTGTTAGAATCATTTATTTTCACCCTGTGCGTGCTGAATACAGTGCTCACCTTGACGACCCGGCTACCAGCCAGCTCCAACAACATACGCTGACAGCCTGACACCATGAATAGACAGCTTGTTTCATTGTGTGGTTAGAGCCAGCTGGTGGTTTGGACTGCAGTATACTGAGAGTAAGACTGAGGAGAGAACACAAAATAATTATGTAACTTCTCAAGATCAGCTATTCAAGAACTCTTCAACTGTAAGAAAGTAACTGTAGCTGTCAGATAAATGTTGGGGAGTACAATATTTCCCTCTGAAATCTAGTGTAACTATGTAGAAAATGGGTGCAGTTAAGTACAAGTACCCTTAAAATTGCATTTAAGTACAGTACTTGAGTAAATGTACTTAGTTATATTCTACCACTGTTTGCAGTAAAAACCCAGAGATCAGTAAGAGTTCTGCCATTTAAAAAATGCTTTATTTAGAAGATGTGATGGGATGAAGGTCAGGGGTATGTAGTGTGTATATATAGTATAGTATATGACGACACACTTGTGATATCACTAAGCAAGGTCTTGTAAGTTGATAGTGGATATGGACCCAAGACCTTGTGTTGAGTGTCATTCTATATGTATCTCTCCACCATAGGAAAGCCCTTAACAAATGATAGCCTTACTATTCATAACTGGTTGATAAGACATTGCTCAGTATTTATTCCACATGCCATCTTTGAGCTCAAGTACATTAAGAGCTCTGGTACTATGTAAACTGCCAAGTGTTTCAAAACAAATATGGGTGATGTTACACTACCGCAGAGGCACATGACAGAGCTGGAGTTGACATATGGTAACGGCAGTGCTGGTGATGGGGGGGGTCAGAGACATACTGGTGAAGTCAGAGTTATGGGAGTTTGCAGACAGGGTGGTGACCTTTCTGAATTATATGAGAGGTGTCACTGACGCAGGCTCTGCTGCTTAACCCCTGTCACTAGCTCGCCTGGGCTTGTTTGTCAATATATTTGTCTGTGATGAGGAGGGGAACAGAAACTTGACACTTAGCCATGTCTGCTGAACTTCCTGGTTGCCAGGAAATGGTAATGATTATGCAGTGCTGCCATCAGCTGGTCACACGGTAACAGCTCAACCACCACTATGTATTGGCCTGAGGAAAACATAAAGCACACAATCTTATTCCCAAGAGTTTATGTAACTATAACGATGACATTAACACTATGACCTAATACCACTTCTGTAATGATTCTCTGTTTCTAAATTTATAAATATCATCATTATGATAAAACATGATCCTATTTATTCCATTCAGTCTTGGGGCAAAGCCAGTTCAGAACACATTTCTTGTTTATTTGTATGAAAAACATTTAACGTGTGTCCTCCCCCCCCGTGGCAGATCATTGAGAAGTTCATCAATGAGACGTGGACTGAGCGCTACGAGGAGCCCATCACCAAGAACTCCCTCACGGCCATCTGGTCCATCGCTGTCTCCATCTTCTCTGTTGGTGGCATCTTTGGCTCCTTCTCCGTCGGGCTCTTTGTCAACCGCTTTGGAAGGTAAAAAGAAAACAAAACCCTTGCTGGTATTACAATAACAGGATGACCTTGGGCTTTCCTAAAAGAAACAGACCGCACTGGATGCATTTTCTCCATAAAAGGAGTAAAAAATTATAGCTGTGATTGTTAGACTGAAACTATTAAAGTTCAATGTGATAGTTACACTTATCATGACATTAGATATATTGATGTTTTTTTAAGAGAAATTTTAGCACATTTAGAAGACATTTTATCTCTCACACTCCCTTCACAAATTACAAAACACTTTTAAACTCGGACATACTCTTGGGTGGGGCCTGGCATGTTATAGACCATGTTATAGATTTTTCACTTATTTGTTTTTTTTTGCTCTAGAGAACAGAATTACTTGATTTTTTTTTTTTTTTTTCAACCGAAAAATGTGTCTGTTATCCTAGTTGTTTTCTTGGGATTGTCATGTTAATACCAAAACTTGAAACACATGAACAGAATGTTAGCATGCACATCTGTAAATGTCATTTTCAGACAGCTGAACCTGTCTGGATTACAGTAAGTTTGTTAAATTTAACTTTGTCGTGTTCTCTGTTGGCTACAGGAGGAACTCTATGCTCATGGTCAACGTCCTGGCCTTCATCGCAGCCATTCTGATGGGCTTTTCGAAGATGGCGAGCTCCTGGGAAATGCTGATCGTTGGTCGTTTTGTGGTGGGCCTCTACTCCGGCCTCTCCACAGGCTTTGTGCCCATGTATGTGGGTGAGGTTTCCCCAACATCCCTACGAGGAGCCCTGGGCACCCTCCACCAACTGGGCATTGTTGTCGGCATCCTCATTGCACAGGTTGGTGGATAGTAATTGTTCCAGTAGTTTTATTTTGATACTGTAACATAGGTAGTGAAGTCTAGCGATTATCCTATGAGATTACAATACAACTTTGTGGCTTTTTTGTGCATCCTACCAGGTAATTTTTACAAATGCATGCATGCTAGAAGCTGTGCAAGTGCTTCGTATGTGTGACGTGCATCTGGGTTTATTTCAGGTCTTTGGAATGGACTCAATCATGGGCACCGACGACTTGTGGCCGCTCCTCTTGGGCTTCATCTTTGTCCCTGCCCTGATACAGTGCATCCTGCTGCCTCTCTGCCCAGAGAGCCCCCGTTTCCTGCTCATCAACAAGAACGAAGAGAACAAGGCCAAGGCTGGTGAGTTCTCACACACACACACACACACACACACACACACACACACAGGAGGACACAGCATTTACAGATTGAAGTAGATGTATTTAGTTATAACTGCTGTGTCCTTGCATGTTTTTAAATAATTTTTTAATCTAATGGTGAGAATGAGTTTTAGATATTTCTGTCCTAAAATTAAACAAAACTCATCGCAGATTCCAATGGGCTTCTAAATTGTCCATCAATTGTCCATTTGATGCAATCAAAAGGAAACAAAATGACAGAAAAATGTATCCTAGCTGGGGATAAGAAAAAGTGCAGCTTGTAGAGTTAACAGTCTTGTTTTTCTCTGCACATTTCAGTGTTGAAGAAGCTCAGAGGCACCACAGACGTGAGTGCTGACATGCAAGAGATGAAGGAGGAGGGCCGGCAGATGATGAGGGAGAAGAAGGTGACCATCCCGGAGCTGTTCCGTTCGCCCCTCTACCGCCAGCCCCTCCTTGTTGCTGTCATCCTGCAGCTCTCCCAGCAGCTGTCTGGCATCAACGCTGTGAGTGTCCAGGCCTAGACTAGGCCTAGTCATTGAGATTCTGAAGTAAAGACACAGAGAAACATCTTTTTCCTGACATGCTTGGTACACATTTGCATGCTATTTCACATTAGAGTTACATCAGACATAGAAGAAGATATCCTGAACAGCTGAGTAAAAAAAGGAAACTCTTTCATGTCCAGTCTTTGTGGTTGTCATGCTTTTTAGATTTTCTACTACTCCACTCGTATCTTTGAAAAAGCCGGAGTTGAGCAGCCTGTCTATGCCACCATTGGAGCCGGTGTGGTCAACACAGCTTTCACTGTGGTGTCGGTGAGTACAGTATAAAGTTTTTAAATTTTGAAGTGAAATGACCATTACAGTACAGATTTAAAAAAAAAAAAAAAAAGTGTCAAAAGCATCAATAAGATCCTTTATTGTTGTTTGTGGACAAGTGGTGTGTTCCTACACTGCACATTTCAGAAATGACTTTGCAGTCAAAGCTTTGAAAAACTTTGTATAGGTTATAAATGGTTTATTTATTACGTACTGCACTGACCGTATTCCTCATCTTGTTTGTTTTTTTGGTGTAGCTGTTTGTTGTAGAACGTGCAGGACGTAGGTCTCTGCACCTGCTGGGGCTGCTGGGAATGGCCGGATCTGCCATCTTAATGACTATTGCCTTGGCTCTGCTGGTAGGTTTCTCTTCAAATCATGACAATGACAGAGACAATGTAGATATGTAGTGATTATGCTAAAAATAATGACTTGCTGGAGGTGGTTGTCAAGCTTCCCACCGAGTAAATACCAGTAACTAACCTCCTTCTTGCCCTCTGTTCTTATAGGACCAGCTCAAATGGATGTCATATTTGAGCATCGTGGCCATTTTTGCCTTTGTCGCATTCTTTGAGATCGGACCGGGTCCCATCCCCTGGTTTATTGTGGCAGAGTTGTTCCCGCAGGGACCCAGGCCTTCTGCCATTGCTGTAGCTGGTTTCACCAACTGGACTGCCAACTTCATAGTGGGAATGGGATTCCAGTATGTAGAGGTGAGTAGAAAAAATGACAAGCGTAAACATTTGGATATAGTATTCGTATTTGTGAGGTAACACTATTTTATGGGTCCGTAGTTTCTTAGGAAGTATCCTGGAAAGAACTACGGAATTTGGAACTAATTATTGATAAAGTATTTTGATAAAGTATTACCACCTTCCTACTCATGTCTGAATTGCCTTAATCATCAAACTTGAACTCATTTGCTCATAATGCACTAAAGTTGACCATGATGACAGACGCTTGGTTCCTTACTACTACTTAAGCTACCAAGACATTTTGTGAAGGCTTGAAATCAGATCACATTTGGTTTTGCTCTCTATCTTTAAGATTTGAATGAATCTGTTTACTGTCAGATTATTGAACCCTGTTAAATAATTGTCTCTTCTTATCTCTCGTCACAGGAGCTGTGCGGTCCCTACGTGTTTGTAATCTTCACTGTGCTGCTGCTCTCGTTCTTCGTCTTCACCTACTTCAAGGTGCCGGAGACCAAGGGCCGGACGTTTGACGAGATCTCGGCCGGCTTCCGCCAGTCGTCTGCCTCCGGAGGAGAAAAGCACTCGCCGGAGGAGCTCAACAGCCTGGGAGCTGATTCTCAGCTCTGAGTGACTGTTTTTAACTTCTAACAAACTCGTCAGACCGAGGAGGAACAAGAAGAGTCTGCTAACTAGAAGTAGACACATCCATTTGTAGAATAATTTTCACACTGTCACCACATTTCGGGCGCCATTACAAAACACAGAACAGCCCCGTGTGATTCTCCAACATGACGTCTTCCGCTGCCCCTCTCATGTCACACAAGCCAACAATAACTCGATGGGCACTATGTCGCCTGGCAGATATGCAGAGGGGAGTTGATGATAGATGGGGAAGGTTTTTAATGTTTTCAAGATATTTTGAAGAATGAAAAGGAGTGTCTGCATCAATCAACCAACCTTTTTAAAACTTTTTTTCACTGAATATGTTACTGATTTGTGCTTATGCTCTGTTCTTTGTAGCCTGTTACAATGCAGTCAGTTTGTTATTATCTGGTTTTAGAGTGCTGTAGCTGTAGAGATCACTTAACTGTGCAAAATACTTGTTTTTATCAATCATACTGTAAAGCTGTATCACTGTAGACTCTAGCACTGTAGATTCTGTGCAGCTCTACTTTGTCTCTCCCCACCAGATGGTGCACTGCCCTTTTTTAAAAAAAGTGTCAGTGCTGCACTTATATGGAATAAGTTATTTGTAATTTACTGAGTACACAAATATGTTGGTGTATTGCTGTGAGGATTTAAATTTTCTTAATGAAATATATTAACTGTAATGGTAATGCTCCACATATACATTGTTGTTACTTATTTGCTCCTGTCGGACAATATTTTACTCTTTTTATTGTTAGACAAAAAAACTTTACTTACTGAAAATGTCATGTTTTATAAGATTTATGGTCATGAAGACAAAACAGACAACACAAAGAAATAAATTCACCATTCACATATTTTTACATCATTCCTTTTTAGCAGTACATTTGATGAAATTAATGTGCAAGAGGAACAGTATCTGCACAGATACCAGAGCACTAAACTTTACAGTGAAGTTGAATAAATAAATTCATCCATCCATTTTACCCTGACATGGGATAAATACGCACTCAAAATCAGCAGCCCCAAAACCAAAAATCTGTCTCACAAAACCAGAACATTTGTGAGTTTTAAGTGCCCATCTAAAAAAAAAATCAAGCTTCCTCTGCCTTTCAGCCTTATCACTTTGGAGCAGTTTCAGGTCAGATCGGCCTGTTCCAGACTGAAAGCTTCTGTCAGTGGACGAAGATCGTCCACTTTAAGTATTTTTGAGCTGAGATGACCTGTGGAGCTTCCACAGTCTGGTGAATTGGCTTGAGAGCGGTCTGGATCTTTTCACACAAACGGGAGCTGCAGTGCTGCATGCTGTTCCTCTGTGACAACTACGAAGCATCTTCAGAAAGAAAATACATAGACAGAAAAAAAAAAAAATAATGGGGACCAAAATGAATGTCAGCCTTTTGGAAGGTTTTCATTATTCTGAAATTGCTCGTTACCCGTCTTGTGTCAAACTCCCAGTGTTCCTTGCACTCCATAATGTTTATTATGTGTTCTAGGAGGCGGACACATATTGCTATGGTGCAAGGGTTGTTTTGTGCCTTGTGCACTGAATTCTGCAGTATTGTTAGCTCCCCTCTCTTTTGGTTGTGTACTGTATAAAGTAGCTGGTGGGGGGGAAAAAACAATGTAGTCTGGCTCACTTTGCCTAGCTGTACAAGTTGCTGTCTGACTGCTGTGTCACTTGTTGAACCTTTCTTCTCTTTAAATGCATTGTTTTATGGAAAGTTATCTTTTTAGCAGCACTTTATTATTCACAGCAATATTTCTGTGTTACGGAAACAAACACTTTGAGGTTTTGTCGTTTTTTTTTACTCAGTGTGAAATCTTTGTTACTGAAGATACTGAATTACTGCTGATGGATTACTTGATGTTTTTGAAATGGAAATGTGTGGAATTGTATCATTTGTTCATATCTATTATGGTCTTGTATGGAGCACATTTAGGCGTGTACACACACAGGCCAGTTGTGAGTAAATATGGTAATATTCATAGTCTAAAAAGGACTTTGATCCAAATCCAACCCAGTAGTCAAAGTCCAGTTTAACCATTCCATAATTTTAATAATAATACATTTTATTTATACAACACTTTTCAAAGTCAAAGTTACAAAATGCTTTACATGGTTAAATCGGGGTTAAAACATGTCAGGACTAAGGCAAATACAATCAGGCATTTAAAATACAGCAATAGGGGTCATGGGGGAGCAGCAATTCAGCAATGTAGTCGGGAGCTGAACCATGAAGTCCTTTTAAAGGTGATAAGTTAAATCTTTTAATCAATTCTAAAACGAACTGGTAACCAATGAAGAGAAGCTAAAACATGATCTGATATGGCTGCTAGTGCTTGTTAAAAGCAGAGCAGCTGTGTGATGTTCTCAAGATCAGGTCGAGAGAGAAAAGACCTGATCTTTGAGATGCTCCTTAATTGATAAAAACATGATCGAACAACATTTGTAATTTTTTTCAAATGAAAGTTCACTGTCAAATATCACACCCAGGTTTCTGGCTGCAGGTTTGACATTTGAAGATAGGGATCCAAGATTAATTGGTTGTTAATTATTGTATATAGCGGATCTTTATAGTGTATCTTTTGTCATTTGATGGGTCACCTCACTGTAACATCCACTCTGTGCCTTTGTGTGGCTTTCACATATCCTCACCAGCAAAATCATGTAATGGCACCAAAAGATACAGTTCCCCACACCGACTGCCTATTGCAAATATCAAAACTGTATTTTATGTACATAGATACACAATTCTACTTGGGCATTTAATTTGTAATGTGGCCTGGAGCTTTTGAAATCTCCTTATGGCACAATTTGGTGGTCTAAGCACACAACTTGATGTAAATATGAAACACACTACAGCCTCACCCGCTCCAAATGTATAAAATATTTAACTTTTAAAAACTTTTTTGATAGATAAATGAATGATTAGTGCTGTACATCTCTATGCATTTAGCTTACATACTTCTGTTCCCTTTTGATTATAAATCTGAAGAAATGCTGTGGTCTAAAAATACCATAGAAATTTTAATTCAGATTTGACATGTACGGTTTGTGTTAATGAGATGCTTTCAGTAGTGTTTTCATTTTAGTGCACAGAGCATATTCTAACGTTTGTAAAAATAAAAGATCTGTGTGTATGGTGTTGGAATGTGAACCTCTCATGGGGAAATATGAATTGCGATAGATGGTGCCCCAAATGATTCTACAGTCTTGTATAAATGGTTTAATGGCGGAATAAAAGAAATCATGCATACAGATCTAAAGTTTTTTGGGGTTAAATTTGTTGCTTTTGTTGGAATTAAACCTACAATAACTGATTTTTTTGGCCACTTTTTTTGGCCACTTGTAAACACAATGCAGACATATTATCAACTTATAAAGTTGATATGGTGAACATGTTAACAAACACTTGCTTAATTACACATCCAGCAGACATGGAGAAACATTAATTTGGAGTTTTGTTAGTGGCCACCTTACCTTATGAATGTAAGCCCAACATTTGCACTTCTTTTAGCTCTGTTTGCAGTCTCCACCAACTCCTGAAGGAAATATCTGGCTGTTTGGTTTTGGAGATTTTTTTCTGAAAACAGCATTGAAACAATGATGATGTGATCGGTGAGACTGAACCAGAACAGTAAAGCTGAAACAAAAACAATGAGCTAATGAGAACTGCAGAGTCTGGTGATAATTATCTCTGTTTTCATCACTACCTTATCTGACCTTAGCCATCGTCATAGCTGAAGAAGACTGTGAGATGCGGATGAAAGCTTCAAAAAGACAGTAAGTTGACTGTTATGGATTGACCAGGAAGACATGAGGACACATGTTTTAGATAAAAAAACAAGGCAAGAAAAAGTGAATATTCAACAAAACAGAACAGACACAAAATACAACTGATTTGATTGAACAACTGATTAAACAAGTTGACCTTTCTAAATGACACACAGGAGGATGATATATACTGGCTGGGCAAACCCTTTTAATACATTAAGGATGCACAACACATCGCCTAAAATAGCTACAAATAAACACTAGACAGAGAGTTTGCTAACCAACTCAATATTAACAATGCAAAAAACAAAACAAGCTTCAATATACACAAACAAAAGTGTTATCTCCATAAACATCCCCTTGCTGTGACTAAATTGAACATAAACCTAAATGAGAGAAAAGGTAAAATGAAAGTTAAAATGTGAGGGTGAGTGGTCACGATACTACCAAATGTTTTATCAAGAAAAAAACCTGGAATGAATTTTAACTTAATTGATTTCTCAGTGCCTACAAGCAATTTCCAGCAAAAAATCCAACAACAATATTTTTCTCACTATCTGAGTGACCAGATGTGATTCTCTGGCTTCAAGGAAATCTTTGAAGATGGGTACTCTAGAAATATAATCTGATCCCAGAATTACTGAATCTACAATTTTTCTTTCCTAAACAGCATTCACCCAATCCCTGTCTGTATCTCTTATTTATGCCACAAATACAAGCCCTCATATTTTACTTTAACCTATTACACAACAGTTATGACACTGGATGACTGGTTTAATGTGCCAGCTTGGCCTTTGAAAGGCGAAATGTTATGTCTTAAGGTTTATTTAAGCACATCAGTACAAAATACTGTAGGTGCATGACTTTTCTCGGCTTCTCCCCACAGTGAGGTCAATGAAAAGAACATGAGTGCATGTTAACCTCCATGGTTGACCTCGAGATGAATGAGATTAGGGTTATCACTGCTGCAGACATGCTTCACTTCACGCATGCCCTCTAGCTGTCTTTAAAGGGCAGGAGTCTCACCTCACTTGTGTGCCTTTTCATAGGCATCTGTTAAATCTCTGCACCAGAATCTCTTATTTTAAATTGATCTGATGCTCTCTCTCTCTCTGGAGCAGCAGCTATATACCTACAAACATTAGAGTATAATAATTATCCATCATCTGTGACCTTTAAGGTTTAAACTGTTTGCAAAAAGCCCTTTTACAGCAGATAGAAAACCAAAACACATTCTGAAGTCCTGGTCTGTTCTTGTGTTCTGTTGCTTCATGTCCTGCCTTTATTGATTTCAGCGAGGGGAAGGGAGGAAGGGAGCGGATGAAAATCCTCAGAGGGGAAGAGATGCTGTACACAAAGTTAGCCGACCCCCATTAAAAAGCACATTTCCACAATTTCCACGGATTACTTTGGATTTATGCGTGTGTAATTATTGTGAACACTGGAGTCTCTGTGTTTGATTGTCTTCTTTGTTCCCTAATCCTATACTTATGTGCTATAAAACATATCCTCACTGTGAGTTTATAGATAGAAACGGATGTCTGGGATTCTATCCGGACTCATATCTCTGTTCAAAATATTATTGTCACTTACACTGATGAGGTCAATCCAAGTAAAAACTTTTGTAACGGGGCTGCAAATCAATATTAAACAGCTGCAGCTGATTTTTTTATACATTCAGTTAAACCCACAGTATCCAGAACCCACATACTCACAGCTGAGAGACAAACTCACAGCTGTGGATGAGGAAGATTTAACTGATGATGAAAATGAGACAGAGATGAAATCGATACATGAATATTGATGAGGTCAGATGTATGTCAGGAAGTATGGGTGTTGACTAAAAGTTGATCTAACAGGAGTATTACAGGGCAGTCAGACAAAAGTTACAGCAAACGCTCAAGGTGTGGGTGAAGTCTCTGTAGAGCAGCATCTCTAACCTCTGTGATCCCACGAGAAGAGACAGGGGCCTTTATAGGTGGGTGGTGTTGTTCTGAAGTGTACAGAAACTTGGCTGTGACCAGAATAAGATCATTGACAAACCTAGAAAGTGAACAAGAACCTCTTTCTGTCGATTTGGCTTTGAGCAGGACATTTGACCCCTATTTGCTCTGGGGAAACTGCTCAGCAGCCAATACTAATAGACTGGTGGTTTCACAGGAGAACAGACATCAAACAGGTTGATTCTGACAAGTGAATGAGTACCCAGCAAACCTTCCCTGGAGAAATAAATGTCAGAGTGGGAGACAGTTGAGAGAGAAAAAGAGGCGAAGACTGGCAAAGGAAGGAAGTGTAACAAATGAAATTAAGTTTCGATAGCTGTGCAGCAGTATCAGTAACAGTAGCGTGACTGATTAGCAGGCAGGATGGAGGTGTAATGTGATATTCATGCATCGAAATGTTTCTTCACCTTTTTGTCTGAAGCAGCAGCTTTGGAGTCAGTTCCCAGACAGGAATGAGGTTCTGCACTTAAGACAAAATTTCATAAAAACATCCACAGTCTAGGACAAAGCTTATTCTTTTAGTGTTTTGTTTACCAATGATTTGATACATACAAGTTAATCTATAAAGGTGAACAATTCTCCAAATGACAACGTAATACTTATAACAGGATAATTCCTGTTTCCCAGCGTTTCATGCTGTGTTTGCTACAAAAAGCTTCATCATATCTCTTGTTACTGGAGGTAATTTTCAGATTAAAAAAAAAAGACTCCCGGCTGTTTGAGACCGTTTTCAGATTTTTGCAGTCGGGTAGCAAAGGGGTTTCTAAACAATGATAAACCTCCTTTTAACTTTCATCTTTAACATGATTTTGTACTTTCATTTGGCATTGCAGGACCATGCTGTGTAGTATTGTGTACTGTTTATTGTGGGTGTCTGCCATGACATTAGCTGTGTCCCAAACACACATTACATACTAATTCTGTACATACTAATCCCCATAGTATACTATTTTAGCAGTTAGTATACAAAAAAATCTACATACTTAAAAGCTTTGTACTAACAGGAAATGACACAATGTGTGCTGCAACTGTGACTTTTGGATGTCCAGTCATACCTATCAACCTATGGTTGACATTAATGGGACACTTTCAGAGTCAAGAATCATGGGATATGGGGTGCCACAAGGTAGTATCCTAGGCCCTTTTTACTATACATAAATAACTTCAAGCAGACACCTCATACAATCTTTATTTATATGCTGTTGATTTTGTTTTAATGGTAGCACATAAAGATAAAACTGTGGTTGAGAATACTCTCAGTGAGGAACCTCAAAATGTAAGTAGAGGGCTTGCAGATAATAAATTATCCTTACACCTGGGAAAAATTGAAGTAATTCTTTTTGGTTCTAAGATAAAATTATCATGGCCACCAGGTTTTAAGGTCAAAGCTGGAGAGTTGCATATAACTGCTAGAGACAGTGTAAATTGCATTTTAGACAAGTTTTTATCAGGTGAAAATATGGCTTTAAAAGCCCTCACCAAGATAAATCAAAGAATTAAGTTTCTACAAATAAAAGCTGCCTTTCTGGACAGCCCAATTCTTCACACACTAGTTGGAGCTTTAGTTCAAAGTCATTTTGATTACGCTGCCATCTCCTGGTACACCGGATTGTCACAACACCTCAAAAACAAACTCCAAAAGGCTCAAAATAAATTGACATGGGTTATATTAAAAGTTAATCCCCATACACGGGCACATTTTAAAAAGCTCAACTGGTTGACAGCTGAAAAAAACCCCATTTATATTAAGATGCTGCTCAGTTATAAAATTGTAAAAAATATGGTACCAAAGTACTCAATTAATTATTTCTCACTACTGCTTGCTGTCTTGTTGTTGTTTTGCTTTATCTTGTGGTGTGTTAAGTGTTATACTAGAGAGCCTTCAGGCTTTATTGTGTTTTCATTCTCAGTGTTTTTTAATGTATGTAATTATTTTAGTGCATTATTATATGTGTTTTTTAATCATCAAATAAAAGAATTCATTCATACACACATCAAGTTAACGTCACAAAGCAAAATGTCTTTCTTAAGATTGAATGTTTTTTTGTTTTTGCTTTTACAAGATCTTCCTGAAGCTGTTTCACCACCATCCACAATTTATTTGAATTTTTTCCAGCTGTGAGCAGCTCCTCCAGTTCCTTTGTGCATTGCATTGTGGGAGAATAGTATTAATTAACAGCACATTCAAAAGTATGTAGTATGTAGTATGGAATAGGACACGTGTTATGTCTTTGATTTTCTGTTGATTGTTTTGTACTGTGTGTGTTTTTGTATGTCTGTATTAAGTTTGTGTCAACATTTCCCCTGTGGGATAATAACATCAATCAGTCAATCAACAGAATATAAATGTATTTGTGCTGCAACTGAAAATAGTGAGCAAAACAGTTCCTGTCAAGTAATTTGCATCCTCTTTTTTAACACTAGAACTTTATGAAATAATTACTTTGTTGAGTGTTTCAGAGCTCTATCTTTTCAATTAGGACATTTTTGGCACAATTCCACAAGTCCAAAACTGTAATACTTAGCAGATTAATGATAATTCTCTTCCGTCCCTACACATTATGAAGAGGATTTACAAATTGCATTAATGGTGCACCTCTAAGCTGTGATGCTTTGCTGGCTCTTGGTTCTGCCTTGTCTGTGACTGTGCGCACACATCCTTCTCTTGAGCCTTTTATAAAGTCACTGCACTCTGTTTCACAAATTGCTTTACACTGGATTCTAACAGCAGTTCCAATTCTCCCGACAGTCATTGAAATTGTACAGCAGAGACTTACATAAAGCATTAACATACTGGAGGGAACAGTGCCTTTTTTTTTACTGTAAGAACAAACAGAGTCGTACACATAACCTGACCTAGTGACTGAATATCCTGTATTTACATTTCAGCCTTCTAGAAAGCTATAATCTAAAAGATTTGATCAATTATACATAAATAATTACATACAAATACATTGAGTAGAGCTCCTTGTTTTCTAATATCGTAATGAAATACAAGGTCCTAGAAATTATTTACGTAGAACTATATATGCATATATGTAGAACTATATATGCATACACATAAGCTATATACAAGATATATACGGTATGTATGTATTATTGTTATTATTGTTTCATGGATTTTCTATGGAGAAAATTTGTGAAAGCTGAAGTGAAGGGCGATTTTTGTCAAACAGTCTGAAGGACTGGAATTTTGGCAACAGAAATCTCCAAGAGGAAAATAAGTGTGTTGAACAATCAACTAATGGAAAATGAGCTGGTTTCTATCTATTGGACTGTGCAAGAGCACAAGTTATCAGACATTATATACTGATTTACATACATGACTTACACCACCAATACCACCTTATTCCACTGATTCTTCACATTAAGATCAGTTTACTCATCACAAGGAGAACAATTCAGCCTGTGTTGTATCATATCCTCTTTGGTTGTGGAGAGCGCTTTCCAGAAAAAAATAATGATAATGACAGCAGGGTTATCTTGGATTCAGCTTTAGACTCCAGATTTGTAGCAGAAAGCCAATCAGAGGTGGGGAGTTTGAAGAATGTGGGCATTTAGCCAACAAGTCAGCAGGCAGGGAGGGTCTAACAAAAGACATGGAGTTGCATTATGGGAATCGTAGGTTCCAGTGTTTTTGGAGTTTCTTCAGTTTTGACCATTCTTTTTTAATCTGCAAGACCTCCAACTTTAGGGAAGTTCAGTATTGAATCATTGGAGTACCCCTTTAGCTACAAAATATAGTCAATGTGACACTCCCACATCATATGTAGAAATATACTGATTTATAGGACAAATATATGGTTTGAGGGGGACTTTATTTTAAAAAATGCTTTTTAGGTGTAAAAATCAATTAACAAAATTCAGAAGAATAGTTGATTATTGTTACAAGATGACAGATGACATTCTTCCACATGGAAGATGTGTGTCATGTAGTGTCAATAACCCTGTAACACACTTCAACATGTACCTGTCATCCATCATTGTCAAATATAAATCCTGCATGTTGTATGTACTGTACATAGACATGTATACATGCATATACTGTGTTCAACCCACTTCATGTATATAATGTAATCTATTACATTAATCACTCAATATTTATTCCTTTACACTATTTGTATTTGTTTACAATTTATAGAATCCCTTGACTTGTATGTTATTAGTCATTGTTGCTTTTTATATATATTTATATATAGCTATTTTTTCACCTACTTGTATGTACATAATAGTTTTATGTTTACGTGTCTTTGTTGTGCCTTGTTGTACTTGTTTACAGCTGTTTATCTATTACCATCTTCCTGTAAATTGTTCTGTGTGTAAGTACATTGAGACCAATTTAAAACCGGAATCAAATTCCTTGTATGTGTACACATACTTGGCCAAAGCTGATTCTGAATTTGGTAAATTTGTTCATTAATACTAATGTCATCGATGCTTGATACTTTAAAGATATAAAAAAGGGCCGATTTATTGACTAAATTGGTTGAGGATAGAAGAACAAGTAAAACACCATCAGCATACAAAGAGATAAGATACTTTGTATATTATTCATGTAATAATTGATGTTTTTGGTGGATAATCTTACTGGTTGAGTGACTGGGTCCACTGACAAAACAAAGAGTTGAGGGAATAAAGGGAAGCCCTTCCATGTGTTATTCTAATAGGACTTTATAATTGACTATTAATGCAACAACAGAGGAAGCATGAATTTAGTGTGAACACCCATATTAGACTGATCACAAATGTATACCAAAAAAAAAAAAATGTTTTGCAACATGTCATGGCTGTGCAGGATATTGGACATATGAGCAGAAATAAATACTATATAGAAACATATGGTACTAAATCAGGGAAAAAAGACAGATATGCAGTAGGTATCCTCTTCCCTTCTGGAGTCGTGGAGCTGAGCCCTCCTACTATTATTGTTATTGTTGCTCCTGTGGAGTGTTCATTACCCTGGTGCCCCTGGTGATTATGCCATCTCTGAGTCTTACCTGCCTCCCTGCGCTCCCCCGCCTCAGGCGTTGTCTTCTCTCTGGCACGCTGCCACCAGCACAGTGACCTGGGGGAATTTTTAAACTAAAGATTTTAGATGGGTGGATGATGCCACATCAAGGTGGTTAAGCCACAGAATTTACTGGCAAAACGCTTTGATACTGTGAATAACAGAGGTGATATTAAGGTAAAGTAAAAACAAACAACTATGGGTTCTTTTAGAGGATGACAGAGATGTTGGTCTTGAAGGATCAGTGACAGCAGTTATTATTCAATCCAGCTAGGAATTACAGGTCAAAATGAGGTCATCTTTTAGATAAAAAATTAAAGCTGTGCATTCTCGCTGCGTTGCATAATTCATCTCGCACCTTTTTTCCAGTGAATGTCATTGTAAGTCAAAATGTTATTTATCATGCACAAACATAAGTGTGTGTGTCTTTGATAATTATTTTGGAATCATCAAGATTACTCTGCTGATGTCAATATTTTATACCCTCATGTGGACCGTATTCAAAAGTAGTTTGTGATGAAGAAGATTACTGTCCATCTGCGAAATGCAGCAAGTAACATTTTTAGAATAAATATTGATCAAATTATTTAGAAAGAAAACCACATTAGTTATGTTAGCTTGATGTATTCCTATTGGTATGGCATACTGTGAAGATGAAATTGTATATATTAAGGAAACAAAATGAGTTCACAGAGACAGGAAGACACAGGTGATCGGCAGCAGCCCTTTGGAGAAACTGATGAATGTGACTCAACAGGTATACGGTTGGCGGTTCAATCCCTGCCTCCCCCTGTCCACGTGTTGAAGTGTCCTTGGGCAAGACACTGAACCCCAAATTGCTCCTGATGGTCAGGCCAGTGCCTTGCATAGTAGCTTGCTGCCGTAGGTGTGTGTGAATGTGTGAATGCGAGGCATAATTGAAGTGCTTTGGATGAAAACACAATGCAGTCCATTTGCAAGGAACTCCCAATTTTCTCTAGAATATCCTAGAAATTATGTTTATATATACTAATTATGTTTTGTTGGGAAATATAAGGTATGAAATAATCTCCCTCAAGAAAAACTAGAAAGGCATATTTCAGTAAAGGATAATTGTGATCTTATTTTCGTAGCTTTAGCCAGTGCTTCAGATAACCTCAAATTGCTAACACAGCCACATCACTACAACAAAGCCAGATGCAAAGAAAACAAGCGAAGATGGTGGTGGTTTGGGGTTTTATGTGCCAGACTATTTCTTCTCCAGGCCAAGTGACTTAAACCACAACGTTTTTCACTTTGTTTTTTGTACTAAATAAACAAAGGAGATGTAACGTGTTAATTAGTGAGCTTTAGTGGTGCTGGTAAGCAGATTTTGTTAACCTTTGGACAAAGACAGGCTATTTCCCAAAATGTTGAAATCTTGCTTTAAACATCAACAAAGCCAAGAAATGGTAAATTCGTTCCAAATTGTAATTATATGTATATGTACACGCACACACACACACACACACACACACACACACACACATATACGATTAAAACTAAAACAACACACTCTTTTAACTGTCTTCTTTGTTGACAGCTCAGTGTACCTTATTGACCCCACTGGAAGAAGAAGGACGGAGAGAGAGAGAGAGAGAGAGAGAGAGAGAGAGAGAGAGAGAGAGTACGACATGGCCCAAGAACATGCTGCTATTCATTTTCTGTCTTGAGTAATTATTTCTGACATTGCACATCAACCATGACAAACTGTGACAGCTTGAGACATTCAGTACTGACACAGTGTGAGCAACATCACAGCAAAATGAACCTTGAGATAAAGACAGAAGGAGAGAGAGAGTAAGATGGCAAAGTGTCAGGAGCAAACAGCCAAACAGCACCAGACCATTAGTGGGTGAAATACAAGAAGGTGAAGTAGACATAAAAGGATGAGGAGGCTGTTGTTGTTGGGGGAGGGGACCACATTTGTATGGACATGACGTGTTCAAGTAAAGGCTGTGTGGAGAAAAATTAAGATGCGTTGAAAACACAGCAGGAGGCGCAGCCCACCACCATTACTTTGTACTTTCATTTCAAGTCATGGGCTGGCGAGAGAACCATGAAGGAAACCTGTGGTGATAATGTCTGACTACATTCTGAAAGCTTAAACGATGGAATTTGTCATTTTACCCATGTGCCATTACTATTATGGAGATTATCATTCTATCTTTGTGTGTTTGTTGTTGATGTAAGTTAGTGGACCATCATTTTATGTGTATTTCAACAAGTCCATCAAATTAAAAGACAAAATACCTTGTCTGTAACTGCCCTTTAGAACGACAACGCTTTTCTGATCTGAAGCCAGCAGGACAACAACATTTGTCAGTTCCTTCCAAAACCATTGCAAATCACTGTTGAAAAATAAATCCATTTTATGATGTGACAATGCTATATGGTTGTGGTTTGGTTTAGGCACAAAAAACAACTTAGTAGGTTTAGGGAAAGATTGTGGTTTGGGTTAAAATACTTTGTTAAGGTTAGGGGACCTTCGCTGTCATGGTTACAATAATAACTACATGATTAAGGTCAGTTAACGATTGTGGTCATGGTTAAATAAACCAACGTTGACTTGTATCTATCTATCACCTGTGGAAAACAGTAGCCTGTGGTGAGTCTTACTAATAAGGTAGGCTTGCCTTCCTGGGACTCTGGTGAATACTAATGGAGAGCAAAACTAATTCTCATTAGCCAGCCTAATACTGAGCTGGTGGAGATGTACAGTCGAAACTTTGTGTCTGCGAGGTGAAAAGTAAATGTGACATTTGAAGGAGGCTGATGAGAAGGAACAAGTACAAGTGTTCCCTAAAGCAGATCCATTTTCTCCACAGTATCTAAGGTCAGACAAATTTAGAGGTTCCTATTTATACCAAGGATAGCTCGGGCCACTGTTAACACTACCTCTCAGCAAAGCTGTGTTGGTCTTGAGTGTGCATGTGTGTGTGCTTGTTTGTCTGCACATGAACTTGTGAATGTGCAAGTGATAGACGTGCAGTTTCTGTCTGCTTGTGTTGTGTATTCCTACAAGAAATATTGATTTCACTGGTGGTGTTTTTATCTTTTCTTTAAAGTTTAAAATGAACACACAAATCTATGCTCTACTTTCAAAATAAGGAAGGAAAATAACCTGTGGGCTATTCTTTTGCCAAAGTTTTGGTGTAATTTCAGTCCAATTTCAGCACCTGTAATTCGGGATGTGATGATGGCTGTATCTTGTAGCTGCTTCCATATAAATTTCTGCAGAAACCAAGAAAGAGCACCCCATTTAAGATTTAGTGAAGGGGAGAGACAGAGATCTTTCATTCACACTGTTATGGAGGTCTCAGTGGATGCACTGCAGAGAGGAATGGAGGCAGGCAGGGTTGGGGGACATGAATAATTCAGCAGCTCTGCTACAGAGAGCCCTGAATTCCCATCCTCCACCCCACCAGCCTTGATCTCAGAGGACCCACATTGGGCTTGTAGTACAGCTCAGCCAGCGCTGCATACGCACTGGTGCAGCAATCCAAAAAAAGACACACGGGAACTTCAGGTCCTGAGGTGAATGTGGGGAAATCACCTGAATGCAGAGTCATTTTCTGTCACCATGACAAACTTGTCAAAGCTGCGCAAGTTCAACCCTTGAACTTGTATAAAGTATAATTAACGTGCTGCACACTAAAGGGAAGAGTAGTAGATGGCACACTAATAAGTTTTGGAAATGTATTCTGCTGATTCCCTCAGTGTAAGCTGCTTTGGATGAGAACATCAGCTAAATGCTAAAAATGCAAATATGATGCAAAGTGAAATGCAAGCTAAGCAAAGTGACTAAAAAAACTCAACAATGTTCAGTTAGATTTTAAGATACTGAGATAGATAGATAGATAGATAGATAGATAGATAGATAGATAGATAGATAGATAGATAGATAGATAGATAGATAGATAGATAGATAGATAGATAGATAGATAGATAGATAGATAGATAGATAGATAGATAGATAGATAGATAGATACAAATGAGACACAATGATTGTAAACCTTTGCTTTTATCCTGTGCCTTGAGTATTTTGGATTTTAAGTGCACAGACAAAGCTTGTATTGAATGTGGTGATGAAGAGCTACACACTTAACTGACTACATAATAAACCCACAAATCACAGGCACACACACACGCACCAATGTCATTTGCATCTCATTTTAAAAAACAGGAACAAAGAAAGAAAGCTGTAATTAACCAAAATCTCTTTGCAAAGTAATTGCCAATATCCACTGAATCAGCTGCACTGCAAAGCACAGTCCCTTCTCTTTTAAATTGTTGTGTGCAAAGCGTCTCACACACACACACACAAAACAAACACACAAACAAGCGTGTGTTGTCAGTTGAAATATGCAAAGTCAATTGGAGGGAGGATAAGGAGACACTAAAATACTCTGTTAAAACAACAATGGGTAAATCATCTTCAGTGTTTGATCTGTCATTATACTGTTTACTGCTGTTTATTATAAATAAATAAAAAAGGTACACAAATTTCCATCTTCCATTGCAACTTATTCTTACTTACATGTAGCTGGAGTCCCAGCATGCTTGGGGGAAATGACGGGAAAAGTCCAGAGCTTTGGACTGTGGAAGGAAATTAGAGAAACCAAAGGGCAGCCATGCAACGATGGGAAAGAAAAAAGAACAAGGTGATCCACTGTTCTGCCTTGACCATGAATGAATGATTGAGAGAAACTTAAAAGTAGACAATCTAGATGCATTAAAGCTGAAATCTGTAATGTTTTTTAATGTATTAGAATTATATCCATCTTTAGATCAGAGATGCTTATGCCAAGGAATTGACCATTTATAGTAAATGGTTACAGTTAGATTTTGGGGAAAAGAGTAAAAGAGTAAGGGTGAGAAGTGTCACATTATAATGGCCCCATTGTACACCTGCATGAAAATGATTGGAAGTTACTATTCAGCTGGTAGCCAAGCAGCTGGTGAAGCATGAATGAAGCAGCTGATGCCAAGCAGCTACTGCAAGCAAGGCTTCAAACAAACCCAGTGCTCCTTGTGTGGTGGAACACTGAAAATGCTCTGATGTTATTCAGATCAGGTTTGCTGAGTCAATCTATCTGGTTGACCATGCCAGTGGCATCTAACTTCAAAATTTCAGTAAATAAATATTCATGACTAAATAAGCAACAATTATAGTTAAGGTTCAGAAAAAAAACATTCTTTCGTTTTTTATTTATTAAGAGTTTAACACTCAAAAACTCATCTGCTTCATCAGGACTGTGTGGCTGTAGTGTGATCAAATTTTATTGACAACATACGGTTAAATCCTCACAGTTGTTGTCAGATTTTGATTCAAATGTTATCACATTTCTCCAACAGAGCCTCGCCCATTTCAAACCAGTGACAAGAGCACAGACAGAACAGCACAGATAGAAATGTCTCATGTGAAATAACCAAAACTAACTTTGGGAGGTGTGTTTATTTAGGCTGAGAAAATAGGTTTTCAGCAGTGTGTAGGATTTAGTGGTATCCAGCGGTGAAATTGCAGTTTGCAACTATTTGTGAAAAACTGGTGAACAACACAAACAGCCTGTGGAAGGGGAACCACTCCCTAAGTAAATATAAAGGGCTTATTCTAAGGTAATTAAAACACAACATTTCTCATTGTCAGGTGATTATACACTAATGAAAACATACTTATGAATATCATATTCCATTTCAACCAATAGATCCTCATAAATGTTACACACTGGACCTTTAACATGTTGAAATTGTGTAGCGCATGCTGCACACGGTTGCCTATAAAAAAATGCACCCATGACAAAACAGGAGGTTAAAGTCATTTCTGACACCATGACGTCAGAGGTAGAAACCCCAGAAATAACATAACCATGCTTTGACACTACTGTGCCTTGCCTGACCCATGTTGTCTCACCAGATCTGTGGTACATGTGTGATGGATGATCTCCACAAATAATCCAACTTGACATATGAACCTATTGACTTATCACACCTATGTATTCTGTGAGGCCAGCAATTACAGGAGCGCTGAGGACAGACACGGTGCTGCAGCCTGAAGGTAGCTGTTGAAATAAACTGTAGATGAACAGAAGCCACATAAGCAGTAAAACAAATATTTTGTCTTTCTCCTAGTGAAAAGCCTTGGAGACGACCTGCATCTGACTTATAGGCTCCACAGCGTGCGGTTAGTAAATTATATTCAGAATTGAAATTGGAATCGTCTCTGTGCAAACAACTTTAATCTATTGCGAGATTAGGCTGAGTTATGGTGCCTTACGTAGTGTCAGTTCCGGTGTCTTCATTTGATCTGTCTTAACGGATGACAAACAGCCTGTTACTCACACCTGAAATTATTATCCCAACAAACAATGCATGCACACCTTCCTACCCACGCACACACACACACACACACCAACACACTCACTCTCTCCCTCCTCCCACCTGTTCTCTTTCTCCACAGATCTAGTTTTCAATCATGGGGGTTGGTGCAGTAGATGGTGGAAGTTCTTTTCTCATAGGCACCCAACAGTAATGCTCTGGTTTATTACACCAGCACTGAGTTTAAACTGGGTTATATCGATCCCAGGCTCAATGGAGCTTGTGGCACGGGCCAGCAGACACAGATCACCCAGCCATGTCACCCCTGGAGAAAAGAAAAAGGGACAAGTGCAGACAAGTGAAGATAACACATCTTAGAAAAACCTCAGTAATCTACTGAAATAATCAAGCACGAGACGATACAAATGTTTTGTAACAGTGCTTCCTTTGGATGAACATATCTTCCAGCACTGATTAAAATTTCACCTGAGAATCCTGCACTGTTTGGTCCTTCCCAGATCAGAGGATGCAGCGGTGCAGATAACATTCCTCTTTTATATTTTTGTCTGCAGATAAGGAGCTGCGTATTTTGCCGTGAGCATGTTATTGACGGGCACAATGGTGTTTTCAAATGCACAGTCCTCCTACATGACTTCTCAGCCTCTAGTATTGTCCGTCATCTATCCTGAAGAGCATCACCCACATGTCAGGATCATGTGGAGCTCAAGTTAAAGCACCTTCGCAGACAAATCAATTTGCACATGCATCTCAACAGAGGCAAATCACCTTTACTGATGACATACAGCATTATGTAGAAAGAAGAATCACTGGATAAAGCTTTGGTAGCACCACTGATGAACCTGAGGTAGAAAAAAAAATAGCAAAGAACTGATTAATTTCATCCCACCACATAATTATGGTTGCAAATGAGCCATTTTCTATATTCACAGCAGAGTAAAAGCAGCACTGAAAATGAATCTTTTTGTCTCCTTTGTGCAAAAAGTATAGACAACCATCTTCACCAGAGGGTGAAATTGAATACTTACTGATCCACAGATGAGCTGCAAAACTGTAAAAAGGCATCTTTGACAGATACAGTAGATGTCTGAAATACTAAACAGCAGATAGCATATAAAGTAATGGAAGCACATGCAGGGATCCAGTATTACTGCATCAGCCAATGCTTATTGAAAAGCCAGCACACATACAATTTTGTCATCAGTCCTCCTCCAGCGGTGTGCAGTCACCCACTCTTGTATGTGAATAAATCGTGACTCATGTAGAGAGGAACGTCAATGGCACTACACATGCTGGCATGAATAATAGGAAGAATGAATTACCTTTGATTTATGAAATGAAAAGGGTTTTCAAAAACAATGTTTTCCAATGAGAGAATATGCTTATTCAACTTGGCAATAAAACATCCATCATCAAACATGTCATTTCAGACGTGATGGCTCAAAAATGGGGTGACATAAACTAATGAGAGCACACGCAGAGAGGCAGTCATGCTGCTCAAACACAACTATTGAAAAACTGGTACATAACAATCACAACCAGTGTTATGATATTCACCATCCTCTGAGGTCATGCTGTTTCTCACTCTGAAATGCATCCTGACTCATCCTGAGTCTATTTATACTGAAGCTACCATATCTGAGTGGGACATAAGGTTCTCTGGTGAACAGGAGAGCCTGGACCCGACTTATACAGAATCATGACGCCCACTTGCATCTCTGATTTACCTGGATAAGAGGATTTGTCCTCATGAGATAGCACAGCTCTGAATTAGGTCACTTAATTAATTATGGTACTCTAGTGTGGGACATCTTGAAAGTGTGAACTGACTGCAGCTTCTTTGAGGTAAGGTGATAGGTTTCTGTCAGATACTGGAGAAATAGCCTCCTCATAATTCCCCAAACCCAATTTTTTTTCCCCACAAATGCTTTTACCTACCACTTACAAGGGTATTAAAATCCTCTTAAAGGAATAGTTCCACATTTTGGGAAATATGCTTATTCACTGTCTTGCTGAGTATTAGATGAGAAGATTGACGCTCTCATGTTTGTCCGTTGAATATGAAATTACAGCCAGGTAATGGTTAGCTTAGCTTAGCATAAAGACGGGAAACAGGGGAAAAGAGCTAGCCTGACTCTGTCCAAAGATAAGAAATCCGCCAATAGCACCTCTAAAGCTCACTAATTATACCTCTTTTATTCAATCCCTTCATAAACCAAAGTATAAAAAGGACAGGTTGTGGTTTTATAGGGGGGTTATGTGCTGTACTATTTCTTGGTCACTTTCTGGAGTCTATTAGAGCTGAAAGATTTAGTTGATTAATCGATTAGTTAATTGACAGAAAATTACTGAGAAATTAATTGGCAGCTATTGCGATAATCTATTCATCGTTTGAGTCATTTTTCAAGCTTCTCTAGTGTGAGTATTTGCTGCTTTTCTCTTGTAATTAGTGTGCAAAACACACGTACATCTTTCATGTCCAGGTGAGGAGTCCACTGATGCCAGTAGAGAAAAGCAAAGATACTTTCTGTTTCCCAAGGACTTGCAACACTGTAGAAGGTTCCCTTTTAAAAATATTTTTCTTTATAGCATTTAGAAAAAATACAACGTTTTGAGCCCAAATCAGCACTTCAACAGGCACAGAGGCATCAAGCTAACTCAGGTGTCATTGAATAGTCGAGTCCCTCCTGTGGGACTCGACTATTCAATTAGCAGTGCACATCTCCAGGCCAGACTCAATCAAATATGTATAGTGCTATGCAAACCAGCATTGTATACATAATTTCTCACAAAAGCAATATACTGAAAATTGTATCAAGAAATATTATATAAATGTATAAGATATACACAAAATCACTGAAAAATCATAAGTGTGAATATATGCATACATATAATAGCAGAAAAAGGCATATAAAAAAGGGATCGACTGGGAAAAGGGAATTTGAATCTGAATACGATCAAAATGAATTCAGATTTGTATAACATGTAATAAAGAAAAATATTTTTAAAAGGGAGCATTCTACACTGTTGCGAGTCCTTGTGAAACAGAAAGTATCTTCTGCTTTTCTCTACTGGCATCATCAGGTCAAAATTTTAAATTGTCCAATACTTTGGTTTATGACCAAATACCTGCAAATGCCATTCCTATTGGCCTCAGCTGTATTTGTGTTTAGTGCTAATTAGCAAATATTAGCATGCTAAAACACTAGCCTTATATGGTAAACATTGCTAACAATATACCTGCTAAACATCAGCGTTATGATTGTCATTGTTAACATGTTAGCATGCCGACATTAGCATTTAGCTCAAAGCACTGCAGTGCCTAAGTAGGCTATATCTCACAGAGTGGCTAGTGTGGCTGTAGACTCTTAGTCTTGCTTATCATTGTAAACTGAAGGTTTTCAGTTTTTGGACTATTGATCTGACAAAACATGACATCTGAAGACATCACATCATGACTTGGTGAAACTGTGATGGGCGTGGTTTTTTTGTGTTTTTTTTCACTATTTTCTGACAAAAACAATGTTGAATAATTGAGAAAATAATAGGCAGATTAACTGATTATGAAAATAATTGTTAGTTTTTATGCTTTAGGTTTTGTACGGATTAACCAAACGTGATACATCATTTTAATTACGGAGCTTCAGAGGTGCTCGTACATGGATTTTGCTACCTTTGTACAGAGCCAGGCTAGCTATTTCTCTGTTTCCAGTTTTTATGCTAAGCTAAGCTAACCGTCTGTTGGCTCTACCTTCATATTTAACAGACAGATGTGAGAGTGATATCATTCTTCTCATCTAACTCTCGGAAAGAAAGCAAATAACCTAATTTATATAATGTCACACAATTTTTTTTTCAACTTTCCACATTAAAGCAGCAATATGTAAAATGTTACACTTGAAACTAAGGTAATTGGCTAATGAAATATACAGTACATTTAATATGTGTTAGAGAAACACTTGGCAGAAACAATTATATTATATTTAAAGGATGATAAGCCTTGTAAAAATTGTGTTTTCTAGATCAGATTGCAAACCTGTGTGAAAAACTACTTGTTCTACATGACACTAAACCAAAAAAACATCCCTTTCATTAGCCCTATCTATAGAAATGGAATGACAGCGCAGCTCGCTACAGGCACATGATGTTGACATTTCCCTGCAAAATTTCTTTGCAGTGTGGAGCCAAGGTCTGAATAATGAATACAGATCTATTAGGCAGCCTTGATGCCCTTCTCCCGACAGGCAGACTGTGTCCTTGCGCGGCCTGCTCGAAAGCAGGCCCGCTCTGCAGATTGTTCACTGATTTCAATGCTCGACTCTGACTCTGCCTACAGTCTTCACATCCTCACAGAAAACACTGCACAACACCCTTTGAACAGCAAGTAACTGCTGTTTCATATAAAGATGGGAAAATTATCATACAGATGATTGTTGAATTGGCTTTGAGTCAACTGGGACAAGTAACCCTCAATACCATTATATTACAAGAAAGTCATAATGATAATGGTTGGCCATTAAATAGTTTCTCAGTATTAAAACCTGAAGTGATAAATAGACATGTTATCATTAAATTACATCCATTTCCTACAATATTATGTCTAATAATCCATATAAAACTTCACTAAAGGGCAAACTTTATGTCATGTTTAAAACATCTGTTCAAGTTGTAAGTATAGTTATACTCAATACTAACTGGACCATTATTGTGACAGAGTGTCTGTCTCCTTAGGCAACTTCCACCTGAATGACATTCATCCATAACCACGGACTGTGCTCTGAATGTTGCACTATGATTTCTGAAATTGAATTTTCCCAGGCCACACAAATCTAATAACCTCCCAGCTAATGACAATTGAGTCAGAAGAGATGACTAAATTGCTTTCAATAGGCTTTAGGTGTTCCAAAAGACAATATCCATTTTTTGAATATTTGGGCTCAGACCAATAGGACTTCATTCAATATGAACATGATTTAAGATTGACCTTAACCAAATCTGCTCCTCTCTGACGCAGTCTCCACAAAAGCTGAACAAAGTAAACTTCACAGTGGTAGTATCTTTGCAAGGATGTTGAATTGTTGCATTATATTGTGTTCATGTTTTTTTGTCCATCTCCTATAAGTTCAGATCTTTCTTGTCCCACAAGAAAGAATTATTTTTGCAGCAATGTAGCACAGAAATCATGAAAACATAAACACAAATCAAAATACAAGAAGATAACGAAGACATTAAAAGAGCTGCTACTATACATGCAATGCAGAATATAATATAATGCAAAAAACTGTAACAATAACAATAGAGATACAATAAAGCGCTAAGGTGTGTTGGAAACTATGTACTAAATTTTTTATAGGAAAGCTGCACCAGTAAAATGTATGTAAAAGATCCTCCATTAATAAACCGTACTCCTGTTTTTTTTTTATGTTTTAAAACATGTACTATTACAGTAGGTACTTGAAATCTTAAAGATAGTAGAGCTTTAAAAAAAAATAAATAAATTCCTCATTGCCAACAGTTAGTGTGTTTTCATCCTGAATTTACATCTGTATTTATATCACAGATTGCATGATTGTTGTCTGTTGTTAATTTGCTCCTGAATTGTGATGTTTTCTCCTCAAGGTGAGCCATATAAGCCCTACCTGCACATCTGTTGTTACTGTATGATTCTTTCCTTGTGTTTTCACCTGTTGGAGTTTTGTTCTGACTTATATCATATCTTTATGTTTTGTATTGTGCACCAACAAACAGTTCACTTGAAGAAGTTAACTCATGTGAACAGTGAACAGTTTGTGGCCTTTATTATTTTGTCAGTGATTTGGTGTACTGATGCAGTTGTGGATGTGAACAGGGAAATCACCCAAATAGAATAAGCATGGACACTGAATATAAATAAAGTAAATTTAGTTGTTTCTTATGTTCAAAATATTACTGTTTAGCAGCATTCAATGGGGTCTGTAAAACAATTGTTAAGACCTTCTTAACGTTTTCATCAAAAAAGGGATGAGAAAGAATGAAAAAACAGGTTGACCAATCCATATTGAGAATGAGACATGCCTTAGGTAGTTTTATACCCAGTAGTAGTTTATATGCAGATTGATGCTACATTACCTTAGGTTTGTGAGGCCTCCCCAATAGAAGTTGATAAGTGTCCACAAACACAACAGTAGACATTTTCTGGTTTTGGACTTGTCCTCCTTTGCATGAATAAAATGTTCCAATAATGTACGAACAATTAGGGCTGTATGGAGCCCCCTAAAGGTCATGGCGAAATTTTTTTTGAGGACTACTTTTGCATTCCCTCACAATATGTTTTGCCTTACCTCGTAATATGTTTTGTCTGTTTCATCATTGAAGGTTACTTTCATTTATTTTGTGCAAAGAACGCTAGCAGACTCAACAAACTGATCCGTAAGGCCAGTGACATTGTGGGGGTGGAGCTGGACTCTGTCGGTGGTGCCAGAGAGGAGGATGCTGGCCAAACTACATGCCATCTTGGACATGTACCTTCAGCGAAAGACTCATCCCCCCAAAATGCACCACAGAGTGCCACAGGAAGTCATTCCTGCCTGTGGCCATCAAACTCTTTAACTCCTCCCTTCATGTGTCAGTCTGTATGACCCTAAGTCATTAAACTGGACCTTGATCATTACATCTCTGCAATACTTGAGATAATTGTGCAATATTCTGTGTAATACTCCTGTGCAATATTTTTGTTTAAAATTCCCTATTTATTGATATTGATATTACTCATACCTCTATTACTGCTGTGCAATATCCTCCGTCTCATTATAACCTTAATAAGCTACACTTAACTTGACAGTTCATGCACTATTACCTTATACCGTATTGTCATCAACCGGCAAACCCACGTGGTACTTCACACTTATTTTATTTTATACTTATACCCACTTGGTACTTAATTTATTTTCTGACCTGTATTATAGTGTATTATATTTTTTGCTAGTACTTCTATTCATGTGTGCACTGACGTAAAGGTGAGCTGTAACAAAAGAGATAAAGTATTTCTGATTCTGATTCTGAACAGAGGACCCTGTGCAAAGACGCAAAAAGCTTTCCAACATGTGTTGGTCTGCATTCCTGATGTATCTCTGCAAGTGGTTCAATGCTGTCTGCTCTTTCTGTGACAGAACCACAGACTCTCTTTGCAGCATTTCAGTCACCTTCTTGTTTGTTGCTTTTTTTGACTCATACAAATACAGCACATTAGCTTTAGATTCAAGTGCACATCTGTAATTCCGTCTGTGGAGACATCTCCTTTTCCTCAGTGAAACCCCTCTGGGGTACAGTACAGAGTACAGTAACTGTTCACGAATGAAACCTACAGCATCCTGCAGATTACTGTACTGCTTTCTTCTGGAGAGACATCTTGATCTAAGAATTCGTTTAATTTTGATTTCACTAATTACATAACCATGGATGCCTATTGAGCAGTAGTACCGTCTATATCAGCATACTTAATGCCCAGTTCAAAGTAAAGTTCAATGAGCTGACATACTGTTGCGTTGCGCTGGGAGCAGCTGAGCGTAAATAGACGTATGGCTCAGAAGGAATGGAAGAACGCAAAAGTATTGCATGAGAATGCAAAATATTGCGAGGTAATGTAAAACATATTGCGAGGGAATGCAAAAGTAGTCCTCAAAACAATTCGCGTCATGAGGGCTCCGTAGGGCTGCAACTGACAATTTTCATTATCGATTCATTTGCCATCATCAATCTGTAATCATTTTCTCTATTAACCGATTAATTGTTGTCTTGTTTTGTCTGACCAACAGTCAAAAAACCCAAAAGTATTCAGTTTACTATCACGTATGGCAAAGAAAAGCATCAAATCCTCACACTGAAGAAGTCGGAACCAACAAATGCTTGGCATTTTTGCTTAAAAAATGACTAAAATGATGACTAATCATTGCAGCTCTAAAAGTAATAATAATATAATAATCTACCTTGATAAGGACTTAGCTCTGTACTCTACTTGATAGTCTGTCCCATCTGATGCTGCTTTAGTTGTATAGTTTTCCATTGCTCGAATGCAGCAATTGCTTGAGCAAAGCCTTGAATCAGCTTCTTACTTAGTCCAGCAGAATTGTAAAACAGATTACTTGGGAGGTCAGGGTTATGAGGTCAGAGTGTGGTAGGAAGGAGACATGTATGTATGCACCTTTACTCAGTCCTTGCTTTCAGAACACCACATAGAGAGGTTTGCATTGTCCTTGCTCAGAAAAGACACTGTGGTTATTAAATTGTTATTCCAGTGGAGGTGAATGAATCTAATTTCTAAAGGTGTTCAGAAACTCCTGGAGGGGGAAGAGGCTGACATGAGCTGCTGCTGAAAGATACATTTTGATATGTGGATGTGTATTGATTTAGCTGTGAATGACGATCAGTGGTGAATCTCAAACAAAAACTGCGGTAGCTAGGTTGGATGCCAATCACAAAATAAAAGGACAAAGGCACAGAGGATCAATGAGGTATGGACAGCAAATGGCAAAGAATACCAAGAAATAGTGAACAGAAGAGACAACAAAGAATAAAGTTACAGTGGCAATACTGTGGGCACAGTATGGTGCCTCATCTTGTCTGGAATCCTACACAAACACACACGTTCTTAGAGTCACTTATAGTAACAATCTGTTTTCTCTTTCACACACAACAGTGCATTAAATTGGACTGAATGCTGCCTAAAGCATGCAATCTATACACTGAACAGCAAGACAATCACCTGCCAAAAACTGGCTTTGGAGTTTACAAAGTAGGCCTCCAGGCCTCATCAGAGGTGGGACCACAAACAGTAAGGCTTTGGGTAATATGCTCTTCATTAAAATGCATCAAAATAATGCTGTTACACAAGAGATGCTCAACTGCTGCAGGCTGTTTGGCATGTATTATAAAAGAGAGTCAACACTTTCTAGCTTTTAATTCATCTTTTAAGAATAGATACAAGTGACTGGTGTCACTGTACAGGTACAGGAGTAACTGTTTCTGCTACATCGTAGAAAAGGTTTCAGTCGTAGTCATCTGGACACTGTTTTCAGAATCAAGACGTATCGGCTCCCATCCGGAAGTCATTCTCAATTGTGTTGAGAATGACTTCCGGATGGGAGCCGAAACGTCTTCTGGACTAAATGAGGGACTACACCGTCTGTTTCTGCTACAGGTTTAGGGTTTTACTGTAAAAGAAAACAAGGATTTTGTTGTTCTGCGAGACCATATGTTGGTGTTTAGTTAAGTTGTACGAGTGATACAGAGACAGATGTCTGCCACAAGAAACAAGTACTGATAAAATACTGACTGTCTCCTCTCATGTAGTGTTTCAACCGACGAAGGGCAGTCTCCCGCTCCAAATGTTGGTGGAACAGAATGCTTTAGTTTCAGCATTTACGTGCGTCAGTTGACTTTAGTATGGTTAGGTCAGCCTGTCCGTCTGTCCAACGCTGGTCCAGAGCATAACATTTCAACAAGAACTGGCCACATTGCTGTGAAATTTATGGTGGATATTCATCGTTCAAGAGGATTATTGTTAATGCTTTTGGTGATCCACTGACCTTTGGTCTATGGTGTTTCAAAGTTTCATGGCAATCCACCCTATAGTTGTTAAGATAGTGCAGTCTGGACCAAAGTGGTGGACCGACATGGCTAAAAACTATTTGTCCAGCACCTGTTGAAGAATTTTTTGGATCACCTTTGTACTCTGGCCGACAAGGACAAATGCACTGCAGCACATACAAATAGACAAACCCAAATTAAGAAAACATCTTCATTAATTTGACAACACATGCACTATAAAAACACACAACACAACCAAATACCAAACCAAAACAACAATGGAAACGGAGGGGTTTCCAGAGGACAATAAAAAGGTTTGTGACTCATGAAGTCGGGTCCGATCTGATGTTTTTCTGTTTTCTGTTTGTGCGTACGCAGTCTAATATGCAGCGTACTTACCTTGTGGGAGCACGCAGATTCAAAGAAAAGGTTTGTAAAGCATTCCTGAAACTGAAATTTCTGATAAATTTTAAGGAATTTGAAAAGAAAATGTTGGAAAACTACTGTTAATCAGAGATAATAACCAGGTTCATCAGTGATGACAGATGGAGTGTCTAATGTGTGTATTTCTGATCTAATAATGCCTACATGATTATCATGCAGGCTACATGTCGTCTGTCGACACTAGTGGTAGAATAATAAAGGTTCATATCTGTCATAAACACTAAATCTCCTCCACTCTCCTTCCACTTTTTCGCTCTGCAAGGTCTTGCGAGGTGTCATGCAGCGGTCCCTTTCAGTGAGTAGAGCAGTAGCAAAATTCAGAAACCCACAACATAAACATGAACGGATGATACACGGACTTGACATAAATAACTTCATGAGTCTCAAACTGTGGCAGCAACAAGCCGTGTTCAGCCCTTTGTATTGTCCTCTGGAAACACTTCCGTTGTTGTTTTGTGGATTTGCAGCGTGTTTGTGTATTTAGTTGTGTTGTTTGTTTTTGCAGCGTGTTTTCTAAATGCTTAGAAAACATTATTTGCTTGTGTTTTGTCTATTTGCATTTGTTTTCTGAATTGCAGTGTGTATGCCCTTGTCGGCCACCATACCTTTGCTTACCCTAAAATTAACGATTTTCAACTTTTTTTATGACACGCAACCTTTCTATCTGATGTCTAAATCTAACTTTATGCTTTGGTGGGCCAGTCACAGCGCTTTATTCCATTACCTTGGTGGGATCCGTAATTTCACCAGCTGGATTCTTGTAGCTTAACACAGCCACAGACATCAAATCCCTCAAATCAGCAATGCCTGAGGCGAAATACAGCCAAACACAAATCGCTGATGGACACAGAATGACTTGAAAGATGGATGAGGCTTTAAAAGGGGATGGTGTGTGGAAGGCAGGCGGTTTGCAGGAAGGAGGTATGTGATTGGGTAAAAATACCCACAGTATGTCCCTGAACTTGAATGCATGAGATTTTCATTTGCTGGTTCTTTCTCTAACACAACTTCTTAGCAAAATCCTACAATCCTCTCAGCTGTTTTACTTCATAGGTGGGTGCATTATGAATAGTGTAAAAATGAGCAGATGTCCTTAAAATCCCTCAAAATTATTCCAAACAGGTTTTTGCTTGCAATGCATTCACAGTAGCCAATTACATGCACAGTATGTAGGGCAAACGTTAAAGTGTTTTCCCCCAGCTGCTAAAAGCAGCATAGTAAACTGCAGTATTATTTGGCGTGTGTGGATGGAGGAGCGCATTGGACGGTGGGGAATGGTCACATGACAATGACAGCATGTTCGATTTAAAAGAAAGGAAAAGAGAGACTTGAGCATCAGCTGTGGGCTGATACGTGCTGAGGATCTGGCTGAACATCCGCTGACCTCTCTACTCTGCTACCGCCAGCAGGCTGCTGAACAGGGACAGCAGCTCAAATCCGCCTTTTTCCCCCACCTTTATTTCACCTATGCGACAATAATTATTTCCTCCATTCAGCTTCAGCAAAATTAAAACCACCAACCACCACCTTTTGTTGCGTTCATCATCATAACAGCAGCGAGGAAGCGCGTCCAGACAGAGCCCCTCTCATAATTCTCCAAAAAGGTAAGGGAAAATAACTTTTTTAAAGCAATCATTTAGGCATAATTGTTTTTTGCTCCGGGAGTGTAATCTCGCGTTGTTCTGCGTGGTCCAAACCCAATTAACAGCCGGACTCGCACAGTAGTTCATTTTTCTTGCCAAATCTTAAATAAATCTTATGCATGCTCTGGCTGAGCCCGTGCACCTGACAAAGGATGAGGCAGTTAGATTTGAGAAAACTGCGCCAACACAAGGTATTTTTTTTAGGACTCCGGGCTATAAAATACAGTTACAGCAGCAGCCTTATTAAACATGTGATGTGTAATTAATTCAGCCTTTGCCAGTAAATGCAAAATCCCCTTTTCCAATTAGCAATCCACAAATAACTTACTAAATACAGGAAAATGCATTTCATTTAAATGATTTAGCATGCAGAGGCAGTCCTGATTAAACTACCAATCAGTCTATTTTTTTCTATTTTAATTTGCTGTGTAATTGCAGTAGATATTTTTGATATTCTGTTTGAAACTCAGGACAACTCAGCTCATTGCAGAGAAGCTTAGGAGCAAATGTTACCGATCCTTCTTCTTTTATTTCCTTTTTTAATTGTCATTTCCATTTGTCAGAAGGCATACTGTATATCCAATTTAAGGGGCATCCTGCTGGTTACAGAAACAAGCTTTTGTTTTGAAGACATCAGTTTTAAATCCTGTCTGTGGAAAATCTTAGCAGGAAATGTGAACTAGACAATTTGCCACCATACTGTAGTGCCTCTGAGCAAGGCATTCAACAGCTGGTGGAAAGGTGTGATAGTTCTTGGCAGCTCCCTTGTGAATATGTTTAAGTGAGTGAATATAATGGTTGGTTTTTAAAAATATATATATATGTTTTTGATTATTCATAACTATTGGAGACTATTGAGGAGGGACACATAAAATCCTGACAGGTAGAGATGTCAGCCATCTCATCACCAGACTCCACTCTACAGCATTAGGCTACAGCAGTTATTCCAGTAGTTTTCTGGATGCTAGTTGGTCCCATCAGAAAATGAAAGAGACTGAGCATTTGATTCAGTATTAATGTAATTGCATGGGAACGTGTGTCTGTCTGCATCCTAATGATGACCTCCACAGATGCAACCTTAGTCCTGAGTGTCCTGGATGCCCAGCAGGCTGCAGGCACACACCATAACCTCGCTGCACACTGGGCGGTCATGTCCATCACCTTCACTGAATGTCAAACTGGCTCTCTTCTTCAGCCAACTTCTCTTTTACTTTTCCCAGTATAATTATAAATAGGACTTAAAACTAACTTTAATCATTTACAGCTTTTGTAGTAGAAGGGAAAAGGAATCAAACAAAAGTGTCTTATTTAGTAACCATTTTTCTCTTCTATCTCCTGCTGACCCTGTAAGTGTTTGCATTTGTTGTATATGTTGCTAAATGGAGGTAGCATGGTTTAGTACTATTTAGTTCACGCTCAATCACTTCCTGGTGGTGACATGAGGATTAACCAAGCCTGTCAGTCGGATGGGTAAATAAGTGCAAAGAGAATAAATCATTTTTTGGATACAAGGCCAGTTGCCCTGCTAGTGTTGCTGTGGCTCAGGAGGTAGAGTAGGTTGTCCATTAATCACAGGGTCGGCTGTTCAATCCCCCTCCCACACATCTAAGTGTCCTTGGCCAAGACACTGACACTGAAGTTGTTCCCAATGCCACCACCTTCATGGTAGTACTAGGTGAATGAGAGGCAAATTACACAACACTGTAAATGCAGCCATTTACCATTAGGCTCTCTCCTTAATTGTAGGTTCTGGTCTATTAAAGTTTTTACTTTTTTATTTGCTGAAGAAGAGTCTGATGAATAATATATGATACAGAGCACCTCCTACAGAACCTCAAACTTCATCTCCAGAAAATCCAAAGATGAAAAAACTTTGTTTGATGACCAAGTGATCTCTAGACATAATACAAAAACACACAATATCACAATGAAGAACAAGAGAAAATATTTATTTCCATCTATGAAAATAGAAGCAACAGAAACATTAACATCAGTGCAGTTTGCGCTGACTATTCGTCTGTAACACCCATAAACCATAAACCATTCCTTAACCTGCAGTAGGAATAATTGAGTCTATCATCTGTTTTCTTGGGGTTTTTAACAATTACCTGGCCAATTAAAACCTTTCCTCCCTAGAGCATATTTATTTGCATATATCTTTTGCGACATTCAGACATCTTTGGTAGCACAGTAAAAATGTCCAGCTCAAAATGTTTCTAAATGACACATTTGAATGTTATTATTACAGGTTCAGAATTGAACACACAAGACAATGGCGATTGTTTGGCTCAAATAATAGAATTTCAGCCTCTGATGTGGATATTTAAAATATTAACTTTGATATTTAGTCATGTATATATGATTTAAGAGGCCTGAAATCACTGAGACCTAAATCGCTCGTTGCTTCTTGGTCCATGTTTGAAATCTACAGTTCCTCGCGAAAGAAGGCCACTTAAAGTTACCACCAACCCAGAAAGTGAAGTTACCACCTGAAAGTAACCACCACAAATGGTCAAGATGATGCCAGTAGCATTGAACTGTGTTCACACAGGGAGCAATGCTAGAAATTGTTGGAAACTCTTGGACAATGAAAGCTCATTTCTTCTCCCCCTTTCACTTCTAAAATCAATGTATTTGGCCTTTCAACCAAAAGATTATATTGCATTAAAAGATTTAAATCGTGCAGCTCAGCAAATGTCATCTATCTGCCCAGTTGCTCCTGTCGCCTAAAATACATGAATGAAACGAACCACCAACTCTGGACTCAGATTAATCAACACTGAAGCAAATCATTCGTTTTCACTCTCATTCTGTGGCACTTACGGAGTAAACAAAACAAGAAGATGCACAGATTCAGAGCAAACACTTTTCTGCTGTGAAAGCAAATGGATTCATTTATCAAAAACAAACCTTTTTGCTTGAATGAAAGCTTAAATTTGACATGCTTTCTGTAGCCTCTCTTTTCTTCTTGTTAATATTGCAGCGGATATGCTGTTGCCTCTCTATTGTCTTTAATTTAAGTGGCTCTGATAATGTTTCCAGTAATCCTTAAAGCTTTCAGCTTCTCTTGTACAGGCATTATTCTAGTTGACTTTCACCTTGTGGACTTTTCATACACCTCTACACATTTGTACTGTAAACAAACAAACCCAAAGGGAATGCTGCCTCAAGTCAAACATTTTTACACAACAATATCCCATGCAAATATCCTTTGAACGACCCACGGCCAAGAACTGCTTACACTTGTACCTTTATTGTCTGTATAAGAAAAACAAGTAACTCTTAGTGAGTGTAATAAATGATATTAAATCATAAAAGGGCACTTTGCTGTTACAAGACACTTGTTCATACAGTCAGAGTACTGTAACTATAAAAGAAAATTACAAATATCCCACAATGTTACATAAATATGTTCTGCTCCGTAAGAGTTGGAACGTTTAAGGACGTTGCTCTGGTTTTTTTGCCTTTGAAAACATTATGCTGTCATTGTGCTCTGACATTTAAAGATTACTCAGATTGGCAGGTTAAGAATGCAATTAATAAAAATCAAAATTTAAGACTCTCAGAGGCGAGAGAGATGAATCAGGGATGAAGGGTGCTTGTTGTTGCTGACTGGCTGGAGGGGTTCTTGCATTATTCATGAGGGATGCCAAGTTTTTTGTTGCCTTTTGTCTTTTATTTTATATCCTTTATGATGGCACAGTTAACCAAAAACAGGGCTGGAAGACATTCCAGAGTGTCTGAGAATTATATCTTCACATTTAACTTAAATTACCCAAACAAACAGATATTCTTGCTCTGCAGCAATGTACATCCAAAATCCAAAAGTGCTCAGTGCTCTGTAGTTTTTCCTCTTCTTCCACTTACATTTGTCTTCAACAATATAATTTCGTATGTATCACCTTTTTATGAATGTATCTGAAAAAAAAGTTTGGGCTGATCCAAAGACTGTCTTAGGATACAGGTTTTCCAATTAAGAATTGAAGCTTTAGGAATACACTGGGTTGGATTGTTTCTTTTTGTGTGAGAATGTAGAACAAAAAAGTGTAAACCATGAGCACGTACATAAATCCAATATTTTCACGTGGCTGTTTGGTGATTTGATGAAAAGACAGTGACTGTAGATTTATTATTCATAAGTACCACTGGGTATAACAGTAGAAACACTTTCTTCCTTATCATACATTAACTCAAAAAGCGAAACATAAAGAGAAACATAAAGAGAAGGGACGAAAAAGAAAGCAAAGAAAAAAAGATGTCTCTGAACATGAGTCTGTTTTTATGACCAACAAGTGACCTACCGTCAATCACACGTCCACATGTCACACACACACTCACACACACGCTCATGTGCCTTCCTGCACATACACAAACTTTCAAGTATTCCTTTTTATACAGACATTTTTGACTTATAGTAGGAAAAGCACAGGTGTTACTAATAACATTAACAATGGCTCCGTTCTATTCCGTGACAGTGAGCTAGCATGCACAATACCAGGACCCTGAAAACAAAGCAACTAAATGGAAATAAGCCATCATTTATTTTATTACTTATAGTTTCACCTGTGCTTTTCCTACTGTGACATGTCAAAATGTCTTCTGTGAAATTAATTTATCCATTTAAAGAACAAATATAGCTGCCCTCATCATGCACGCAATGGATATGTTACTTCGCACTGAGCAACATTGTTGTAAGCAATAATTTAGTTTATTAGTACAAGATGAATGGTTTGTCCATATTTGCTTTCACATATATAACATCAACCTTTATCCATGTTTATAACGACCACTAAAATATAGAGGAACTGTTGTTAGGGAATGATACGTAAGCTAGCATTACTTAAAAAACCCCCAAATGCAGTAAATTAACACTGTGCAAAAATGTTAGTTTAAGATTAGCTAATAGCTAATGTTAGCTAGCTAACTGCTAGGTTAGCTGAAATGTTGTAGGTTGTAGATATTTGTAAACTAAAACGTGATTTTGGTGCTACACGGATTCAGTAAATGTACACACAGTAGAGACATTCCTATAAATTCATTAAGCTGTCAAACTTAAGCAATGTAAGGCTTGGTTAAATATTATAAACCTAAAATGTTTTTTATCTGAAAGTTTGGCTAGTATGATAGAACATGATGCAAACCTGGCAGCCCGTTAAATATGTTCACATTGGTGAACTTTCACATTCATTCAACTAGATAAGTAAACCTGGAAGCTGGCGTGTGGGAAAGGTGACTGTAGAAGGGCATTATAGGGTACTGAGTTTGATAAGAAAAGATAAGACAAATGTCAACATAAATGGCAAGTGAAGAGAATATTGAGAGAGTAGGAGTAGCATTTGACATTGTCTGTCTTAAAACTTGCCCACTAGTCTCCACAATTAAAGACATCTACACGTAATTGACCTTAAGTAGGTGTCTGAGTGTGACTCCATTATATATAGCGAGTTGTGCAGCTGTCTGTCTCCTACAGACGCATGTTCAGTGTCATCACAAATCACTAGTTTTAAATTGTTAGACCACAGGCCATGTTTCCTCTAAAGCTAAAAGCTTTATTTGTTCCTATTTTCACACGTTTCTCTTAGGGTTACAGTAAATGTATTTCCACATAGGAAATGCAATAATAAAAAAGATTACTGTAAAGTTTAGCTCTGCCTTTCCTTATGTGATTTATGTTGTTTCTTTTACCAAAAGCCCCTAGTTTTTTGAAACCTGCACAAATGTATTTCTCTCTTTATTTTTTGCTGTTTAGTTTTATCACTGCTTAGTTAATCCTTTTTATTTAATCTTTTTGCAGCTGTGCTATATAAATAATGCTATAATGATATACAGTGCAGATAAATCAATAGATCTGATGAGAAAGAAAACAAAACTGTTCCTCTGTCAGTGAAGCACTAATGCAGCTCCTTGCAGTCTGTTTGTGGTGTTATAAATCTGAGAAATAGATGCACTCTGAGCCATCATAAACAGGAAACTTGTTTGGTATTCTGTGGTGATCCCATTTCATGTAAAAGTTTTATTGCCAGAAAGAAGCATTAGACCAGTCCAATCATTTCCTTCTTCCAATAATAGTAAGGCTGTTTTTGTCTGCATATGTAATGAATGCCTGCCAGTCAACTTTGCACTCTACCAAATACTGGTCTGAGAAAGTGTTTTCGGAAGGATACTATTTATTTTTCCTTGTGCCACCGATTTGTTCTTTGATAGCTTTTGCCACTGTGGTTCACAGCAACATGGAATCCATTATCCTTCGGGTATGAGCATCCTGGCAGAGACAGAGCACGTTATCAAAAACTCCTCCTCTTTTATTACATTCTTGTTTGCCGGGACAAAACATTATACAGCACATTATCACACTTTCACCTCCACCTTCACATTCTCAGCTGGAAAATGACTGGATACGAGGTTTCATCCTGAATCACAGGCAGCCGAGTCATCTCCTCCTCTGTCCCCCTGAGAAGCATCAGCCCTGATGCTCGGACGGAAAGCCAGATTTCAATTTGTGTGAGACATTTTGTAGAGAGGTGTAGAGGAGCAGCATTGGGCATCTGTGAAACATGAGCAGCAGCAATTCATTTTCTTCATAGCTAAGACCTGGAAACATGAGTGGGAGCAATGTTAACCTGCAGACAGTGATTGCATCAGTCTGGGCCACTGACCCCATGAAAGCTCTCGCTTTCTCTCATTTCTCAATACTGTTGCTTTATTTTCTATGTAAAGTTTTCTAATGCTTTATAGAAAAACTGACCAATTTAGCTCACTTATATTTCATTAGTGGTATACTTGACATTACTCAATTTTACTCTCATTCAAACAATCACAACATTAAAAATTGATATTATATTTATTGATAAGTCTTTAATTTTTCAAACATCAAAAATGGTACAGTAGTGGTATTCTTCCACAAAACCATCTTTGACCAAAATGTACAGAAACTGGCATACAGAAAGCACAACCAGACAAACAGCCAAAAGTTTCTTTTGTTTCACCACCTCACACAATTAACATTAATTAACTACAGCTGAGTAAATTTATTAGTGACACATAGTCAGTGAAATCGACAGTCCCTGGCTCAAGCTTTCACTTGGTACAGCTTGGGAAGACATGGTTAATTATATAAGTTTTAATTAAAACTACATGTGGCTTTTCCCAATAGAAAGTTTGCACTCTTTCAAAACAAAATTTTGATATACAATAAGAATAGTTCAGCCCTATCTCTTGGCTTTTCATTTCATCAGACCTTCAGTGCACAGATAGATAGGAAGATGTAAAGAGTGTGAAAAATGTTTTGACCACTTGTAAGTCAATTTCAGATACTTTCCTGTGTGTGATAGGTCTTCTAACACTTGTTGGCATTTTAACTTTCCTTTACTGTACACCTTGCAACCCAAAACAAAAGTTCTTATCTGACCTTTGTTTTTGGTAGGCCCAGAAGCAGATAAAGAGAGAACGTTCAGTTAGCAAAGGTTTTAATGAATAAATGATGTTAAGCTGGAGGGAAACAGCAGGGTTGAGGAAGGCAGGAGGCAGGTTGGAGAGGTGGAGTATAGCAGGAGATGGCTGGGCAAAGACATTGGGACCCAAGTCCTGAGGCACAAAAGAGAAAATCCAATTACTCAAAAAGCACAAGGTTGAAAATCACAACAAGGCACATTAGAAAGGATTTAGAGAAGTTTGGCTGAGAATTACTCTACCACAGAACAATCTGGCGATGAATGGCTGCAGGGTAGAGGCTTTTAAGCTGGGAGTAGATGAGATGATTGGAGTCACGTGTGGAGCTGAACCAGGTGCCAGGAGAGATAGCCACGCATGGACACACACACGCACACACCTACATACACACAAAGGTGAGGAGGAGTCACCGCCGGAGCCGTGACACTCTGTATGACTCTGCTTCCCATCACAAGTTTGTCTTAAATGGTTTGTGTTTTTGATTCTATTTAGATTTTATCTGTCTGCAAGCTGTTTGAACGGAGAAATGTATTTCAGCCTCTGTCTGACAATATTCCATCCACTTTTTGGATGGTGTTTTTCTTGTGCAGCATTATTTAAATATACACCGATTTGCCAGCTTTTGGTGCACCAACTGTAGCTACTCAGTGCAACAATAAATCTAGCCTTTATGAAGCTTGTCATATTCTTGTCATATGCTTGTCAGTTTTCATTGAGATTATGAGAGGTGTTCATTCGTTATGGTGAAATCTACGGTAATTGTGGGGGCTGTAGGTTTGTTGTGCTGTTGAAATGTATTGGATTAAATTGGAGACACTTTAGTGCTATTATAATTGCAGGGCTGCTGCAGCTTACACTTTTGAATATACAGGATAGAGATGTCTGGAAATTCTCTCTCTGTCTTGCAGCTTTTCATCATTTACAGATTCTCCTCTGAAATATGTTCTCAGAATCTCATGATCATCTGTGACGATAAGACTCAGTGCAAAATTGCTTGGCACAAAAGATTTGTGAGCTTCAAGAAAGAGTAACCCTGGTTTGAACTCCAGGGAGTTATTACATAAAAAACAGCCTAAATCAGTGTGTTCTTCAGGAACACTGGGCTGCCAGAGAATAGAAAATGACAAATGTGTTTGAAATTATGATAATGACTACTAATTTATCTCTCATACATATCCCAGAGTAATCATGTTTATCACAATTTAGAATGTGCACAATGATTAGCAAATCTAAATTGGTTATGAAACATAGGGTCACAGTGGGAGCCTTTAAATAACACAAACATTAGCAGCCTGGGGTTTTGTGCTGGGGCGGAGGATGACGCATTCCTTATGGTCTATATTTGTAAAAACTGTAAAATCCACATGGATGCTACCAAGGATTACAGGGTTGGCTGGTATTGTTTCAGTAATAACCAGGGAGACCTTTTTTTTTCAGCTGTGAGATGCAATAGGTAGTCAGTTTGAAGCTTGACAACAAGTACCTCTAATCACAGTAAAAATTTCACTTCACTGTATTCAGGGTTTTTATTACCACTATGTGTAGAGAAGGATTGATTGCTTGGACTGTAACTGTAGCGGGTTGGGAGTCTGTAACCACTGTGGTGCATCGGCAAGAATGCAGGGATGTGGGGATGTTATCTTCAATATTGTTTATTAATAACAACAGGTGTGTGTGGTTCTACAATAAAACAAGAACAAACAAACCAACAGTAGCACAGAAGCACAACAACAGTGCTAACAGTAATCATTAGACAGTGCTAGTGCTAACAAATGCTAATAGCATACCTCATGACATTATGACATTACTTAATTTAGAAAGTAAACTGCTTAGCAAGTCACTGACAAGATGACATTTACATTAGCCTAAGACCATTGTCATTATAATGCACTTTAATATCAACACCACCACGGCAGTAACGTCCACTTATTCACTATTACTATTGCAGTGTTAACATATAGCCAATGGGCTTTATGCTAATAGCTGATTCCAACTTATATTTACACAGACAATATAAAACTTGAGGCACAGAATATATACACGTCACACAATTCTTCTTACATGTTTCTGAACGCACACATGCATGGACGGCTTATGAATGGCAAACTCGATGTAGATATCAGATGCATTTTCTCCTCTCATCCACTTTCTACTGCAAACTACAACTAAACAAACATAGCGGCTGGCACATGGACACATTTGCAGGCAAGCCAATAACAAGGGCACTGATTGGCTGATCCCTGCCATTCAATCGAGTGACTAACTGCTATTATACACAAATGAATTCTGATTAAATCATTGAGACGTTGCTTGTGATTTTGGGATATATAGATAAACATGTCTGTCAACTTAGGGTGAGTAGAGGAGCAGTTAAGTGTTTTATAGGTTCTGTAAACTTTCTTGTCCAGTAGGGGTGGGAGATATGGCCTAAATCCTCTATCACGGTATATGTAATTTTATATCACGGTAATGGTATATATCACGATACAGTAATTGTTCTGTAAATTCAATTAAGAAATGGTTTAAAATAACCATACCGTACTTCATCACATTTGATTATTTTCTTCTTTTATCTGGAACTTCCATACAAACACAAACAACTCCTCTTGCTCTGTATTTACAATTTCACTCCTCCTCCTCCACGTTTTCTTTTCACTCTCTTCTTCTGCGGCCCATGTGATGACACTGATTGTTTTTCTTCTTTTTAAAAAAAAAATTTGTAACAGGATAATATACAATCAGGTACACAATATCAGCACATACAAATCAGATTTAAATGATACAAATACATATAGAAAACATAACACAAAGATATAAAAAGATGATGATATAAAAATAAAAAACAGGAGTACACATATACACAAATGTAAACCTATTCAGTCAGAGGTTTCAGGGAAAAAGTTCCATAATGTTTCAAAAGCTTGGTGCTTTTTTGTGATTTAAGTAGAGAATTTAGTTGTGGGAGAAAAGAAATCTTAGGTTGTGATTTAGAAAAATTTGGTTTGTGAATTCAAAAAATAATCAGCAATGACACTGATGGTGTGATCAGAAATGTGCTAACAGTGATGTCACTGTGCTAAAGTACACTTCATCATCACTGTAGTGAGGTGAGAAGTTAAAACCCGGTTAATCATCCAGCAGGCATGGAGAAACGTTTGCATTCTTTTGGAGTCGTGCTTCTGGCCACCTGGTGAATGTAAGTCCAACATTCACTCTCCTTTCTAGCTCTGGTTTTGGTCTCCACAAACTCCTGAGGGAAATATCTGGCTCTTTAGCTGCTAAAGGCTCCACTATGTTCACCAACTAGTCGCTAACTTTGTCTGTCTGCTGTTTGGTGCTGAGCAGGTAGAGTACAGTGAGTTTATCAGAGCTTTTTTCCTAAATTGCATGTGCTGCTGGAAACAACACTGATGAGAGTGATGAGACTGAACCACAACAGTAAAGTTGTGGGCTGTAAAACCAAAACAATGAGCTGGAAGACACTGAAACACTCCTTAGAGCTGTCAAGAACTGCAGAGTCTGATTAGTCTCTGTGGGTTTGTCACTATGTGTTAGTTATATTTTATAGTTATTTTTGTAAGTTAAATTTATGCTGGTATATCACTTGTTCAAAAGACAACAAGGCTACAGGAGTTAGACACTCTTGATTTATTATTAAATCGATCCACTCCTTCATGCTGAGAGCTGTTCATTGATTGGGCAGGATCTCTTAAGTGAAATTCTTTGCAGCTTCTCTGACATTACCTGTTATGCAAACAAAGAATAGTCTCTTGTGCTGTGTTTCTGTGGAAGGGGAATGGTTGACTCTGGAACTGTTGAAAGGTCAGGAAGCAGGAATGAGTTTACTGATAAGAGTCATCACGCGCTCTGGGGCTGATGGGCAATGTTGGCTGCACAATCCCTTCAATTTCTCATGCAGCATGAGGACCTTGTTTCTGTCACCGCCGTAATTAAGTAGTGTAATGACAGCCACCTCCGAGTCCACACACACATACACCAAGAGAAAGACCAAAAGACAAGACAGCACTTACCTGCTGGCAGCCAATGTCACCATTATCATTCATTCATACATTATTAATTTATACATTTATTCTGTTCATAATGCAGGCAGCCCAAAAGTAAATATCAGCCTCCCTGAATTCATGGCAGGGTAATAAAAATGAGAAGTACACATAGGCAGTATGACAGGTGCTGCTATCATGAAGCCAATCTTCTGAACATGTGAATCATGATTTTGCTGCTTTGGTAATGTACATAATGTTAAATCTTGTTGATGAGAAAGTAAAACGTGCTGCAGTAACTAAACATCAACAGGGAAAGGCACTCAGTAAAGGTATTTCAGACCTTACAATCAACCAGCCATTCTCCAAGCAACATTTTTGACATTTCTTTAACTGTAATTTGTCAAATAGAAGTTGTTGAGAAAAGGGACAGTTACAAAGGCTGCAATCAGCAGCTCATACATTTTACATGTGCGAGGAGGAAGTGTTTTGAAACAAATTCATATAGACAGGGAAACAAGAATATGCCTTATTCTGTTTCATGACACTGAAATTCTTGTATCCCTGACGCAAAGGCAAGGAACAACTGTGCTTGGAACAAGTGAAATTATCTCACCAGACTTTTTTTATCTGTTGTAAGAAAAGATCTCAAGCCTGAATCTGAGGCTAAATGACTTGAGACAGATATTTTATGCAGGGTGCATCTGCTGGTGGAAGCTCTGCCAAAGCCTCCGTAGTGCAGTGATAAATGGACAGTATTGAAAAGAAGCCAGCAGTGTAAATCTGAGCCCTCTTTTTATGTAAACCTCAGCCTGTCAGATCTAATTAAATTACAGAAAGGATGCTACATATAGGTCAGGGCCAGACAGTCTAGGGATGCAGCGTTATGATGACGCAATGAGCGATAGAAATGTGAGGTTGGGCGAACCTGGACCTCAGTGCATCGCTTACAAGCCTGCAGGACACATGAGTCAGACCTCATGACGATGATGACCTGTTTGCCTTCATCCTGCTGCATCCCCGAAAAGATCTCTAACTTCTCAGTTTCTCTCCCATTTCTGTTTCTCTGCCACCGAAATGCAGATTTTGGAAACAAGACACAGTGTGCCATAAATCACTGAGGTGATGTAAAGATTAAGTTTGTTATTTTTTTCAAAAAAGGCACCAAATATGAAGCAAGACAGTGACAATGTAGTGATGCATGTGTTACGTTGTTGTGACAGACTTACTGGTAAAAACAAATGCGCTAATGATCAGATTTCTACTTTCAAAATGCATTTATGCAGGGTCACACGCGTCTCTATCCACAGTCTTAACAGCCCAGGTGGGAAATCTGGTTTAACAAGACAGTCAACAAGGTTGCAATCACAGCTTGAATTGCAGGAAATCATTAAGCCAGTATAAACAAGCCAACAGGGACATTTAAATTGTGATTTGTTTTGTCAATGCACTGGTTGCTTGGTAATATTTACATATATTTCTCTTGTAGAGTACTCAGAAATCACAAAGTGCAAAAAGTAGCAGTAGCTACCCTGTGTTTTTTATATCTAAAAAAAACTGTTGTACCTCACCTACAACCTCACTGCCACTCACCACACATACACTTACTTTTTATGCTCACTCACGCACTGCCATGTTGTTGTGAAATGTCAGCGGATAAGTAACATTGCCTTGCTGCTCCCCAGAGAGCAAAGAGAGGAGGAAAACACAATTACATTAATGAGTAGTTAGTGCTGCCTGCACTGCAGCCTCACCACAGCAGGTAGACCTCTACCTATGTTTGCATAGGTGAGCTATGCATACCTGAGCTATGCCAGAACAATTTATTTGATATTTTTCCAGTCTCCTGATACTCTACTATCACTGTTTATTAGACAGGGTGAGCCGTGAGGCTATTGTTGATTCATGCAAGCCTGTCATTTTACTACATGACATGACAATCACAAATATATACTGTATGTATCAGATTGATGGGAAATGCCTGTTCAGTCACGAGTTCATGGCAATTGGATTCTGATGTCGTGTCAAGGTCAGGTGCAAGTGATTATTCCAGGACCTCACAGCTCAGCTCTCATATTCTCTTCAGTGTATATACAGTATCATGGCTTTCTGTTTTTCAAAAGATCAAGTTCGAACACATTACAAGTAATGTGAATTAATTTAAATGTAACACATGTAGCCGAATCCTAAACTATGTTGTAGAATGGATGATTGCTGTTACAGCTGTTTGCAGTGCTTCCTAACTTGAGTAAGAAGCTAACATAGTGTGACGCAGTTGCATTTTACAATGTCAACAAACAGCCTCAAATTAATAAACAATTTTTCCATTTGTGATGTTGAATCCAAAATGCGTCCCATACTTAACCTCTTATGTGGTTTGGTGATTGATGATAATCTGTTCAACACAACTCACTAGTTTTCTCTCTGTTTTGCATTAGCAAAGAGAACAATAGCCTAATTTGCTGAGGGCAACAGGGCAGGCAATAAGTGCAAGGCTCGGACTGTTATGCAAAGTTCATTTTAAATTTGAACATATCATTGCAGATTAATTATTTTATTTTTTCAGTGCTATTCTTCTCAGTTTCCCTTCCACAAACTCACCTTCAAAGTAATGTTGCAGCTTAACTTGTGTCTTATTTTCGTAGTTTGGACCAATATTCTCAACAAGTCCTCCAAATTAAACGACAAAATACAAGGTTTGTTACTTGCCTTGCTGTGTTAAATGTTATCTGAACTAAAACTAGAAAAAGACTACAAAAACATATAACCCTTTTCATTCAACCTTAATAGAAGAGCAGTATCAATTCTCTACAGTCACTTTCTTTGAATCATTGCTCCACAAAACATATCCCCTCAGGTCCTGAATATGAACACTTTACTGCGAAGACTTTGTTTACTTCAATATGTTCCATGTTTACATTTTCTACCTTCTGGCTACTCATTGTTTCTTCCTCTCATCTTTTCCACGCCTGCAGCTCTCAGGGACATCTGCCCTTGCCAGCTGCAGCTTCAGCGTGTTTTTATTTCCTTTTATTGTTACATTTTGTCAATCCTCAGGGGACATTAGACAAGGCGTAGTACCAAAAATTCATTTTTTATTCAAAATAAGCAATTGCATTGTTTGCATTGCAGCACATATTTAGCAAACCAGTATTTATTGACACATTGCATCTTGTTACTATAGCTTTGTGTATTGTTTACATGTTGTTCTCAGCGGTGTCAGAGCAAAAGCTTATTGTTTACTTGTCAACGAGACAATTTCACATATACTGTGTTATGTTTACTGTGCAATTTGGCATACGTTGGGGTGTTTGGGATGCTCTCCTGATCCCCAACCTCCGTCCTGCTTCGATCTGTGGAGATGTTTCTTTGTGAGAGAGATGAGAGCAGCTTTCTGCTAAGCTGGGCTGTGTGAGCAGTGCTTTCTGAGAGCTTTGTGCTTTAGTGTAGGTGTTACTGTTGTGGAGAAGTTTACAGCTGGGTTTTTATTTGTGTCCTGTGTATCATAACTGTAAACAACATACTGTATTGACCCTGCTGTCTGGTTACATTTGGCAGGAGACTTAATTTATAGTTAGCACAAGAGAAGTAACCAAGAGCAGAGTGTTTCAGCTTTTGCAGTGTGATCTTGCAGTGAATTACACTAAAGATAATAAGGGGGATCTCAGACATCACGCCAAACATCTCACATCCTAAACACCTGACACATGTAGCACAGACTGAGCAATGCTTCATTCCTAGTCAAGACTAATTACTTGCTGCATCAGACACTGTGTTGTGTGTGAGTAAAAGACTTAAATTTCATTCTACTCTGAGATGCCAGAATCTCTTTAAAGCAGACAGCTTCTCCTGTGAGCACGAATTTCCCCACTTCATTGTGAGTTTTAATGCATCCTCTTTGATTAAGTTCAAAATTAATTTATTGAAGAAAATGTCTCACACTACTCTGATGTTCACTCCTCTGTCCATTACAGCAGCCAGTGTTAAACATTAAAAAAACAAATGGAAAATTAAAAAAATCCTATGTACAAAGCGAGACACATAATTTGCTCTCCTGATGATAACTACCAAGTTTAGATGTTGCTGATTTACAGTTTTAATCTCTGCACGTTTTCATTTCTCCCATGTTAGAGCTGAGGCTGAAATCCAGTACAATCAAGCTATTTTAACACCCTGTGGAGGTGAACTGCTTATGCAAACAGGCTGTGTGCACCAGATGTATGCAGGTGTAGGTAGAAAAGCAGACTATTTTTGTTTATATCGATCAGTCCTCCCCAGCTGCAACCACACAGCAAGGTGTATGTTTGTCTTCTGCAAGCTGTTTGATACCAGAGTTAATATGGAGCTGGCAGGAGTTAATAATCATGCAAATCATGAGATTTCAATTTGATCAAGATCAAGGCTGCCTGAGAATCTCTCGTCTTCCATAATAGTCAGTCATCTGGTCTCACTTTGCCATTATTACTCAGTTTGCTTTCTCCTTTATGTTCAGACAATTCATATTTAAATCCTTTATTGTGCTCTTCCTCCACCTGAAATCACACTGTATCAGAGATGATGATCCCATTTCGCTCATCAAGACATTGTGATTACAGTTGTGGTTGACTCAGTTACATTAATTCCTTCTCCATTTCTCCTTAGCAGAATAGGTAAATTAAGATAACTGGACTGGCTGATTAGCTTCACCTCCTACTGTTAATAAGGATTAGTACGCCCACCAGATACATCATTGATGGTGGTGATAATCTTAATGGCTCTGCTGACTGAAATTAGGCCTAGCGTGTGCACCAGTTAATAATTTAATGGAATATGAATTCATGTAAACCTTGAGACTCAATCCAAGTGTGGGTTCATCTCTTAAAATTTAAACTTAGGTTATTTTACATTTGTGTCGGGATAAACTCACATAGCCTCAAAAGAAAAAAACATCTCAGTTTTTGCTGCAGGATTCTAAAAACATCCACCGACGATCAATTGAGTTGGCCCGTTTGAGGACCATTCAGTAAACTGTGTGCCCAGAGCTTATTTCATTACCTCTCTGGGTTTAGGTGATGATGTGGCTTGCCACCTCCTAAAACGTTCAAACTTTGGCTTTGCCAGGTAACTGCAAATGCTGAAATGAAAGCTGCTACAGCCAGGTCTCAAATGATTGCTGGGGTGTAAAGGAATGGAAAGAAAACTTCTGCCCATTTCTGAGTTTCTTTTTCAAAGGATAAAGCTGGTGTTATTCTGTATTCTTTGTGTTGACAAAAAAATTCCATAGAAAGACCAAAACCAACAATGTCTTAGTTCGCCTCTCAGTACTTCCCAACTTCCCTGTGGCGCTCTGCTCCATTTGTGTTTTTCATAGTTTTTGGACAACAATGGAGCTCCGTAGCACAGAGGTATCCGCTTTGGCTTTGGCTTTGGCTACGTGGGAAAGTACTAGGATTACTTAATTAGTGGTTTCGGTCTTTTCCTGGGATTTGTTGACAATAAGAGAAACTGAATATTGCTAGCTGCTAATTAAAGTCAATACTTCCTACAGATGTTTCACAATAAAAGTAATCAAGAGAAATAAAGGGATTACACTCCTTGAACAACTAGATGTGTTTTCATGTGACACCGATGGAGCAAGTGTTGAGATTGTATTAGCAATAAACAACAACAAATCAACATGGCAATCAGGAGCAGATCATAACTCTTCTGAATAAAAGCTTGCATAGGCCTGTCACAATAATTACTTTATCAATTTATCGAGGTCAGCAAAAATTATCGAGGTCATATGCATATATCGTACAATATTGCCCGTTGTGTTTACGTGTGTTTATTTGGATACCAACATTTTAGCCAACATGATGCCAGAATAAACAGCAGGGTTTTCCCTTCATTATAAGACAGGCACAACGCCTTAGTGTTTGTTTTGACAGCGCCTAATCCGAATGTAACAGAAACGTTTTTCTGTTATTTCTGGTAGCGCTGCTTCAGTCCTGTTGTCGTCTGCGCTCCTGTGTTTGAGTTTCACCATGGGCAGGGCTCAGGCAGCTTAAAAGTTAATTATCTTTTGAAAGGATGTACTTTATGTGCATTATTATGTTATTATATTATCATTATATCAGTGGCATAAAATGGTCTTAAAATGACAATATCGTTTATCGCAATTTTTTCTAGGACAATATTATCGTCCAACAAAAGTAGTAGAGAGAGAGAGAGAGAGAGAGAGAGAGAGAGAGCATGCTTTTTCAAATGATTGATGTCTAATTTAGAAGCAAAACTTCTTGAGCATGAATGTAATGTTTTTGAAAAAATAATTTGTTTCCTTGTCCTTATTTGCTTGCTTTTTCTTTTTTAATAAATCCAATGTTTCATGCATATTTCCAATGAATCATAAGGGCCCACACACATTTTAAATTTATTATTCAAGCTCAAGGACAGAATTGTCATGGTGGCTTAGTCCTGGCATTAACCCTACTGTTAAAACGCCCGTCTGAGTTTCCATTAACCTACACAATAGAACAGCCCTGCTAATTTTCACAGCTCCACTTTAGTAATAATTGATATTCATGATGTGTGTTCCTGCAGCTGCCAGTTAAATTCAGTGTACACAGACTCAGGGGCGGTGCGTGGTTTAATCTGCTTGGGGATGTATGTCATATTTAAGTCAACAAATATGTAAAATCCTAGCCAAATGCAAGCTATAGTAATGTTTTAAATGGGGCACATGAAATGTATTTCATACTGACAAATTAATATGCAATTAATTGTTATAAGATGGGTAGTTACAACCAAGCAATCTGCTTGGTGATAAATAAATAAGTGCATTCATTCAGCTGTGGATAATGCTTGGCTACCTGTGCTTTTTGGAAAATGGAACGTCATTTTGGTTCTTGTAGTGTTTTTTCCACTGCTGTCAGTGAAAATTTAGGCATAGCATATATATATATATATATATAATATTGTTTTTTTATAGCTTCTTTCATAATTAATTTAGATATGTCTTTTTTCTTTTTCCACAGGAACAGCTGACAAGAGGCGCATATAGCTTGGCAGCTTACAGGTAGGTCAACAATCATTTACACATAGATACCAGATATTGGCAGATATTGTCACCTACCCTGCGGGAAGAAAAAAACTGAAGAGAAAAAACACATGGTGTTATATTGCCACTCTGTATGGCAAGCTGCCATGTGGTAGGAGCACTCCAGGTCACTTCCTGTGGTTTGAGATGGCTGTGACCGGTATTTGTTGAGATTATTGCCTCTGCATGGAGTCAGCAACAGAGGCAGCCAACAGCATGCATCCCTTTAAACCCTGCTGTTTTTATACAGAAATTACCTTGACAAAGATATGATGCTTAGAGGTTTTAGTGCACAGCCTTATAATTATAGAACTGTTCAGTGGTTAATTAGGGAAGAAATATGGTAACCCTAACCATTTGTGCACTGCATTTGTCTGGGGAGGGTTTAATGTACCCTTTTATTACATGCACTGTCTCATTTCTCTTGGCTTTTGTATTTGTATATATAAGCCAGGAGTTTAAACACATTGAACTACAACTTTTACCAAGACATTTATGAAGGATTCAGTGAAGTGCCTCTTTTGTGTTTTTTTTCCATCAAGTGGCAGTACTTCTTTACAATGCAGCTGAACTCCTGTGATCTCCTAACTACATCTCATTTCTAGCTTCCCCTAGTTCTCTTTATATCTCTCAGTTTGGTCATTTTCCGTTTTTACAGTTTCCAGTAGAAGAATGAATCCAGTTTCTTGCTGTATTGTACCTATGGTCGGATCTTTCATGAAACATCTAAACAAAATATTCTGAGTGGTGAAGAAACATTTTGTTGCTAAAGAGTGAAAGAGAAGCCGAGACAAGTTTATTTGAGATGAGACTGTTGTGTTTGATTTATATTGATTTGGAAATTATAGTGACTGTAATTTATATTCTGTTGCCTCTGTTTTTTTGAGTTGATGTATTTTGTGTCATTCAAGCTGTAAGAAAACACTGGGTGTCATGCAAGCCCATGTAAACCAATATGTATAACATGTGGGTAAAGACAGTAATCATTGTCATATAAACCCAACTATCAGTATCTTGCCTCCTCTTTTTTTCCACCCTGCGCTGCAGTCATGTACTGTATGCAGAGCTTTGACAACTTTTCAAGTCCCAGATTATTTCCAATACTACAGTTGAGTGCCTCTATCCTTGCGTTAGACAGTCAGGGTAGTGCAAGCCACTTCAGTAAACAAGAAAGCAATCTGCATTGGTTGCCTGTGTACTTTAGATTGAATAATTCATGACCTAGCCTACTGTCAGCTCGGGTTTCAGAGTGCAAAAACTGTACCCCGTGAAAAATGCCAAGGTTGTGTTACATGAAATTTTTTTTTGTGCCTTTTTCATAGAACTGTCAGCTAATAATTATTTTCATCATCAATTAATCTGACCACACAGAAAATCACACCTAACCCAGCCAGAACCATTAAAAATCACTGTGGTATTCTAAAGAATCTCTAAGGAAAATGATGCAGCACAACCTAGCTGAATATTTGAATTAGACATTAAAGAATTTAGTATTGCACTTATAACTTTTGCCATACTAAACTGTGCTATACTGTGCTAAACACGGATACAGTTATTTTGGGCCTGGGCAATAAACCAATTATGAATATCTTTTTTCTCGTATTTACTCATTTACATATTTCATTTTATATATCATACATATAATAAAATTTTCAGTGACTAAATTGTCTGAATCCTATATCATTAAACTGACAATTACTAGATCAACCAGTGACTTCTAACCAGACATTTAACCAACTTCTAAGTCCACAGTCCAGCTCAGATGTCCAAAACCTTTAACAAGTCATACTCTCATTAATTAGGACAGTGAGTTAACATGAGAAAAGAAATCTTCGGCGCCAATGTATTACACAGTTATCATTAAATCAATCAGTCAATGTCTAAACCAATGTAACAATTTGTCAAGAGATAGATTTGACGTGATATCATCCAGCCCTGCCTTGCAAACATATAATCTTTGTTTTGAACAAACATTATGCCATTATATTATCAAAAGAAATTAAAATATCATGCAGAAAATTAGCAGACATGACAACACCTTCTTTGTTTCAGGCAGAATCTCAGTTGGTTTGCAATATCTTCTGCTTTTTGGAAAAACCCTTTCAGAAGTGACAGATGTGGCCAGAATGTCATGTTTAGTCATGGACAACGCATGGAATACAAGGGGTTGGACCCAAACGCAGACACAAAGGCAGGGCAGGTGCAGTTCAATGATTTAATGAAAGGTAACCATACAAAAGGCTTACAAGATTGTCAGACGGGCGCAGGTCAAACCAGAAAAGCAGTCCAAAAGGCAAACAAATCCAAAAATGGGCAAACAGGAAAACCAAGTCCAACAAATCTGGCAGAAAGTTCAACACAAAGACTAAATCCAAGAACACCCTAGAAAGCACAGGGGAGGACGAAGTCAAACTGACAAGGAAAAAAGGAATCACAGAGACTAAATACACTCAGGTGAGGGGAGATAACGAGACACAGGTGAAACCAATCAGAGCAGGGCAGATAATCAAAAGTGGAGGGAAAACCACACAAAGACAGGAAGTAAAATGACAAGACACAAGAGGAGACGCTGTTTTTTTTATACAAAAAAAAAAAAACAGTGTCACTGTGGTAGGTTGGCTCTGACCCCAGCTGTGAGGAAGTTTTCTGAACCTTGGGTCAAAGAATTATGCAGTAAGTAGTGGTAGCAGAGGCTCTAGCTCATAGCCTGAAATGACAGATGAACCTGTCAAGAAGGATGTGTTGCATGTTCTGGGCTACATTTCTCAGTGCAGGGTCACCTTTGTTGCCTCTATTTTTCAGATACTCTGGAATCCCAGTTACAGCAGGCAACACACAGCTAATTGACTCTTTAGGTCATTTCCATCTCCAACGTAGAAGTCAGTGATGTTTATTATCACATCTGGATTTGACAACACTTTGACAAAACTGGCTGTTACAGCTCAGTGAGTCTCTTCACTGTGCAGAAGACAATGTTCTGCTGAGTGGGTGCATCCTGTTCACTGTTTCCCATTGAAACGGTGGTTGACAGTTCACTTTTTCTAAATGTCTCCAAGAAAGTCTTGTTGCAGACTTTTGGAGCCCACTTGCACACCTCCAAACTGTGCTCGATGTGTGTGTCCTTCAGCTCAAAGAAAACACACCTCTCTGACACATTTTGACTGCATTATCGTGAACATATGCTACTGGCTTAAAACTTAAATCTTCTTCAGCAACTGTAGTATTTACTTCTTCTTCCAGGCAATTAGCTTTGTGGTGTAATAGAAGCTACTCTGTTACAGTGATTTACTGTTTCCAGTCAGGTTTTGCGTAGTGGCATGTAAATAAAAGATATGCTTCTTGATGTAGGCTTGTGCCTTCTGTCAATTTCTCTCCAAGCTTTTTTAGCCACATGGTTTCACTCTCTCTTTCAACATATCAGCTGCTACCTTGGGCAATGGTTGGGGGCAGTTTATTGAATGACTCTCTTGACAGTATTCATTTGTAAATGATTCATGTACTTTAGCAACCGCAAGTGATGCAGACATCCAGACCTCTCAGGTCGTCTGGGACAGTTCTGCTTTCTGTCCTCAGAGTTAAAACTGAACATGGAGAAGCAGCATTCAGTTGTTATGCACCACATATCTGGAACAAACTCCCAGAAAACTGCAGGTCCGCTGAAACACTCAGTTCTTTTAAATCAAGGCTGAAGACTTTTCTCTTTGCCACTGCCTTTTATTAAATCAAATGATTAATTTCTTACACTGCACTGTAACTTTTACTCTTGTGTTTTATATTGTTTTTATTTTCTATTTAACTCTTTTTAATTTTATTTAAATGTCTTTTTATATTGCCCTATGTTGCTTTCATGTTTTATGTAAATCACTTTGAATTGCCTTGTTGTGCTAAACAAATACACTTGCCTTACCTAGATGCATTATGATGTGAGTTATGTGTGCCCAGCAATGGTGTTGGCTTCTCAGTGATCCAATAACAAAGTTGAAGTGCAATACTAAACAAAGTTCAACGTAGAGCAGTCACTTTGGAATTAGTATAGGTGATTAAGCTGTTATTCTATTTAATAAGTTCAAAGCATCACTGACAATTATTGATAAATGTACATGTTGTATCTGGATATTTCTACTGTGCGGACACTTTAGACCAAGAACTGAAAAAACAAATAGCATTTCTAACTAAAGCATGGGCAGCAGCAAAAATAATAGCGAGGCACCTCCTTCTCCTCCTGGGCTTGTCTTCCTGATAGACTGAGGTCTAATACCACAACCTAGCATTTCTGTATTCCACTGTTTTGGGACTTTGGACTTTTGTTGGATGTATGTGCTCCTTGAAATGCTGCCGATCAAGGCATTTAAGTTTATTTTATTGTCACACTTGGTTTGATTCACTCTAGATAAGTTCATGTTTGTTAAAGGCAGCTATTAGAAGGACCACAGGCCTATACAATGCAAAGAGCCGGCAGACAATACAAATCTTTACTGGCCGTAAGACACTTCAGAGTACAGTGTGACTACAATAGTGCTTGCAAAATTTCCAAATAAATATAAAGAATTAAAATCTTGCAGTGCAAAACACTTTTACCCTAATGTAGTGGAATCATTTGCTGGATGACTCTCTTCAGTGCATACAATGAACAAGTCACTGTATTTCCCATCCAGGCTGCAGTGCTCTTTACTAATGTGGCTGTTTACTTAACTTGTCTGCAGAAAGCAGTGAAATAGCTGCAGGATGTGTTTTTCTGAAGTGCAGTCTAGTTGTTACAAATCTTGGTTGTGCTGTGACTCAGCAAAGGCTGATTAGAAATGTTCAGACAAGATGAAATTTCAGTTTTCCTTTTACCTATCATTACTATTGATTTTATCTTATTATTCACACAGACATCTTAGTGTTCACATCTTATTATTCACACAAACAGACTCATACACACATGTACACACACTGTACCTGCTTGCTCTAAAATAGACATAAATATTCAGTTTTTCTTCAGAATGATAAGTAATAGTCTCTACAATCACTTAATACATTGTTGGGAATTTGATAATTACACAATGTCAGTCACATAATTGTCTTTGTCAATTGAGTTTTCAGTCTTTCAGTGAAGAGCAATTATGACAAATCCCTTATGGAAATTCTTTATTCAGCTGTAAGCTATCTTATTTTAACCTAAATTTGTCCGTTGTGCCCATTACAATAAAACTCTACTTCTCTCAGACAATGTTTATTAAAGCCTTGTGGTGGTGAATGGGATCACTCTGATAATTTACCAGTATTGCCTGGCAGCCCACAGGGGCCCTCCATGACTCTGAGTTAAACTCATTACAGGCTCCACTATGCAACGTTATGGCTTCTCTGAGGAATATTGCTTGCTCCAAAATTACAGTTTCGTGGATTATCTTTCAATGCTTTACTTGAGTTTCCAGAATAATGTATTAGAATTTAAATGGCAGCATGGATTCCCTGGAGGGTAAGTGTCAAGGTGATTTTGATGAGAGCAAGTTAAAACAAATAATGAAACAAGGTTGCTTGACCTCCCTGGGGAGGGCAAGAGGAAAGTGGGGAGCACTCTGTGGGGAGCATGAAGTCATTATTATTATTATAACATGTATGTATTTATTTATTTATGTTTGATTTATTTGAGGGACAGATACAGTATACTTACAACAAACTGAAAACAGCTATATGATGCAAGCGAAAATATCTTGTGATGGCCATTATGAACAGGAGGCATGATTACAGAAAGTAAAACCTGTGTCAAGGTCCATATGGGCACCTGACTTATTGTTTTAAGACAGATATGAAAACGGTGAACCTGTCCTTTTTAATAAAGTAGTAATTTTAAACCAAACCTAGTCGTTTTTGTGCCTAAACTAAACCTTAACCATAGCCTTGACACATCAACTCAGATTTATTTTTCAACAGTGATTTGGAAGGCACATACAATTTATATTGTCCTGCTGATAGGGGCTTCAGATCCGAAACACTTCTAATGTATGTGTCATTCTAGATGGCATGGACAAACAACATTTTGTCGTTTTAATTTGGAGGACTTGTGCCAGGCAGGATCGGAATATAAATCTGGGTGTCATCGGTGCAAAAATGTAAATTTACATTCAGTTGACGGGGGATGTTGCCAATCAGAATCAGCTTTAGTGCCAATTAGGTTTACACATATAAGGAATTTGCTTTGGTATTTTTATGCAAAAACAGTAAACATAGTATAAATATAAAGAAAGATAAAGCAATTACTTCAGGTCAAGGAACATAAATATAAAATCTGAAAAGAATATGAAAAAATATTTTAAGACAATAATAAGAATATGTATGAAAATAATGAAGAATATGTACAATATGACCGTTATTCAAATTACAGTTTGTGCAATGTGTAAAACATTTACATGGGATATTTACAAGAAGGAGCATGTACTATGAAAAAAGCAGTGGTCCTAAGACAGAGCCTTGGGGTACCCCACAGGAAAGGAAATGACAATCAGAGAAAGAGTTGTTGTAAATAATAATGTGTATTAAGTATGAATGAAACCATGTGAGCATTCATTACAATACTTGTACTCAATAGCAAACTGCCACAGATATTAATCTCAGCTCACTTGGGTTTGGATTCTCAGAGGGATGTTCTATACAGACCATGTGTGTTCATATGCTCATATGTAACATTTATCTCTTTGCATGTAATTGCCTATAGAGAAGTATTCCAGACTCATGAAATTACTTCCATACATGGAGCTTCTTTGGTCAAATTGGTACACCGCTACTTTGCTTGTTGACTTGATGCTCTTAAATACTGTTCTTTTATTCAGGGACCCAGTCACCAAGGATACGTCGAATTTAAATTTAATTTAATCCTGCATTTCTCCTCCCCTCGTCTTTGATGTGACCTTCTGTCGCCCGTCATCCATCATTCCAAAACACAGACATCCTGAATAGGCTTTGATTCCGGTCTGAAAAAGAGGGAGGTTTCATCCCTGACTTGAATACTGTTTATAAGAAATGGAAAATGACCCACACCTCTGACACTCCTCTTCCTCTCTCTTCGTACACTTGCAAGCATGTGTGCATTACAGGATTGCTAGCATCAGAGCTGCATAGTTTGAGTGCTATTTCTGAAGAGAAACTGATAAAGCAGCATTGAGGGTGGAATTGGGCTTGCCTGTTGTTAAGGGCTGAAATAGGCTGCTGTTGTTAGAAATGTCTGAGCACTGAAACCTGCTGTGAGTGTTGAAATTTGATAAGGATGATCCCCCCCCCCCTTATTTAGAAAGTAGAACTGACATTTGAAGCTTTTTATTGTATTTCTAAACCTGATTAATCTATAATATTTGCTATCATACATATAGGTGCCATTTTTCTAATAATTGGATGTCCTGTGGAAATAAATTTAGGGACGTACAATATGTTCATGATCCTGTCACAGCATTCCTGTGAAGCTTGTTTGGTTTACAAACCTCTAGTTGATAAACGTTGTCACAGAAAGTGTGCAAGTCGTCTCCTCATAGGAGCAAGCTTAGCAATTCCCAGCTGGAGTCTGGGGGCCCTCAAAGGGTCAGGGCCACAGCAGGGATGGGACAGTGTCAACGCCGTCAGATTTGGTGAAATGCCACAGTGGGAACAAAGGCAAATGAAAGGGCTGTTCTGCCCTTTGATGCCGCAACTGAAGTCAAGGGCTATTGCCAAGAGGCATAGAGCAGTGTGAACACAGAGATCACACTGCACACTGAGACTTTGCTCCACAAATCACATTCCCTCACCTTTAGCAGCTGTTTCACTCAGACATATCTCAGGGTTGCAATTTTTGGAAATACTGTTGTTGTGTGGAAAAGTGTGCACATGTTCATGCACACATATTTGTTAAGAGCATAGCTGTGTATGTGTATATTTGTGAGTGATCCATTTACAGTGACCCTTGTTTTTATAGATTTTTATATTAACAATGGATCACATGACTGTTTATTGGGGAAAGGGGTCACTCATACTCACTCAACCAATAATTATCACTGGACTCTGCTGTTCCTCTGAGCTCTTCTGAGCTTTATGGCGTCTTTCAGCTCATTGTTTTGATTTTGCGGCCTGCAACAGTTTTGCCTGCAACAGTTTTGCTTGCAACGGTACGCTACCTGTGCAGCACAAAACACTAGCAGGGAGATAAATATTTCCCTCAAGGGTTAGTGGAGACTGAAAACAGACCTAAAAGGAGAGTGAATATTGAACTATTGAACATTCGTCGGGTGGACACAAACACAACTTCAAATGGATGCTAATATTGCTCTGTATTTCCTGGATGTTTACATGGGCAACTGTTTGCTAACAAGGTTACCATGTCAACTGAAAAGGTGATAATATGTCAATGTCCGATATAATTTATTACGACACATATTGCGTCTAGGAAATGATGGATCTTGACTAGATTTTAAAATAAAGTTCAGTGGGTTTGAACAATGCTGCTCCATGTAATATAAGTTTGCAATGATAGATCCACTTAATAGTCAGCAGGATGAAGTGAATCCTTTATTGGAACTTTCTACTGCTGCTCCTGCTGTCCATTGTGCTGAAAGCTTGCAGCACTTCAGACTTCAAGTGTACAATGCAGTTCATTGTCTTATGAGTCCTATGTTGCTGGGAGACTTTCAGCAGCTCTGTATGAGATGGCTTCTTGTCAAGCAGGCTGGTCACAGTCTCAACGTCTTCTTCAAATAGAGACGTTGCTGAATTTTTAATTGCTCGTAATTTGTTTGATTTGATTCACATTGCATTCCATATCTCTTGAGCACAGCAAAGACAAACAAAACATCCAAAACAAATAAAATCCTATTGTTGCCCAAATGGTGCTACTGCACTTTTATTTTAGACTTTCATTAGGATAAACCCAACAAAAGCCCCAAAACTCTTTTGATATGTAGTTACAGTACCATTCCTCTTCTCCATACTGGCCCAGAAGTGATCTCTTTCTTAGTGACTCCAAAAGAAGAAATGAGGGACAACATCCACAGTCCACATTCTGTGCAAAAATGAAAGTTCACCTGAAGCTAATATCAGTCTTCTGCAGTCTGAGGTTAGTCACATCAAGTGGGTATCTTCCAGAATCACTGTCTTTTTAGAACCAAATTCCCCCATCTCTTACATTGTAGTCACACTAGGAAAGGATCACTTTGTGCCAGTATGGAGAGGAGGAATGATAAACTCCACTAACTCTTTCAAATACAGATTCTTGATTAATCGATTTATCATCTGGGCAAAAATATCTCAGAAAATAGAGAAAAATGCCCATCACAATTTATTGAAGCACAAGGTGATGTCATCAAATATTTTCCTTTTGTCTGACCAACAGTCCAAACACCAGACGATATTGAGTTCATGATTACATAAGACAAAGAAAAGCAGAAAATCCTCACATTGGAAAAGCTGGAACTAGGCAAATTTTGGCATTTTTGCTTGAAAAATTCTTCAGTTATCAATACAATTGCTGATTTCTGTCAATTGACTAATCGATCAATCGACTATTCATTTCAGCCCTAGGCATGTGAGTATTGAGTATTAACATACAATTGAAGAAATCTGACTCCATCATTTAACCGTTTTTAAAAGAATGAGCATACAGTGTTTACATACAGGTTCCTCTATGTTAAAGGCATAAAATGCTTTTTTGTATACTCTATTTACTTTATTTTAAGAGTTCAGTATTTAGGAAACTTGGAGATAATATGATCGCATCAAGTGACATTCTCTCTTACTCTCTAAGGTACAATGCCATTATATTGCAAAGTGACAGGTCATTTGCATAGTACCAGTCCCCAATTAAGTGTTACACCCACAGTTGCCAAGAAGAAAGGAAACAAAAAAAAACTTATTAGTGTCTGATCTTTGTGGAAGTTTCTTGAAGTGTAAGAACTTTTAATCTGATGGCAGATGCCGACAAGCAGGCTCCAAACAGCCAGTGCAGGTCACATCGAGGTTGTTGACAGTGGACAGGCCCTGAGGTCTGAACGAATGATTATTTAGATGAGGCTGCATGATTAGAAATCTCTCTCTGCCTTATCTTGGTCCCGGTCTAGCCTTCTCATGTGGATAAATCAAAGTCAGCCCCTAACAGAGTCTCTGTTGCTCCTCTGTCTGCAAAGTCATTAATCCAAGGATGTGGCCCATGGGGTTCTCTCCTCCTGCTTGACTCAATAGCTGTTACATGAAAAATAAGCTTATTTTCTCTCTCCCTCGCCTCTCCCCTACTCTCTACATCGCTCTTTTATTTGTTCTAATGGGCTTCTGCTCCTGGTTTTCACCCAGAGGATAAGTTACGTGTCCTGCTGGGGCTTTTCAGTGGGATTGTGTGTGCGTAGCGGCGCTGTAAATTGCTATGCTGTGCCCTCACTCTGCATTGCTCTAGGGGCACATTCACAGAATCTCCCACTCTGTTGGTGTGATTTGTGTCTTCTTTGTCTTGTCTCCAACACGTTACTTGTACTACTTGACTGTAAATGGGGTGTATAAAGACAAATAAAATAGAAACAAAGGCAACTGGGTCCTGTCATGCCTCATTATCCTATATACATCACACCCCTGTTGTGCGTTTCGGGGACACACACCCTTTCTGTTCTCCTCTGTCTCGCTTCTCTCTATCTCCTTAATTTTTTTTCCTTCAACGCCCCCACCTCCCTCCTTCTCTCTTATCATGGCCTGGAGAGGAGTTGTGAAATTTCTGACATTCAGATTTAGAGGGGCTGGGTGATGGAGGACAAGAATAGTCTCCCGAGTTCCTGCTGGAATCTTGTCTGTCTTTGATGAGCGAGTTATACAGTGTCAGCACCCCCGATAATAATAAGAGAGAATCTCATTTGTTGCATTTGGTTACGGAACAGTGGCTGCCTCTGCCTATGCAGAGCTTGTTTCTGCTCCATAACCTTATAACTGTACTGACCAGTAATATGTGCACAACCTGAAATGGAATAATGGACAGTGTCATGAAGATAAAAGGAGATAAAATCTTAATGCTTTGTTTGTGAGCTAGTGTGTCTCTCTCCCACTCCTATTCTCTTTACTCTCTGCTGTGAAACTCATCATAGTCAGTACGCAATTTTGCTTGTAAGGCAACGGAGTCTATCTGCTTAAAATTCAAAGTTGTCTGTGTCAAACAGTACTCTCAAACAACCCCTGAGACACTCAGCAGCTTGAGAGGATGAAAAGTAGTTCCTCTGGCTGACAGCGAGGGGTAGTGTTGCTCCAAGACAACTTCATTAGTCTTTTGCCTTCCTTTTCATTTGGCTTCCTCTTTCCTGTTTGCCATTCTTACACAAAACCCTGAATACAGTGCGCATGTTGATTATTCAGCTTCATAGGGTGTGGTGAACACTGCGCTATTTCTGCATTAGAAATTTGGAAAATGCTCTTTAATGGCCTTCAAAATACAATTAATGAAAGTCATTACTTTTTTTATTTCCAACTGATGATTTTGTGATGCTGGCCTTAACTATTAGCATGTAGCACATGTCACACAAAAGATTGTGTTGTCTGAAGCAAAGCAAAAGTGCATTTTATCCAGCAGAAAGTTCGACAAAAAGGAAAATGAAAACATGATTGTGGCCATTTCAGGCCACTGAGGCAGAGCTTGTTGTCCTTGCGATTTTGTCAGGGGTGTAGTTGTGCACACAGCTGGTAAATATTTTATATGCCTGTGTCCCGCTTTGCTGTTCCCACAGGGAAGGGACTGTACTGTAACTATGTAATAGCTCCTTAGCCCTTAAGACCCACTTAAGAAGAGCTGTTGCTGCACTTGAAGGTTTACTGACTATTCTCACCTGAAGAGAGTGTGGATGTTTGGATGGCTACTACTATAGAAGACTGTGTTTGTGCTCAACTTGCAGTATATCAGCTGCTGTGTATTCAGGTAGTGGATCAAGGCAGCAATCTGTTGTTGTGATTTTATTATATTATACTATTATAAGCCTTCTGTGTTTTTTTGTCTGTATTGTCCTGCCTTTGTCAAATACAAACTATCAGGGTTCAAATTGAAATTCAAATGTATTGATATATTTTTGCACGTAGGCAGGCGCATTCATGTATGCGTGTGCATGTGTACAGTACCACCAAGCCACGGTGTAATTCGAACACTGCAAACTATTGTAGACAAGAAAATCAATGCCAAGTTTCGTCTAATCACGTTCCTTCCTATAGTTTGTAACAATTCGATCTATGCAGTTATTGTTTCACTCTCCATAGTCTTCCTTCATCCTCACAGCATATTTATAATTTTCTACTAGATGTAGTGTCTCGGTCACAAACTTCTTTACTGTGTATTGTAACTCTGTCTCTTGCTCTGGAGGTGATTTGGTAGTATTTATCTACCACTTCGACAGCAGTGTTTCAGGGTGGACCGAACCCTGTCTCACAGAGGGCAGCCTTCCCATTACTGTCCCCCTCCTCCCAAGTCAAATCCTCAAAGTCAAGGCTGACCTGCTTTAGAAGAACACTCCAGCCAGCCTGCCACATCTCCTGAATGAAACCTACGGACATAGACTAATTACACCAAACTGCCCTTTCCCTGTCACCTGCTTCACACAAATCACTCAATAGCTTTTTTTTTCTCTTCCCACATCCTCATGAAGGACATCTTTTGAGGGACACGAGAGAAAAGCAACAGTGAAAAGAGCTCTTGAAACTACATTACTGTAGCAACAATAACAAGTTTGTCAGCAGAAGTCTGGCTCTAGAGAACCATTCCCTTAGAGACATGACATTTCAGTGTCACTATCAGCCGAGGAACAGGGGCATGCTGACTGGAAAGGAGGAGATGCCATTTGTGCCCACTTTGCTCTAAATAAAAAAGGGATCTGACTGGAGGAGGATGCAAATTTATGCCTGTGGACTATATCGTGAAAGTACACTGGAATACTTTTCTAGTACAATAAATCTACATAAAAAGCTGTCACATCAAATTATCGTCAAATGTGTATATAAAAGACATTTACAAATACTTAAATAATGAGGGAGGCTGAAACACGTCTGCTGAGAAGAGATTCTCAACAGCTGTTGCATTCAGGCTCAAATATATTTGTCTTTAGCCCTGAGGTCATGACCCAGATATATCAGATTGTACTCCTGTCGTATGTTGCTCTTTTTCTGCAACACTGTCATTTCATCTTACAATACAATTTTTTGTCCCAAACCAGCTCTTTAGGTCCATTTTCACAAAAATAAATTATTGTTTTTTTAATAGAGATAGAGAATACTCAAATGACAAGCATCAATGCAGGACAGTTAGTATCAATATCAATCAATGAAGGACCTTGGTGGGGATATACATGGCACATTGCTGTGTCCTCTCCTCTAAGCTTCTGATTTGATTTATAGCACATGTCTGGCCAGAGTCCAGTCAGACCTAATAGAATCACAAAAGGTCAATTGGGGAGTCATCAGGGCACATCAACATTAGCACTGATGCGTAGGGGGACAAGAGGACAATCAATGCACTTGAACCGGACAGGGCAGGGAAGGATATAATGTCTCATCATAGCAGAAAACTTAATAATTTACTCAGATAAACAGTATATAAGACAGTCAGGAGAGAAGGCAGCCAGAGGCAGAGGGAGGACATGAAAGGAGAGAAAAGCAGAGGGGAGGATGGAGGGAGAGAGAGAGAGAAGGTGAAATAGACAGGAAAGAAAATGAGAAGAGAAACGAAAGAGGAGATATGAGGAGATGCAAGATTGTCCTCTCTTGTTTAACTATAAGCAGACATGTGCTCTGCCAGCAGATCGACAAAGATATCATTTTCCACACACCCTGATGTAGGTGTCACTTTGATAAGTCTCTCTATTTGATTTGTTAAGGACGTTCAAAAGAAATTAGGTTGATTTTGAGTGGTAAAAATGTCTTACTTTGTTCCTTGGGAAGAAGTGTGATCACAGCAAAATCTTTGAATGTCGGTTATTGAACTGGAATTGCCAGATTGAAATAGGTCAGGTAACATGAGAGACTTGAGTACATCAGATAATCTGGCTCGCCTTATTTTCAGTCCTACTTCAGTGGGAGTTTTCATCTAAGATGTGAACCAGGTAATTTGATAACAACCTAAGATATTGTTGTGCAAAATTACTTGTCCGTTTGCAGAACAGAAGAAGTTTGGTTTAAAATCATCAGGTTCTAACAGCAGTCACATTAAAATGAAAAGGAGGTGTGCCAAAATAGTGTCTGACATAAGATGGCATGGCTCCTTGGCATTAAAATTCCAATACAAACTTTCTGCCAGATCACTGAACCCTCCCAAAGGGAAGAGAGAGAAAGAAATCAGCCCTGAACATGAGCAGCATTCCACTTAATATCAACAGAGATTTAAAAAGTTGCTTAATATTGTACATAAATGATTAAGCTGGCACATTATAACTTAAGTTTAGTGACTGGTGCCTCTATCATGGGTCATGCCAGTGTCTCTACATGAAGCAGATGTTTGACTTTGATGTTGAATGCTAAGTCATTTTCAAAATGCATATACTCTGGTGTGTTGTGTTAAGTCAAATACAGTAGAGCTGCAACGATTAGTGTAGTCATTGATTAGTCGATCGATATAAAAGTAATAACTATTTAACTCACGGTAACTGTTTTGATGGTTGATTAATTGTTTAAGTCATTTTTCAAGTAAAAATGATAGCTTCTTAAAGGTGGGGATTTTGTATTTTTCTTTGTCATTTATAATAGTGAATGAAATATCTTCTGATTTTTAGACTGTTGGTCAATTAAAACAAGCTATTTGAATACCAATATCACCTTGGGCTGTACAAAATTATAACAGACATCTTTCACCATTTTCTGACATTTAATAGACAATCCAAAAAATAATTGGCAGATTAATCAATAATGAAAATGTTCGTTAGTTGCAGCTCTAAAATAGAGCTATGTCAACAAAGGTCTGTAGCAAAAAATTCCTGTCCCTAACCTTCAAGTGTGTTGTTACGTCTGCATACATATTTCTCACAAGACCCATTCTTGAGCAAAGAGCTCTTGTGATTCACGAGAGTCGCTTGTCAGAGTTGAACAGCAGTGAGAGGTTGCCTTTATAGGACATAGGTAGGAAATTTAAGTATTTTGTGCCAGTGCTGAGAAATAGTCCTGTTTGTTTCCAGGACAACAGGGCAGCTGGACGCACCTTTCTCTTACTCTGGCGAGATAGGAGCTACTTAGTCAGAGAGCACGAAGGAGACACAAAGAGGGAGGGCCAGGATGTATACACTGAGACAAAGCACACACACTCGATGAGGGCTGAGACAAGGAGGGAGGAGAGAAGAGAAAGAGTTGGAGGTGTAGAAAGAGATAAGAGGAGCATAGCAAAACGAACAGCGATAGAAAAAGGAACAGAGTATGACTGTTATTCTTTAGCCTCGTGTTGCAAACTGCACCGATATACTGCTCTCACCTGGGAAGCCTCATCAGCTGTTCAGCAGGATGCCTCAGAGGAAAAGGAGTTTCACGTTTGGAGCTTATGGAGGGTAAGATAATAGTTTTTCATCTTAATTCATTGTTCTGAGTGTACAGTGATTTTGGAGTTTGCCCGCTTTTTGTATGTGGCAGTGTTAGTGTACCTGTTGCATCTTGTTACTAACCCATCTGACTCTGTCACAGAGGAGTAGTGAGAGGAAGGTGTGAGACTGCTTTGGGAGTTTCATTGCACCTGCTCAGCAACTGCAGAACTAGATGACTCTGACAAGGTCATTGACTGTCAGCCGTCCTAATTTGCAGCTTTAAACATTTAAACATTAATAGTGAATAGCTGCCAAGATGCTAAAATAATGAGATCAGTGTGTTAATGTGTGAAGCAACAAAGGGAGATATTAAAAAGATTGCTTCAGTGCAAGTGCAGTCAGATGTTGATTGATTGTCTCGGTCATTGTGACCTTTCCATGGTGGCATGTTTTTTAAAGACTTTTCAGATGTTGCTGGTCAGACAGTGCAGACTACTCAGCAAAATAACCTAAATTTATCATATTGAGCACTGTAAAACCACTGGTAGATTAAGAGAATTAGTCAGCCCATTAGTGGTAAATAAAATGATCAAGACACAAGGGGACTTTTTCATTACCTCTGGAGGGCTGCCTTTCCCCTCCTAATATATTTTGGGGAAAACAAACACATTAAAAACAAAACACTGGTCGTTTATCATCAACAAAAGTGGTGTGTCATTCTCAGAAAGACAATTAAATGTTGGTAATATTGAATTATTGTAATTAAAGGCTTATTTAGGTTGTGTATTTCACTGTGAGGAAATTGAAAGTGAGCTGCATCTTCACAGTAAATAAGTAAAATATCTCATCAGCATGGAGGAGGGTGTAAAAGAGGAAGGATCCTACTTTCAGTAGGAGTCAGTCTTGCATGTATATCAGTGATGATTTTGTAGCAGTCAGAATGTGAATCAAAGATTTGAAAATATTTTGGATTATGAGCAGTGAGCCGTTCAGCCACACAGTGCGTTACAATTCATCAGGCACTGAAATCACTTTTACTGTTGTGTTTTGCTGCTCGTGGGCTCTGCCAAGTCTCCCTAGAAAACAGTCATGAGGCTCAATTTGACATTTCTGTGGTAGAAGTCAGGTTGAGTGCACAGACAGATCCCGCCAACCAATAGAAGACGAGGAAGTGCTATGTAGGGCATGGAAAACAACATTTTTGGAACAGCAACAACCACTTTGTTACCAAAATGTGCAATGAGAATGAGGAATAGTAGTTGAGGAACAGTAGTCAAAAAACAAGTGTTATGCTGAAAACTGCACTCGAAAGGTAAATTTGATTTAACTACTACTACTACTACTACTACTACTACTACTACTACTACTACTACTAGAAAGTTGTATTTTATCAACCTTTCTTGCTTTCAGGTAATTGTCTGGATCTATACCCAATGGTATTACACATCACTGATATGTCTGTGAGCTTGGACTTGAGGTGCAACAAGGGCCGTTGAGGCTGTGTTAACTACAATCACTTTTTTCCCTCACTGTATTCACCATCAGTTACAGTAATTTAATCACATTTAGTTTTTTTTTAGTGCCACAGCAATCTCTGGCCTCATGTTTCCTTACATAAAATTGATTCCATTGAGTTCAATCGATGGATCGGTGCATCCCTACTTTTCATGTAAACCACTGAATTGTAGGAAAGCTCTACCTGGGTGTGTAGAATGGTAATTGTTAATTGTTCCATGAAAATGTATTAAATCACTAATTAATTACATCAGTTTTCAAATGAGAGCAGTAAAATGAGTGGATGCTCTTGCAAGTGTAGCTTGGCTGAGCACAGCTCTTTTTCAGCCTGTCCTTGTTCACACGGCCCCAAACTGTTTCCAAAGAAGCTCTGCTGGAACAGTTTGATAGTTTACTATCTTGCCTGTTGAGGGATTGTGTTCCATATTCATTTACGTTGCCCCAAATTTCCCCCTCCATTTCTGATCCAATCTGATAAAATTCTAGTCAGAGACCTGCACCTCTAATTGCTTCAGGATTCTTTGAAAGCATGCAGCTGTCTGAGATGAATTAGGATGTTTGTTTCAAGAAAAGAAATTAGGTTTTTACTTTTTCACTTTAATGTGTGTAACAGATTTGGTTTGTTTTGTAGTTGTCAATAAAACGTGTCCCTGTTGTTAAAAGCCTTGTTGTTGAAAAGGAGTCTCTCCGGGGAAATTAATGCCTAATGAACAACAGGGAAAGGATTCTCAAACAGAAATGGATGGAGCCCAGATTTGGACCATCAAATTACCGGTCTACATTTGTTTCAGAATCCGTCTTTGAAGAAGTTATTTTGTTGCAGCATAATTTCCGCATACAATTTAATGGAAATTGCCGTTAGCACATAATAACGTGGCTGTTTCTACAAAACGCTTGTAAACAACTGCAAACAAAAACAGTTGAGCTAAAAAAACAACTGGAAACTATGCCTTATTTGAGCATCAATTTTACTGTCTCCTGTGCCAGTTTCCCTGTTGATGTAACATTAATGTAAATTGTGAAGTGGGCAATTAAAAACAATAGATGGTTGAGAACAGCTATTTTTAATATTGCTTCCTACGTGGATATTCAGTGAACTTTGTCTATAAACTTGTATTTAAATCCATAAACCATAGGAACAAGCAGGAGAGGTCAATAAACACCTCATAAACACCTCTACACAAGCTTAAAGCCTTGTTTGATGTGAGTGACTTGCCTATTTTGAGATTTTAGGAGAAAGCTAGTCGATGATGCTGGTGGTTTCACAGACTTAAAATTACAGCTGGCTGGTTCCATGCTGTTGAGTAAAGTCAGCTTTAAGCCTGAAGACACCTGGCAAATTTTCAGTCAAGTGAAAGAGTGTAGGATTGTGCACATAACCTACTGCTCTGTTACTGTTTCCCTTGCAGGTATTCTACCTACCTGATGGTGGTGTTGAGGAGGGGATGGTGTGATTGTGCACCCAGTACACCTTTACTTTCAGGCATTTTAGCTGTTCCGCATGTATTTGTTTTTCATGGCTCTGGTCCATGGGAGGTGGTTGTAGACCTTGTGATTTATTTTTTTTGGGATGTTTTTGTTTTAAACGATGAATAGATTAATTGAGAAAATAATCTGCAGATGAACTGATGAAAATAAACATTAGTTGTAGCCTTAATCTGCATGCTGATACAGTTGCATTTAGTGAGAGATGTCATCTTCTTGCTCAAAGACCCTGAAATTAAATATTTCTCTATAACATGAAACATTCACGACTAAATAAGCAACATCAAAGTTGAGAAAACATTTTTGGATATTATTTATTAAGAGTTTAATGCTTAAAAACTCAGTTAATCTGTTTCATCAGGACTAGGTGTGTTTGGATTGATCAGATTTGATTGACAGTGACATGCCATATTATCGGTAGAATTTGAAGCTTGTGTTCAGAGTGTTGCCAAGCATAGCTTTAACTTCAGAAGATCATTTCTCAAATTCATCAGAACAGACTTTCCAACCTCGCTGTCTAGCCAGTCACATCCACTTACTTGGTTGATGGGGTTGACTGAAGGTCTGTGGCTATTAGGGATTAGATGAGAACACAAAGCTAATGGTAGTGTGTGCGTGTATAAGGCAAAAATAGGTAAAAATCGATGCTCCTTCTATTCACATGATTTTGAGAAGATTGAGAAATGTTTACTATTTGAATTATCAGGATGCTGCCAAGCTGCATCTTTTCCCAGCAACCAGCCAAATTCTGCCAAGGGTTTGCTTGTCACTTTTACTAAAGCTGCATTCAGTTTAGTCCAATTATTCTAAAAGGTTTGATGTCAGCTCGAAAATGAAATTAGCTGGTGAAATTCTAGTTCACTGCCATCTCTGTAGATCCACATACTGCATAAACCAGCTGGACTTTACTACTGCTGTGCATGTTGGAACCCCACAGCCCTTATTTATCAAGTCTAGCAGAGGAAGAGTGCTGATGTAGGATAATTATGTAAGTGCTCTTGGTAACGCTTCCTTGTCCTTCCACTCAAAGAAAGCTTGATGAATACATTTAGTTGCATCTCGAATTGATTTCTCACATTTAACGTTATTCATGCTTTCTGTCTGAATGGCCCAATTGTCTATTGTCTCTTTTCCTGGTAGAGAAGGATGCATGCTGTGGTTTAAGTGTAAGTTTAGTCACTCAGCTGTCAGTGAAATCCACGTGATACTCTATCAAAAATTTGTGATTATAATACATAATAAAATAATCAATAGCAGTATCAACCTCACCAAGGTTATTTCAGCTCATTTAAAATCAACTGATCTTATACACTGGGAGACAATTAAGCTGCTTGTAAGAACATTCAGACATGGGGCAGTTAGATCTAAAGTGAGGTTATTAAAATGGATTTATATTGTCATAATAGCCAAGCCCATTTTGTTACCTTCTACCTATTTGTGTGTCCTTCCTAGAGTGAATGTCATGTGCCACCACAGTAGATGGAGGTGTAATTGTTTATGTGACGTCTGTTTCTCACTCCTGACTGTTAACACCAAAACAGTGTGTTGCCTGTGTCAGCAGGGGGATAATCAGCAACTGTATCGCTGACTGGCAAACTAATATTTCCATTCTCAACACCGGGCAACAAACAGCAAAAGAGCAGAGCCCTCACCAGCAACACGCATAATGTCACTGTTTGCATGCAAAAAACATTTTACAGTCATGTACAGGTGAGCTGTATCTAATGACCGAACCAAGTGGCAAGAGTGTGCACCGCAGAAGGTTCATGAAATGACGTGTTTGATGTCAGACACGCTGTTTGAGCACATACTGTTTCAATTTCTTACATCATCCCACCGTCTGTCATACAATTTTATCCAATATTTTTTACAGCAGACACAAGTCCTGAAATAGGAGATAGGGGAGGAAAGACGAAATGACAGGGATGAGGAGGGGGTAGCAAGACAGAGCTAAAAATAGAAACAGGTTAGTAAGCTATAGAGCTGGCAGAAACAAGAAGCAGAGGGATATCAGTGTGAAGACAGACATGCACAGATACACAGATGAGACATGTAACAGCCCTGGTTTTACCACTTAGCTCTGTCCTGCCACCCAGTGGTATGGGCATGTTATTGAATATTGACCCACTGCTCCTACAAGAGTAACTTAAAAGGGCATTTCAACAATTTAGTATTGCACGTCCATAATGTTGGGGGACTTACAAGAGTCAGATTTTAATAGAATGCTAAAAATCAAAACAGCAGAGGCTGAATTATCCAGAATTTTAATCCCTTGTATGGTTTAAACTCCCAAAACACTGGATCCTAGACTTCCCAAAATGCAACTTGATCTTTCATTAACCCCTCTTTGCTTCCTAAATAACCACTTCTTTCAAACCTCCAGTTTGTAATGAATTTTTTTTTTTTTTTGTTAAAAATGTCTCAAGTCCAAGCTGAGCAGACATCATCAGGGTTTTCAGTCTTTGGAAGGCTTCCACCAGATCCACAGACAAACATTATACAAATGTTTTAGGCCGGACCAGTAAACTGAAGTTCATGTGTAAAAACGGTGGAGTGCCCCTTTTAAATCTGAATCCACTTTCTTGAGTTAATAAATTGTAAGCATAGTAGAGCTGAAATGATTAGTTGATTAATTGATTAGTTGATTGTAAGGTTGTCAATACTTTTTTGATACCACGTGTTTACAATGATATGATTTCAGTTAAAGTGGTCATATTATGCTTTTTGGCTTCTTCCCTTTCCTTTTATTGTGTTATGTATCTTTTTTGTGCATGTAATAGGTTTGCAAAGTGAAAAAGCCCAAAGTCCACCTGAAAGGGAGTTACCCTCTCCCACAGAAAACACTGCTCCTGAACTATCCTGAAACCAGCTCGATTGTAGTCCAGCCTTTACTTCTGTAACGTATCTACGTCACTATGTAACGCGTCATAATGTTTCCACAAGTATACCTAAATATGAAATTAAAATAATGGTATTGTGACAACCTTAGCTGATCGACATAAAATGAACCGGCAACTATTTTCTTTTCAGTTCAAGCTGAAATACAAAACATTTACTGGTTCCAGCTGCTCAAATGTGCTCAAATGATTTGTCATATAAAGTGTTAATATTTCTGATGTCACCTTGGGCTCTGGGAAAAGGTGGAATTGTCACAACAGACATTTTCTAAACAAACCGATTAATTTGCGAAGGTAGTTATTTACCTTTTTTTAGGGAAAATCAAGTAGTGCTGTAGATCAAAAACAGTCTGTGGTGGTGATGAGGCAGTGGTGTGTGTCTGGGTTTGAATTAATTTTTTTGAATATATGAAGGGGGCATGTTCAAGCTAAAACAAGGTTTAAAGTTGCTCTTCAAGTAGAAAAAAACATACAGTATCAGACTGTGCACTCTGTTCTTATACATCCCAAACTCTCCTGGGCATAAATAAAGTATTGTTACAACTGAATTATAACTGAATAAGATGTCGTTCTATGACTGTTTTATGAAGGTGATAGTAAATCACATGAGATGTGCAGTAAGTGTTGCCTTTGAATGCATCCCTTACTCCAAATTCTCCTTGGGTAAATCTTAAATGGTTTGTAACATTGCAGGGAAACTCATTTATCATTTTAAAAAGTTTTTCACGAGATCGAGTAAGAAAAAATAATCAATACACTGACTTTCTGTCAATGTCAACAGATACTGGCAACAAACTGTAGGTGAATGGAAAGCAAGTATATTGGTTTTGTAGCACTTAACATGCCAAAGTCCCATAAGTTGTCATTTAACATTGAATTACATATTACCTCTAGAGAAATCTTGGAAAGGATGAGACTGGATATATTTCTTTGAGGTAGACAGTTTACTCAGATGACCCAGCAGTAACCCCACATGGAGTTGAAATTGCGTCTCCATGACACATTGCTATTGCACACTATACTTTAAACAAACTTCAGTTGCTTTTTCTCTCTTTGAAGGAGAATGTCAGAAGAGTGGCTTCAATTACCTTTGTTATTTTCATTGTGTTGTTTTATTGATGAATGAAGCAAGTGCCTGTGAGTGTGTTGGCATCAAATTATGACAATGGTAATTATTTGATTGGCTTAGCTCTGGGGGAGGAAGGAATAAGCAGTGATTATCTGTAGATTGATTGTCCACAACCTGCTGCTTCAAAGACTGATCCAGGTGGGAAAATTTTCCCTGCATCATTTGTATGCAAGTTAAATGGAAAGAGAGCATCAGCCACACAAAACTCCAAACACTCTGTAAATGTAAAACAGAGGAAAACAGCCAAACCACTTTGTTCTTTCTGGCTGCCTTTTATCTCCTATTCCCTCTTTTTATCTTCCTGGCAGTTAATTTTACTGATAAGCACACATACTTTCTCTTTATCTCATTACTCAAATCGACCCAAAGCAACTAAGCATAAATTTACCTTTTTATCATATGTGATATTTGCCTTTTTTTCTATACAACCTTCACTGTTTTGCCACCACCCCATTCCAACATTTCTAGACTCCAACAGTCTGCCTGCTTGCACGGCACATCAGCCAGCTGCCCCTTTCCATCTTTGACACAAACCCCTCTCTAGGTGTACGTAGTAACTGGCTGGCAGGCAGAGGAGTAGAAAAAGGAAATGGAGTGAAGAAAAGGGAGCTGTAGAGGGAGGCGATGCGGATCATATTCATCTGGCTTCATGGAGGCACATTGTGGTGTATATTGTTGAAAACCTTAAAACTGCACTAACCAATATTTTTGTATTAGCAATGGATCAAATCACCACGTGTACTGTGAAAGGGATCGTCTGCCTTTTGGGTCATTGAACATAGTGGGCCATTTAGCAGCTAAAGAGGCTGCAGTTTCCCTCAGGAGTTGATGGAGAGCAAAACAGAGCTTTAAGGAGAGTGAATATTGGACTGACATTTATCAGACAACTATCAGACAAGAGATTTGCTAAGAGATTCACCACCTCAAAGTGATAACATGTTAATTCTGACCAAGTTGTCCTTGAGATGGCAAAGCTAGGCCCATACAAATAATTTTATTATTATTCACTGAAAAAAAAAATCACCATCAAAAGGTGTTATCTTTACAAATTCCCCAATATCTACTATTAGTTGTACTACAAAAACGCCCAGTGTTGATTAAGAATTGAAACAATTTTAAATAATTCTTTGTCCACTCCAATAATAAAATGATTCAGTATCGTTCCATCAATTAGGTACTTCATACATCACACGTCTCCTTCTCCAGATGTTTTTCAGTAATTGTCAGGAATGCATAGGATAGGAACCAAGATTAATCTACTGTCACTTTTGTTTCTCTCTAGAGTTGACAAGAGCTTCTCCAGGACCAGGACCTTATGGTGAGTCCTCTCCTCATTGAAAAACAACATTATGCATCAGAGAATTTTGTTTCATGCTCGACTGCTTCCAACACTCTCTTCCCAAATGTTGCATTTCCAACTACTGAAGTTTTTGAGATGGAGGCTACAAGACTTTTTACCTATTCCACATGACAAACCACAGTTTTGATTAGATATCTAACTTCAATCATCTGAAAGCAGAATGAAACATAACTCAATTTTATATTCTTTATTTTTCAAAAGTAAAGATTGCACTATATGTCAGCATTCATATTGTCTTTCTGTTCCACCCATGTTCACGTTCAGCATGACATTCTGTTGTGTGCTGCAGCAATAAAAAATACATTTTCCATACAGCCAGTTGACTCAGCATGAGGAGCATAGAGATAAACTTTGTCCATCAATTTAATGCTTAGTCAGTTACTTGCTGGAAGATGTATTGCAACAGAGGCAAGCTTCTTCACTTTAACATTATCATAATGTGCTTTTTTGTTAGTGAAGACAATATGATGACCTGAGCAAAGATATAGTTAAAAAAGGTCTGGTAAGACTTCTATTTTTAGAGCAGTAAAACCATAAGCAGACCTTTGCTCTCCTTCATCTCAATCCCAGCTTTTTCCTGGCTCGTAATAAGATTTTCAATTGTGCATAAAATTATTTTCTCACTTAGCAAACCTATCTGCTCTTGTGGCTTTGGACATCTGCATATGATCGAAATGGAGATAGTGGAGCTTGTAATGTTCCCTTCTTGGCAGGTAGTCTCACAGAATGGATGGAGAAGGGAATGTGTGGCTGTAAATACAGGAGCAAAAGCAGATGGAGGGAGACAGGGAGCACAAGTATGTGTGTAATACCAGCTGGCCATGTAGGGCACATGCCTTTGAGATCTCATCCATCAAGGGCCACAGAAAGATTAATAGTAACGCTTTAACATGAATATAGCTTTGCAATATTTAATTTATTGTCTTGTGCAGTAATGAACCCATGCACTGATTTGTTTGTGGTGCTGTGAGTTATATAACTTTATATTCAAGTCCATGTTTATATAGTTTTGTGATATTTTATTGATTTTTTTATAATTAGTATTATTTTATTATTTTATTATAGTAATATGTAAATGTATTAATATACAATTTCTTATGGCAGCAAAGGCAGCAAATGTCAATGTCATCATGAACACCTTACCTTCTGTAATTATTATGGGTAAAAAGAGAGGGAGACTAAATATTAATTTTATTTTTTTGAGTGTTTGTGTGTGTGGCTGTAGAGCAATAGTGTATTATTTTGTTCAGGGGGTTTTGTCTTTTTGTTTACAAGGCTCTCAGCCATCTCGCCAGCAGCTACAAAAAAATGTTTCTTCATAATTATACATCAAATGGGCTATAAAAACTAAGTCATAATGAGTCTGGAAAGGACAATGGGAGGGAAAGGGGAAATTGAAGGTACAAGGATGATTGAGGCTCATCAGAGGAGAATACACCCTTACACACCCACAGAATTTCATTATGAGGATTCGGGTTTCTCTGTCTGTAGCGCATACTAATGGCACCTCAGGGCTGGGCTGTGCAGTTGCTAGCTATCCACAGCAGAGCTCTCTGATTATAATCACTAAGTCATTATGCCAATTGTGTATATCAGTTTCAGGCTACACTTAGATTAAAAAGCCCAAGTATCAACAACACACTTAGTTTTTAATAATTCCTTTCTTTTGGGCTCTGGGATGGAATTCTTGAGGAGTTATTTTTTCTCCAAAACCAGGCTTTGTTCCAATGTCATATATGGTTGGATCACTTTAGAAAAGGTTTATGACTTAATTAGGACATGTCTCAGTTTTGTCCATAGGGAAGTTTGTGTGTGTCTCTCTCCATTTCTGTTACGTAGCCTGTCACACTTGCCTGATATCAGACAGCGGATACAAAGGTCTGGATCCAGGCAGCTGTCACACAGCTATTGTGTTAAGAACAGCACATGTCAGTGAGATTTACAGCAGCGGCTTAAAAACAACAGTGTCTGTCATTAAAAACTGGCTTTCCTGGATCCCCTGCAATGTCCCACTGCTTCAAATTCATCACAACATCACCCTCAATAAGCCAGGTGTAGGGGTGTGTGTGTGTGTGTGTGGGGGGGCTTTCTGTCACTCTTGCTGAGCACAGCCGTCTCCATCATCTCACCATGACACACAAACACTTTCTGTTCGTGTTGATGTGACTTGAGTAGCCCTGAATCATTTGAGCAAGTAGGTGCTCTTCATGAAAGGTGGGAACACGCTTATTTTACTGCGCTAAACTGCTCACAGTACAGTGTTCCCAATTAAACACTCATTAGCTTGATTGCTCACTAATGGTGGTGCTTATCTTCCTCAGTCTAATGCTCCTTCTCTGCTGTAATAAGGAGGCCAGGATAAATGCCATGACATTTATGCAAGAATTGTCATTCTGGATGTGGAAGTGTTTGTCCCTGACAACTCAACTCTGCTCTAATGGGGCAAAGCATTAGAATAGCATATTACACTTAAAATGACTGTCTAGTGACGCAGCAAATAAAGTGGAACAACATGATCAGCATTTCTATTGTAATCTAACTATAAATTAAAATAATTTCTTAATTAACGTTTGGTTAGGGACACCCCTTAAGGGGCTCCACTTTAAGAGAATGCGATATATTATGTATGTGCACAGTGGGAGGTATATCTGTTGCCTTGCAGCCATCTACTCTGAGCTGCTCCAGGGCTATGAATCTAAGCAACCCTTTGACTGACATGAGGAGCTGGGTGGTAATGAAGTGGTCCTCAGTGTTGAACATTGAGAAAGAGTGGGGCTAAGAGGCCTCTAATTGGGCATCTGTGTCTCTTCAGATTGCTGTTAATGGCCACTTTCCCTTCTAATATAGGAGTCAGTGTCCTGAGGAGAAAGCAAACAGGAGAAGAGAGTAGCCAACTGTAGCTCATTGGGCAGATCAAGGCTTGTATACTGAGTCAGGACATATCTTGACTGTCATTGGGACAAGCAAACTGTTTACATTTGCCAAATTAAACATTCTTGATGGAGGCTGCCGTTAAATGGTATATGCAAAATATAAACAAAATATTAGGGGAGCCTTCCCTATATTGTGTTGCACCCTATTTTGCCTCCCAAACAGCTTGGATGGCTTGCTCCATATCATCTCACAGATGTTCAGTTGGACTGAGATCTGATGGCTGAGCAGGCTACTGCATCAAACAGAATTCATTGTAATGGTCATTGAACCATTCCTGGACAGTCTTAGCCTGGCAATACAGGGTATAAACCTGCTGCTAGGGTTCAACAAGTTTGTGTTGTTTTTCTATGAGTCTCTTAGTCTTTTAGATCTGTTGCTCTGAACAGTGCAGCCTCCTCTAACTTAATTTTCCCCTCCATCTACACCGATTTAAGTGGATTCTACAGATGATATCAATTAAGAACCATAGCCTTCGCCAGGAGTTAGCTGGACGTGATTTCATTCAGGCAGCTTCAGTCCCCTCATCCCTCTGTCACCACCCCATCGTTACTTATTGTTTTTCTCACATCACAAAGTGTCAACCCAATCCATTGTTTCTATTTTCCTCATTTCACATTTGCATGTTGCTATCATACCCATCAGTTCTGATGATGTTTTCATTTGAGTGAATTTGGGACCACAGCTATGGCTCCTACTGGGATCATAGAACACAAGCCTCAGGCAGGTTTAAACAAGTGCAATTTAAGTATTTACAGTATGTGTGCACACAGTTTTATTTACAGTGGTTTGTGGCACACATATATCTAATCTACAGTACACCAACACATATTTGGATTTTACATAATAGTCCAGTTGTTGCCTTTGCGAAGGTGTGTGTTGTCGCAGTGTCTAAAAAAATCTACAGTAAACCTGACTAAAATCTTTTCATGATGGTAAATAAATAGGGCATATCCAATATTCAGCTTTTGAACTCAAAACATTACGCAATATACCTCTTCCAAATATGCAGTTGTTTCATGAAACCTCTTCTCTTATTATTCATATCTTGCATAATAAAATGAATGTGACTAATGTCTTTCAGAACCTTTTTTGTATCATTTAAAAGTGGGACAGCAGCACTCATTAAACAAATGTCAGTTGTGTATCTGGGAATGTTTCACAGAGCCAGAGTAGCTGAGCTTTATCTTTGCTAAAAAGTGCTGGGGATTTCGTTTTTTTAGTCAATGGACTGACTGTGTGCTATTTTGGCTGCATCAAAACCAGGCAGCAAAGAGACCCCTGCTGCGACCCAGACGGGTGTGTCCAGTCCTCAGTGAGTTCACAGAGGAAAACATTATGACCCAATGCTGTTGCAATGTGGTCTGCTTTTGCAGGTTGTGCAGAGGGCACAGTCAGAGAGAAGCGCAGTGATGATGGAGGTTATTTTTGCAGATGGGGTTCGCCTGTTACTCAGTGCACCTGTTCAGTTAAATACATGCTAGACTGCAGCTGCAATGGTAGATGAGAAATGAGCCATGCATGTTAGGATCTTTTTGAAGTTCTGTTCACTCTCTTGCCACACTTAACATTGTATCTTTTTAAAGATTATAATATTCAGTTTTAAGACACTGTGACAGACAGGTGTTGTTGAATATTGAAACGTGTTTTTGCTGACTCTCCATTTCCATACAGATTATTAAAACACTGATTATTATAATATTACAACACACACACAAGCACCTACTGTATATTATTCCAGTTGCGCTTCATTAGCTTCCTCACTTAATATAGACGTATTTAGCAAATTAATTGAAAAGCTTGGACTTATTAAGGGCGTAATGTTGCTTGCAGTTGTAGCCATTTAACATTATCAGGAGGTCGACTCCATGTAATTAGGCTCTATTACATCTCAGTTCAGGAGACTCTTCAATTATGCACTGCACATACCTTATTGAGTAGGATGACAGAGAGCAAAGGAGAATAACGATGGAGGAAATGATGCGTTTCCAGCGGCACTCATACAGTGTAGTATAATTGTTTCGCTCAGGCATGTATGGTTTGCTTTGTGGCATTTATGAACATCGTTCATAAATAGAGCTATCAAATCATTCTTCATGTGTGTACAATGACGTATATGCAGTAAATGTTGTCAACTACATGTTTCTAAGCCCATCTCTAAGGCACAAGTTGTCATTGGAGATGAAATGTGGCACAGACTTCTGTCTGGAAAATAGTGAAGACAATGTCTTGTTTGGTAATGAGATTTCTAAATGTCAGTTACAGCATGGCTCATAAACACTTGTAGTCAGCATTGGAAAATGGTTTCAGTTTTTGTTGATTTCCCACAAAGCCATGAATGCACTTCAGTGTATTAAGGCTGTAAGTGACAACTTTTGATTATCTAGGATGTGTGCTGGTTTTGTCCTTCAATATCACCATATTATCATGTCGTATTCCAACATTTCTTATTTAATTATAATTCTTCATTAGCATATCAGTATCTTCTCATTCTCTGTTTCAGTCTCTGCTTGAGGTCACCTATGTTTTTGTTGTTTCTCCTTTTTGTGCTCCTCACTCAGCAGCCAACATGCCCACCTGGAGCAGATGCTGACAGCCCTGCTTGTCCACATAATGATTCTGATCATCCAATTAGTCACTGGGGCACTCAGAAACACTGCAGAGTGGGGTTCGTTTCAATCCACTCAACATTAAATCAATTCAGGATGAGAAAATAATGTCAGAATATTAATTTAGAATGGTATATTAAGGAAATAAAATGCTGCTGATGTTACTTGTTTGTGTGTGTTGTTTGATTGAATATAAAGTGTACTTTGGTGTTCCTAGGTGCCAATATTCACAAGAAAACTGAGGTAGTTTCTAATTTTTCTTCCACCAAGTTCTGTTGTGGTACACCGTGGCTGCACAGAGGGAGTTGAAGTAGTTAGTCTCAGTTTATTATGAAGTACAATGCGTAACCAGGAGTGTGGAGGTAATCGCTGTGAGCCGGTAGACTGGGTGAAGCCAGCGGGCTGGCAAGAGACTGGGGAGAGCAGGCAGGCTAAGCAAGGACAGCGGGCTGAGGTGGAGCAGTGGAGATCCGAGGTGAGATCTTCCTGGAAAGCTGGTGAGTAACTTGGAGGCAGGTGAGAGGAACGAACCTGAACACAGGGAGTCACAGAGTTAGTCTTTATTTCAGATAACATAAAGGTAATTTTCCAGAAAGATAAGACAGAGGCTGAGGCGTAATACTACTTGGGTAAACCAACGATCTGGCAAAGACTGGTGAGGCAAGCCGGGTAGATATACTGCCAGGTATTGATTGTGGATGGAGAGTAGGTGAGCAGCAGCAGATGGGTAGAAGTTGTGTCAGTCTCTGATTGGAAGTTCACCAGAGGCAACATATACACACACACACACACACACACACACACACACACACACACACACACACACACACACACACACACACATATACAGGAGGGGAACCAACAACCAACACAAACCACAGAGACACTAGGAATGGTACAGCTGTACCATGACAAGTTCATTTATAGTACAGCCAGCAGTCTAAGTTTAGCTCCCAGTCATTTTTTTCTACCCCTCAAATTATGTGAAAATGATATCAGGGTATTCTTTTTGATAATTTTTAGTGCAATTTAATCATTTTGTGCTTCAACATTTTTACAGAAACATGTTTTCTAAGGAATGCACAATGCATGCTGGGGTAGAGTCCAGACTCACTGCAGCTTGATAAACTGTACAGAAGATGGATAGATGGATATGAACAAATCTGCTGCTATTATGGCCAAGTTAAGAAAAGGAGCCAAGCAGAGATTATATAGTGACAAATTTTGTGTAAATGTAAACATGAGTCTGGATTTTACAATGGTATATTAGGCCATTGTAGGTTAAAAAAATAAATTACGGAGCCGGGGGAGGGGGGTAATATTCCAAAAAAACTTTTTTAGATTAAAGTCGCAAATTTACGAGAAAACCTCATCATACCACAGACGTCGCTTGCTTGCTTTGTATCATGCCTGCAGTGGATGATCTAATCAAATTATAGGCTACTTTGCAATTGGATTCATTTAGCAATAAGGAAATATTCATGATTTTAGCCCAGACTCACCATACTGTCATAAGCATCTGGACTTTGAAGAGACGTTGCAAGTTAATATCAAAACTTCTGTCTTCTATTCCTGTGTGTGTGTATGTGTGTGTGTGTGTGTGTGTGTGTGTGTGTGTATGTATGTGCTAGTCAGTCAGTCATAACATCACCAACACTAATTGAGTGAGTCCAGAAATGAGAACAGTCAAAGTAAGTCTACATCACACACACACACACACTCACATGCATGCAAACAAACTCATTCTAACCTAATTAATTTTCTAAACACTTCCATACTTTATGGTCACTGCCAAGTGAAAACTCTCTCACCAATAGGTTGGAGGCTTCTGAGTTTTTTCTCACAAATCTATGACTTGATAATATCAGAACATCCAAGTTTTTTCTCATTTATTGATTTATGACTTTAATCTTAAAGATTCTGAGTTTTTTCATCGAATATTTCCCCCCTTCACTGGCTCTGTATTATTATTATTATTATTTTTTTTTTAAACTACAATGGTGAATACGCCGTCATAGGATATAATGGTTTTAGTAGTTACATTATATCAAATGTAAAGTGCACAAGACAACACTTGAGTGCAGTCTGACAGGAAATCAGGAAATTGTTGTGTTGGTGAACTGTGGATGAGCTACAGCCAGTCTTCCATATGCTACCTGCCCACTGATGGTCCTGTGGTTTCACACTCAGTTTGGGTCCAGGTTTATCACTGCCAAAGTCAATAGAGAGAGCCACCCAAACGCAAGGTAATTATGAGAGCCAGCGGGGTTCTGGGAGTGCTGACAACACTTGTGTTGAAGAACTGCTTCCTTTCCCACCTTTCAAGCCATGAGGGGAATGAGGGCCATGGCCAAGTCCCACACCCCAAAGCTATACACATGTTAATTACATTTCTGATAGAAAGTAATCTTGTTCCTCTTTTTCTCCTTAGTTTAAAGGTGCTCAGTTTTCTTGTAAACAAACCAAAGTTGTTGTGTTACGCACCACAACGCATTGTGTGTGGCATACGCATGTATACGCATCCTTGTGCACGTGCACAATACAAAGAAAATGGGGACCCGCTCATAAAACTATTGCTCCATAGCGCTACTAGTGGTCAAAAACGCTGTCTTTAACTACTCTTAAAGCGCTGGTTGTATTTTGTTGTCAGTAAATCTACATGGCCCTCAAATGCACACAACTACAGAATACTTGATATACCTAGTGATATGTGAAATGGAAAAGTTGTTGAGCTGGTAATGGTGAATATTTTTGTCTTTGATTCTTATATTTCTTGCACTGACCCTTTAAAGGCAAAGCAGGACTTGTGAACAAAAGTAAAAAAGATTCCCATAAAGATTGTACAGTAATTGTGTTTGTGCTGACCCACAAAGTTAGAAATTTTGACAGTAGGGGGAGTCAAAATTCCAAATCTGATCAGCTGATTCCACTGCCTGTAACTTACTAAACTAAGTATGATTTTTCTGCAATAATACAACATGTACTTTTCATTTTGCATCCCCCTGAATCTTAAAGGTTTCATCCATCCACAGAGCAGCTAGAACTTTGACAGAGAAGCCTTTGCCTTTTAAGGACAACTGTCTTTTTATATTGCCCTATGTTGCCTTTATGTTTTATGTGAAGCACTGTGAATTGTCTGCCAAATAAACTTTCCTTGCCTATTGACAACAGTTTTGACCTTTGAACTGAGGAGTTCACTGAGAGGATCAGCAACTACAGAGGCAGTTTTACAAAGATTTCAGCTATACCCTAGGCGTCACTAGAGTTCAAATAACATTGTTCGCACTTGTTTAAATGAGTGGAACCAAAGAAGTAAAAACTGCAGCCCTTTGTCTGAGACAGAGAAGGAGAAAAGAAAGCTCTGGAAAAGGCCGGTGAGGCTGCAGCTACCTTCCAGTTTTGAAGGAGGGGGACTTGTGCATGTTTTGTTGTCCTCATGTATATGATGGGTGTCACAAGGACAAAATTCTTGTAAATTTAAGTGTTAGTGATTCCTTTTCTAAGAATATTCTCTGCAGTTTGGTGGTGTGTAAACGTTAAATTCAGTCAGGCTGCCTCAGGAGAGGACTGTGAACAGAATGGGAAGCAGACAGTCACGATGATAGACAGAGAGGGGGATGAAACTAATGAAATGAGAAATGGAAAAAAAAGTCAGAAGAGTCTCAGCATGACCCATATATAATTGCGCTTGTAATTGCACACCGTCTGATTAACTTGACAATTCTGAATTCCCTTATACTCACTTGGAATAAAATACTGATAATTTGTTTAGTCAACCTCCTGACCTGGTTTGACTCCCGTTTGTTCTGCCCCATGTAAGCAAAGATCCTCTCACATCTTCAGCTCCACCCCACTGGCAGCTCAGAGACTTGAAACAGGCAGAAAGGTGTTGATTATACTTAACCTGTATTCTTCATGCTCCTTCTCTGCCTGTTGGAGCTCAACGTTGTTCAGGTGATTCCTGCCCTCCCTGGGGTAACACTGTCTTCCCCGGGTGAGTGGTAGAGCAGGTTATCTGGGACCTTTACTGGAAAACCACAATGTAGGTTATCCATTGTATCCCAGAACCTCCTGGGTAGTAAATAAAAAGAAAACAGGCTTTGTGTGTTCCTTTCATTGTGACATACTGGTTTGTGTGTGTGTGCTTAAGCTAGCTCTGGGCTACTTGTAATATTATACACATGTGAGGGTGTGGACGAGCCAACATGCCGCCAAAAGGCTTGGCTCACATCCCCTTATGGGTTTGTTTCAGGGCCTGCAGCCTGTTTTATCGATTGGCACTACTACCATTACATTTCCTGCAGCTTGGTACTCTTAGTAGAACTATAACTGTAAGCTTAGCCTAGCAAGCAGCTAAATCTGCTTTCAGAGGTGATGCTTCAGGTTAAAGATGCAGGAGGAGGAAGGATGCACACTGGAGAGTAAGCTTTTCTGATGCTGTTTTCCGAAAAGTGGAGCATGTTTGGTAAGGTGATGGGTCATTTATTATATATGTCTTTATTTAGCTTTTGTTTTCACCTGCATTGAGTATATTTTCAATTTTATTTATATAGCGCCATTTCAGCAGAACTTTTTGTTCATTGCACTTTTCCTAAAGAGCAGGTCTAGACCGTACTCTTTATAATATTATTATACAGAGACCCAACAAATCCCACCGTGAGCTAGCACTAAAGTAATAATAATTGGGATGATAGTGATAGAAATAATAATGATAATAATAGTAACAAGACTAATAATAATAATTGTAGTAGCAGTTGTTGAGCAGGAACACGGGGGCAGCAGGTGGCCCACAATCACAGATCCAGACTCTGCAGCTCCAGAGGCAGAAATACCTGCTGAAAGCGACAGAAGGTGAGAGGAGAGAGACGAGAAAGCACAAAACTATGGGAGAGAGAAGATGTCGAGTTAGTAACATGCATTAATGGGATAAAAATGAGAGAGGACAGGAGGAGAGGAACTCAGTGCATTATGGGAAGTCTCCCGGCAGTCTAGGCATTTAGCAGCATAACTAAGGGATGGTTCAGGACTCACCCAAGCCAGCCCTAACTATAAGCTTTATCAAAGAGGGAAGTCTTAAGCCTACTCTTAAATATGGAGATGGTGTCTGCCTTCCGAACCCAAACTGGGACCTGATTCCACAGGAGAGGAGCTTGATAACTGAAGGCTTTGGCTCCCGTTCTTTTTGGAGACTCTAGGAACCACAAGTAACCCTGCATCCTGGGAGCACAGTGTTCTAGTGGGGTAATATGGTACTTTGAGCTCTTTAAGACATGATGGTGCCTGACCGTTAAGAGCTTTGTAGGTGAGGAGAAGGATTTTAAATTCTATTCTGGATTTTACATGAAGCCAGTGCAGAGAATATTGGACAAATATGATCTCTTTTCCTAGTTATTGCATGCAGCATTCTGGATCAACTGGAGAGTCTTAAGGGACTTATTTGGGCAGCCTGATAATAAGGAATTGCAATAATCTAGCCTAGAAGTAACAAACACATGGACTAGTTTTTCTGCATCATTTTGAGACAGGATGCGCCTGATTTTTGCAATGTTACGTAGGTAAAAGAAGGCAGTCCTTGAAGTTTGTTTCATGTGGGAGTTAAAGGATAAATCCTGATCAAAGATAACTCCGAGGTTCCTTATGGTGGTGCTGGAGGCCAGGGCAATGCCATCTAGAAAAACTATAACTTTAGATAATGTGTCGAGGTGTTCGAAACTGATTAGTTTCATCTGGCTTGATCAATAGATATAATTGGGTATCATCCATATAACAATGAAAGTTTATGGAGTCTTTCCTAATAATATTGCCTAAAGGAAGCATATATAAGGTGAATAGAATTGGTCCAAGCACAGAACCTTGTGGAACTCCATGATTATGGCGTGCATGGAGGACTCACTGTTAACATGTACAAACTGAGATTGATGTGATAGATAGGATTTAAACCAGCTTAGTGCGGTTCCTTTAATGCCAATTAAATGTTCCAGTCTCTGTAATAGGATGTTATGGTCAATGGTGTTGAATGCAGCACCAAGATCTAACAAGACAAGGACAGACTAGTCCACTGTCCGATGCAGTTAGAAGGTCATTTGTAATTTTCATCAGTGCTGTCTCTGTGCTATGATGCACTCTAAATCCTGACTGAAAATCCTCAAATAAACTGTTATTTAGAAAGTCACACAATTGATTGGCGACTGCTTTCTCAGAATCTCAGAAAACTGGATCTTAGAGAGACAGGGAAGGTTAGATATAGACCTATAGTCAGCTAAAACCCCTGAATCAAGAGTGGGCTTTTTAAGAAGATATTTAATTACAACTATTTTAAAAGACTGTGGGACATAGCCTGTTATTAAAGACAGATCGATCACATCCAGTAAAGAAGTGGTAACTAAGGGTAAAACTTCTTTAGGCAGCCTAGTTAGGATGTGGTCTAAGAGACAGGTTGATGGCTTAGATGAAGAAATCGTTGACGTTAGTTGAAGAAGGTCGATAGGAGAAAAGCAGTCTAAATATATATCAGGTTTTATGTGGGATAGCCCTGTATAAAAGTGCAGTGAGTGTTACAAAGTTGAGTCACAGCATAGAAATTTATGTGACGCATTCTGAATCATCGTTTTAATCTGAAAACGCCAACTCCTGTTGTGGATATACTGTAGGAGTATGCCTATCTGTGAGCTGCTCCCATATGCATTCTACATTGGACTTATTTTGGATGATAAAGTGATTTAAAATTTAAACACTTATTTGTAGATACCGTACTATGTTTGGTGCAGAGAGGTGGACATGAACAGGCAACATGGTATTGAAATCCACTAAATGCCATTTATGCAAGACTACTTTGTTGTGACTGCACGTAATGTGTAGTGATGTCTTGTACTGTCTTATGCATGAAGATCAGGAAAATATGATTACTCAGTAATACATTGGACAACACTGACCTGTGCTTATTCCTCTGTGGGCTGAGCAAGTAATTTTCTCCATTATGTGTGAGTGCGCTACAAAATCTGCAGCATTTGAGAGCTTTTCAGCTAACTGCCTGCCACTAATGTGTCAAATGGACAATGGGATGGTTAGGCTAATTTCTGCAGAATGGGTTTTATGATGTTGGAACAAGCTGTCAGAGCGAGGCAGATAATAGAACAGAGATTTGATGTCGCCTTTCAGATGAGGTAATGTCCCTTTCTTTTAAAAACTTGCTTTCAAGCCAAAATCCGGCCACAGCATTTTGTCCTATTGAATGAGCAGAATCTGTCATTATCTAGCAGATTCACTGAGGCAAATGCTAAGCAAGCAACACCCACAGCTTGGATGGGCAGCTCTCTGTCATAGCCAGATCAAGAGAAAAGAGGGGAGGTGGAGATGGAGATGGAAAGCGAACAAAAGGTAGACATCGGCAGGGAGAGCAGGAGATTGAGAGAAGGGAGCATTTGTGCTCGCCTCAGAGTAAAAACAGTCAGTTAAATGCATGCATGTATGTGAGGAAGGGGAAGAGAGGAAAACAGGGAGGGTCAGACGGAAAGAGAGGATAGAGGGAGGGCTGCTCTCAGCATCATCTGACAGAAGAGAGGCTGATCTCCTACAGCAGGTGTTGGAGGATAGAGAGACTGAGTCAGACACACGGAGGGAGCGATATATAGAGGAGCACCAAGTTGTTGAGGAGAAGAGACTGAGCTCCAAGTGAGGCAGCACTACAAACAGGTAAGCATGAATAGAGATGATAGAGTGCACTGCGCTTGAAGTGAGAAACTGTTGAAAGATAGGTAAATTGAGAAAGAGGGAGCTTAAGTCAATACAAGATGGACAGATAAGAGAGAGAAACGGACATATACGATACAAGCAGCTAAAGAAGAGTCTGCTTGTTGTTTAGCTTCGTGTCCAGCTCCAGTTGATCTGTCCTGATCTCTTCATCCTATGCCACTCTAGACCCTTAACTTTCTCTCTGTGTCTCTCTGTCTTCCTCTCCCTTTCTCTCTTGTTCACCCAGGAAGCGTCTGACTGGCATCGTGAGTAAATGACTCTGCTTTCATTGTGCATTAGCTGCTGTACTTGATTAGATTAGTTGCTCTCTTCTAAGCGGACCTGCAAAGCTTAGGGGTTCATGTGTACTTGACTCTCTCGGACTGTGTGTGTGTGTGTGTGTGTCTTTCAGTGTATGTGTGTGCATGTCTGTGTGGAGCTGGTAGAAGGAAAGATGAAGCCTAGCAAGACATTACTCTCAGAGCAAAAATATGATTCAAATATTATTTTTATTCTTAGGAACTCAAGCCCAGAGCAAGAATTTAATGTATAATGCAATTGAAAGGCAAAACCTAGCGCTGCTCCAGTGAAAATGAATTGGGAAAACAACATTCTTGTCTTATAGATTGCTTGGAGCTTTCACATTCAGAGCTTAATTTGACTGTTACGTCAACAATTATCAAGAAGGAAATGTGACAGAATGTCTGCAAAGTTTGTAATTTTGCCAAAGCCAGGTGCCAGTTCACTCTGGTTACATCAAGAGAGGAACTGACAGATGATGACGATGATGATGATGATAATAATAGTAATGATGATGACGATGACCCTATATAGTATTAGCAAACACAGTTACAGCTTTACACCCAGTAAATTGGCTGTAAGCAAAGCAAGAAAAATAAAAACACTTTTTGGCAGTCTCAGTTGCAAAGGGCCAATCATTTCTTCTTTTCAGCTCAGTCTTTTGAACAGCAGTTAGAGCCAACAGGCTGCAATCATGTTGGCAGATTAAGACAGATCTCTCCAAGTCTTCTGATTAACCATGACATAAAAGCATTGTTGCTGACTGACTGTCAGTTTGTAGTCACCGACTAATTTTCTAGGTGAGATGCATGCTGCACCAGAGTTTCTGTTTTTTTGTATTATTTTTGTTGTTTTGTAAAGTGAGAGGGAGTTGTATTTGGAGTATCATATCTATAAATCCCTGTTTAAATGAAAACCTTCCGATGTTTTTGGACCTATAATTATAGTATCACTAACTAATCACTGACTTACTGTCGTTAGTTGTTTTTTATCAGAATTGGGTTGCTGGATCATTAAGGCGCTCTACTACCCATCATATATATAGATATGCAGTTTCTGCATACATAAATCATCACGTTACCCATTTGGTATATAGTTACAAAGCAATGGATAGCACTTCTGATCTCTTTATTAATGCAAGTTGCCCCAAGGTCTTCTTTCTGAGGAGGACTTGTCTGCCAAAGCCCATGCTAAAGCTTTAATGGACAAAGTTGCTCTACCATTAATAGACAAGGTTACTCTACCATAGCAGTGCTCAATCCGGTGATATCTGACTCTTCCTGCAGTGCCTGTGGCTATTTTGTTTGCCAAAGAAACCAATACATCTGTTGAGCTGGCACACATGCAGTAGTCATGTTCAGCCAGTATTTAGCCTGGGGTCAAGAGAATTTACCACTGAGAACCACTGTAAATTTTTGCTGATGAGGCTCCAAGATGAGTGCTTAAAATTCCCTGCTGTAGGATGATCGACGTCACAGTACACCACTCCTATTCTGCCTCAGAGACTTTGTGCGCATGCACACAACTCATTCAGTTAAAGACTTTACCATGTGAATAGTTAATTCCCCTCACTCGGCTGGTCCGTTCTGCAATCTTTGTTATCAATATCCTTTGTTACTACAGTGTGCGTCGGTGACAATGTAAGTTATCATAAATAATACCTAACGTTATACTTCATGGCACTACAATGAGCCTTTATATTAACCTCATAATTCTTTGTCTTTTATTATATGTTCTTTTTCACCACGTCAGTTATCTGGTTTTATAACATCTTTTTGATACCCTATGATGATTTTCTTTTTCTGCTGCTGTGATGAATATCATACTGACACATGCTGGTAGGCCTGACTTTCAGCTGACTGCAGTTACTCTGACTTTGTGGGGCAAAACACAACTGTTAAACTGATCATGAAAATGATCTGTACACTAACTTGTGTGGTGCAAAGTCAAATGCAATTACTACAATTACAATTATCTAAGATATTTAGGTATACATTATAATCGGGTTATCTGTAAAGATATAACCACTTATCACACGTTACAATCAACACATTACAATTACGATGTATTGGATGGTAGAAACACAGTATACCCACCTCTTAAAATAAAACTCTACCTTTGCTGTGGCCAACAGCATGCTAAGGATAATCGGTAATGACTAAGCATGAATCATCACTATATACTATATCGATACCATACAGCACAAAACATCTGTTGCGGTTTTATTTTTATATGTGGTAAATACAATAATTTTTGTACTTATTTTTTTAAGCCTTGTAAATCAAACATGTCGCTTATGAGACATGGAAGTTAAAGTCTTCAGTCCAAAGGTTACAACACCTACCCCTAAAGGAAACACATATTTTATTGGACAGCAGATTGTATGGCTGATACACTGACCATTAACATGTAAAATAATGGCTCAACTCTTGTGCTGTATCTGATTGACCTTGACCCTTTCCGCAACACAGTACAGATGCATCCTACTCAAATGTACAGTATGTTTTAAATTCAGTTTGCGGAGTATTCAGTGTTGCCCAGCTCATTTATATTTGCAGGTGCTGTTCAGCCTGAGCCGTCATTGGACTACAGAAAGCTGGAATTCTTATCAGAGCTCATGACCCAGCAGTCTGTGGAGGCAGCAGCTGGCAACACATAGGATTAATCGGCAGATTTAGTTTCAGAATGCTTTGTGTCTATTTTAGAAACTTTCTTCTGCCAGAAATAAACATAGAAACATGTGATTCTATCATGAAGACCATCGTAATTCAGCAAGCAAAGGGCTTGGAGGTGAATACCATTATGTTGGAGTTTTGCTTACTGGTCTACCGACATAAATAGCAAAGTTAAAGTTAACCATTCGTCCCTTGTTTGCTCTGGTGCCTCATGTGAGAACTTTAGAATATGCTATTTTGAGTCACTATTGGTGATTAGCAGCGTGATGAGAACCTGCAATGTGAAAAAAAATACATTCAACTGATTTTACATTCCATGATTGCAGAAGGCATTTGGAATTAAACTTTGTGACTGTCTTTTTAAAGACAGTCACAAAGTGCTTAGACACTTGGAGCTCATCTTTAAAAAAAATAAACAGCTAATATTTATTCATTGTATTGTAGATTTAGGGTTTGTTTTTTCAAATGGATCATCTTTCAGTGATTCAGGGAATAGGTAATGTTGCTAGGTGACACACATTTATACAACTGCAGCGGTAACAAGAAATCAACCTCAATATGGAGAAAAAGGAGCAAGGATCTTTTATTAACATTGGTATGAGCAATGTGTCTCTCTTTGCAAAGGAGAGAGAAAAGTGACACACAGTGATACACTCTTTTGGCTCTCTGCATCCACGAGATTGCAAGTAGTTAATGAGACTGAAGAATGAACCTTTCACCTGGGATCATGTGTGAGCAGCTTGGCAATAGGTGGCTCATTGTTTAAGCTGGCTAGATAAGTGTTGCTTGGGATGTGCCTCCAGTGTGTCAGTCATCCCACCATCGTGACACAGTGACCCTGCCACCTGGCTGCTGCTGTGCACAGGATTGACCTGTGCCAGTCACCAGATCCAAAGCTCATTAGGACACATCAGATCATTTAATTCAACTTAATAAAACCATTGATTATTTATATAACTCTAGTTTACCGTAAATTGCTATAAGATACATAAGATTATTAACACAATAGGGCTTTCTGATGACATTTTGGCTTGTCCATTGCATATTAGTTGCATTATTAATGTAAATGATAACATTAAAATTAATAATGGCTGATTTCCAATTAGGCCACAGTGCAATTGGAACTGGTGATTCCAAAATGACAGACAAACGGGGGGGATGCAGAAAAGGGACTTATCACCCTGTTCAGCTTTAAAGAATATTTTTTTATCACTGATGGAGTAGGCATATACTGAATAATACAAGAGGATTTGTATCAGGATTCTGTCGGCCAATATTCATGAAGTCAGTTTGATCACGTTTAATCGCACATTGAAGAATGACAGATTTCCACCAAGTGAAATGAGAGATAAACCTTAGTAACAACCATTAGTCCAGACTGTAGAGTACAGTTAATATTTTCTCCACACTCTTTGCATGCTAATTATTGATCTACTGCACCAGTGCATCTCAATGCCTTCGCAGCAGATGATGAATTACTGAATATTCTTCTTTGATTTGAGACTTAATAAATCCATATCATACAGTATCATCCTGTCATATGTCAGGATGGTGGTATTTGATAACGCATGCTCACTGTGATCATCAGAATATGCCAGCCTGGAATCTCTCCCTCAAGTCAAACATAGCCCTTCACCAGATATATATAGTTATCTACCTTATAAATGTAGTGATGGTATAAACAGACACAAACACACACATGCATCACAAAAAAAATATTCATATTCTGTGATGAGAGCCACCAAGCATGCCATCGGTAGTGAAAGTGGCAGGCTGTCAGGCAGCCTTTATCTTTCTGTCTATGGAGTCTTCCTAAATCAAGATTGATTTGCACCTTTGTACTTTGCCTTTCATTATTGATATGGGTAGTCACACATGGGAGGTTTGGGTTAACCGTCTGCATGCTGAAGCAACAGGTCTTTTATATGTGCATAAGTAAAACAAAAACACCTTGTAATTTAGTGTAATAATAACTGTGTTTCAGAGATTTGTGTTTCAGATTTGGTATTTGGCCTTGTTACCCTAACTGTTCCCATGGGACAGTTAAACAAGGTGTCACCTCAGCCTACAGTAGACAGATTTCTGACTGAACAAGCCTAGTAGGCCTCTTTATAGGCCCATTTTAATGCATCATCCTTGGCTCAAAGTAGCATTTGACATCATATTTTCATTGTGTTTGAGCTGCATTATATGAAAGACAAAGTTCACTCTCTAGAGAAATGTCAGTTCTGAGGATGCTGCAGGAACGATCTGACAGCCTTCTTCAGTCATTTTCTGGGATTCAGCAGAGATCAGGGGCAACAATGAACAGTGTTCCTGTTATGACACAAAAAGATTTCCTAACCTCAACTCCAGGTCAGCAGTCTGTTGTCATAAATGTGCAGCTCTGTTTACTCAGACTTATAGATTCTCCCCAGTTGTAATAGGGAAGGCATTTTCAGATAGGGAAAGCTGCAATATCTAGTAATGGACTGTCTGCAGAAGAAAGGCCACTATGTAAATTATCATTTTTCAACCTCACCACCTTTAAACCGCTGTGGTGTGTGCCAAGATGGCAGAGTGGAGGAAATATGTGAGTGTGAGTGTACAAGTCTCCACCAATTCTCACTCCATTTTCACCAAGAAATCAGATTGTGCTATTGTTCTGTGTTTCTTTTGCTCCTAAGCAATGTGTAGAAATGCCCTCTGCTGCTGGTCTGTGAACAGGTTGCATGCACAGACGGGCTGCAAGTTCTAGCAACTGACTGTTGTGTGAGACAAAGTGTGAAGTAATATGCTGTGACCAGAATCCTGGTCAGAGTGGTAATTCACTCCAATCACACAGAGAAGAGAAGGGGCCAGGAAGAACAGAGATAGAGAGGCGAGGGTAGCAGGTTAAGAGATGAAAGCTGAGGGTCCTTTAGTCTTCTGGTTTGTATCAATTTCCACTTTGTTCTCCCTCGTTTCTACACGTCCCTCTTCTTCTGTGCAGTTCTCCTGATCTCTACTGTCTACTACTAATCTCATTGCCTTCAACCTAGCTGATGTGAGGGTAAAAAACTGCAGGCAAGCTATACACAAAGGATGGGAAGTTTTCATATGACAGAAATACTCTCAGGACAGTGGCGTAATAATTGCACCCTTCTCATTGTAGTAAGAGTTTAATCATCCTCTTTGATGGGATGGGTCAGTTGTGTTACAGACCTTTTCCTGTGGCCTTATTGCTTAAATGAGAAACTCAGCTCAAGGCTAGCAATAACCTCTCTCTCCCTTTCTCTCTCTCTCCCGCAACCCTCTCTCCTCGCTGACTCACAGGAAACAAGATGGAAGGAATCCTCGTTTCTCTGATGAAGTAGAGGCCTCACTATCACACTCCCACCCTCCATTTCCTCTTCCCTCACTTTCAAAGGTAACACAAGACTTCAACCTGCTGCTGTTCTCTTCTCTATTCAGGTCTGTATTTGGTACAGTTGCTAGAATCACATAATGAAACAGTGCCAAGAGACTGATCTGATAAATGTGAAACTGAGAATTTTAACATGCCTAAAATCAAAGAATACTTTTCTGAATTTTTCACACAATTGAGCTTTTTTACAGCACACATTTTGACACATCATGACAGTAAAAACACAGGTTTTACTTGCTGTAATCTTTCCTCTTGTTCATAGATACTGGCCAGAGATCTCTTTCTAATGCACTTCCAAACGGAGTGATGGGGGAGGGGGCACAGTTCTCATTATGTTCAAAAATACATTCTAAAGTTTATCTGAAGTTAATATGAGGCTTCAAGAGTCTGAGTATAGGAATAATTACAGCAAGCATGGCTTACTGGTACACTTGAATGGAATAAAGCCATTATTGTTTTTAGTTACACCTGTGCATTTCCTCTTATTACAAGTCAAAATGTCTGCTGAATTTCAAGGATATTATTTGGCTAATGGAGAATGATGTTGACAAAATGGATAACAGTAATACCTAATGACCCATATCGTAAGCTGTTTATTTCAAACATTTAAGGAAGTCTGGTGATATTTTATAATTTTCTTATTGTTAACAAATCCCACAAAAAGACCAAAACCAACAATGACGTTATTGTCAATGAACATGTATGAAGTAACATGTCACCATACATGGCAATATAGATCCTTATGAGTCAATCCCAAATACATCATCCTGCTGTTCTAAATATTCACTAGCACACCAAATATGTGTTCATCTGTGGCTAAAAGTGGTACCCAACAAATGCTCCTTTTAATCCAGTTTGAGTAATGTTTGCTAAAAACTACAGTGCCCAGTTGTGTTTTAAAATTACTTTGCTTTTTTAAAAACTATTATTATTTAATTTGTGGCCCATGTTTGAAAATGTATGTCTTCAGTAGGAACAAGTGCCACAGAACTGAGAGATAGACAAACTCATTGTTGGTTTTGGTCTTTTTGTGACAGTACAGACAGACAGTAAGTAAAAATATAGAATAATGTCAGCCTAAAGCCTTTAAAGCAATAGGTCAGATCAGTATTTGGCATTAGTGATAGCATGATTGGCATTTAAATAGTGTTACCAGTCCAGCCCTATCTTCAATGCATCTGTGCATTTTAATTCCGTACTGGTTTCCTCCTTCTGTTTCGCTCATCATCCTCTAGCTGTTACAGAAAGGTGCCTCAAATGGCCCCCACTGGTAGCTGTTGTCAGGCTGTTATGGTGCCTGACAGAAGAGCCTGTGCCCTCTGTCACAGGCTTCTGGGACAAATATAGATTTGCAGCAGTTGTTCCTTTCTGATACATACCATAGGAGGCACATTGTTATTATTTTTGTCACACATGCAGTGGAAATACAATTGGCAAGGGATTAATAATATGTAGTTATATATGGAGCTGCATGGGATAGACTTGCAGGGATACATTTGTTTTTATTTTTTAAATGTTGTTTCCATGTTTTCATGTGAGAAGTGTTCTCATTTACATATTGTGTTATGTCAAATTGTAGACCTAATGATGTTATAATGTTACAAGTTGTATGGAAACCAGGGAGATTTCTAGCTTTATGTTACAAGTGTCAAAATGGATTGTGTGTGTCTGTAGAGTAAAGAAGTAATTTCTACAGTACATATAGTTTATAGGTTGCACACAATAGGGTTGTTAAAGCCAAGAGCTTAAACAAGGCAGCAACACTTTATAGTTTTATTGCTGTAGAAATTGCTGGTGGTTGGAGTTAAAAGCTCTTAAAGTAATTTAGCCAAATGTTTCTGAATAGAATAAAGCTGACTTAAGGACTAAAGACAAATTCACATAGTAGAGCTTGGATCAGAGAAATGCAGAGACTACTTCAGATGAAGTTTGACATATTGAAAGGTGTCTCTAGAGGGAGCTGCACAAAGTCTGATAAATTGCCTCAAGTGATGTTACTTGGCTGAATACTGCAAGTCTGAAAAAAATCTGGGGATATAGAGTGAGAAATAAGTGAGCTTACCAGACCTCTGTAGCACACTCCTCAACTCTGCTTGAGGCTAGCAGCTCAAGGCTACATTAGCCGCTACTAGCATAACACACCTGAATCTCGGAATGAACTGCTGGTGGTCAAGTTGCAGTGTGGGTAATGTAGGCACCAAGTTTTGAAAAGGAAGAAGAATGCTTGGAATAAAAAACACAATATCTCTGGTTCTGCTGCATCAATATCGATGGATTTTTTTTTAAATTGTGCATTGTGAGTCCAACAATGTTATAGTAGTAACATTATATAGTGCAATGTTAAATTGGTGGAGTACTCCTTTAATGATTTAATTAACCTGCTTACCTTATCAAGTGCAGTAGTAATAGAAGGGTACTAATGGATTCAACAGCTTTATGCTGAAAGTTCAAGTCCTTGATAAGGCGGGTAGTAATGATAATGCATTGCACATACAAATGCCCAACAGATGTTAATCAAAATGTAGTAGATGTTTTATGTTACAAGGAGAGTTACAGTGCCTCTTTGTCTAAACTGATTGTTCACTGCTTTTGCCAGAGTGAAGACAGTAGCAGATGTGCTTTAGCATACAGAAAACTCAGCAGCAGCTCTGCTCAGACCTTAACCTCTGTGGCAATCAACTGGCTCATCTGAGGCATTGATGGGGTGGAGGGGGCCATCAGTGTGAACTCCATTTATGTCTCCCAGGCCCCAGTGGCCACAGTAAGGTCAGGCTAGTCACTGGAGCCAGACCTGATGAATGGATTTTCTCTGGCTGAAATGATAGGCTTCTGTGCCCATTGATTAACTCTCTTTGAAGTTTAGTTTTCCATTTTACTGTATTGCCTTTGAGGATGCAGCTAACCCAGAGAGCATAAACGGAGGGATGGGGAGTGAATAGGTGTAGGGATATTTCTTTGGATGCAAAACATTGACAATTTATCTGTGGAAATTCAAATGTCGCTCTGGTTGTGAGGAGTTAATGAAGTTCTGGAGTCAGAGCCTTACTCCTCAGCTTGCAGACTGAGGAAAAAGAAACGTGAGCAGCTTAAAAGACAGAAGGACATGAAGTCTGAAAGTCCAGTAAAGACATTTCCAAGTCAAACCTGTGATTCCTTTCACTTGTTTGTTGCTGATCTTGGACTTCTTCAGTACATATTGTTCTATTAGATCACATCATATACTGTAGTCACCAAAACCAAGCAGGATTCTACAACAGCGGATTGACTTTCATAACAGCTTGAGCTGAATGTTGCTCTCACCAACGCAGCTTCGCAATCAGTATGCTTTATAACTGAAACAACGTCCGTGCTCATAGTGTGAATCTGAATAGTAATATTTCCCTCACATTTTGCCACCATGTAACAATTATACATGATTATCAGGCAAGTATGTAATTAGTATTCAGCTTTCCTCTGTAAATGTTCTCAAATCCCAGTTTGGCATTCAGCTAAAGCCAGTCTAGACCTGAGTAAACAGATCACCAGTAATGAATTGTAACATCAGCATAAGAGTGTTGAGTAAATGGCAGGCCCATTCTGGTGCAGTATCACTCTACTGCAAGTTACCTCTGTCCATATAAAATCCATATTTTGTGCGCTTTTTATTCAAACTATGTGACCTCTCCTCCTTGTGTGTACTTCCCATCGATTTCCCTTAAGGGAAATCAATGCAGATGGTTAGCTGACCGTGTTTATCTTCTATTGTAAAATGAAAAACACTTAACATATATGGGGAGAATCGGTCGTCTTAAAAGCTTCCAGCAATATATATATATATTTTTTTTTAGAAGTAGGTCAGAGTTTGTTGATATCTGATGTTGGACTGATGAAGAGAGCTGAATGACAACTCCACTTTCATCCCATAATGCTTCCCTCGTCTTTTTATCTCTCATTTCCTCCTCGGTCTTCCACTATCTCTTGTGCTCTCATGTCACACTAGTGTTTAAGTAGGCACAGATGATTTCGGAGGTGCTGAGGTTGGCTAAGTCCTCCATCAGGCTGTGGCATCTACACATTCAGGGAACTGGGCTGCTTGCCTGTCTCACATGTCTCCCCTGGTGGAAGTGATAACACTTAGAGCTTTCACATTGTCGCTTTCTTACCAAGGACATGATGCAGTGAAAAGTGCCTCATGCATTCCCATGTAGAGTCCCCAGAGTGCACCACTCATTTATTCATTTTTCTCATTCATTTATGATGGCTACTTTATGATATTAGGCATTGATTGTAAACATATCTCAGCAGGAAAACTGTTGAGAATCTGTGTGCTTGAACAGAAATAGAAGCATATGAAAAACAGCTCATAATCAGCACTTTCAATCTATAAAAGCTCTGCAGGTATAATTAACCTACTTCTCAACATGGAAACAAACTGTAAAATGTATGGAAATTTCTTTTTTTTAAGATTTTTTTTTTAGGCATTTTGCCTTTATTTGATAGGAATAGCTGAAGAGAGACAGGAAATGTGGGAGAGAGAGAGGATGACATGCAGCAAAGGGTCGCTTGCTGGACTCAGCCTTGTAGGGCATGCGCTCTACCAGGTGAACTATCGGGGCACACCTGACGTCCATCATCCAATCAGTCTCCACAGTATATCTACCAGGCTCTACCACTCTACCAGCGCAGGATCATCTCCGTACACTTGCACGATACCTTTGTCACGGCTCCTACCTCGACCAAAGTTAAGTTGGCGTTATTCGCTATTGTTGTCTCTTTTGTAACTCTGTCTGTCTCTGCCAGAGAGCTATTCCCTGCCGGTGATCACAGCCACGGTATTCTCTCCAATCTCTGCAAGGCTGCCTGCCTGTTCTGCCTGCTACGCTACCCGAGCCAGCTGCCTTTCCTATCCTACCTGCCTCCCCTACACTCATCGTCTCCATCCCCGGAGTCTAGCCTTGTCTCCTAGGACCGGGCCTATTTCGTCCTCTCTGGCTACTTTGGACTACACTGGATTAGCCACCTGTGATTGCTTGCAGTGTTATAATAAAAACTGTTGCTACCACAATCCAAGTACCACTTCCTTGTGTTCTGCAATTGGGTTCTTAGATCGTGCACTATGCCACAATGATCTGGCCAACATGGACCCAGCAGACACCAACCTGGAAGTAGCCCCATTGTATCAAGCACTAACCAGCCAGGGGATTCTTCTGGGACAACATGAGCAAATCCTCCGGGCATCACCACCACTCCAGGATTCCTACGCCTCCGACCTGGATCCCTTCATTGGAGATGTCACTAGATGCCAGAGCTTTCTGCTTCAATGTTCTCTGGTCTTCTGCCAGCGCCCCGTCACGTTTGCTTCGGATCAGTCCAAGGTAAATTATATCTTGGGGTTACTGAGAGGAAGAGCGTTAGCCTGGGCGGAGGTTATGCATGTTAGCCAACCCTTGTCTTCACTTTCCTTAGCAGAGGTTTAGCGAGGATTAAGAATGTGTTTGATCATCCGGACGCCAGTGGGAACGTGGGGAGACAGTTGTTACGGATCAACCAGGGGACCCGAAGTGTAACAGATTATTCTGTGGAGTTCTGGACAATGGCTGCAGACTCTGGGTGGAATGAGGGCGCACTGATCAGCGTGTTTGTGAAAGGGTTGAGTGAACAAATCAAGGATGAGCTAGCGGCTCGGGATGAGCCCACCAACCTGGACGCTATGGTTTCTCTTTGTATTAGGATGGACAACTGCATACGTGAACGGCCAGCCATCCTCTCACCCACTCCCCACGCAACACGTTTCCCACTATGCAAACGAGACCTGGGTCGCCTATCCTGACCACAGACACACGCCTGCAACCACCGTCCGCCCCTGAAGGGGAACCCATGCAACTAGGCCGAGCCCATCTTATGCCGGCTGAGCGTCTCCACAGAGGAATGGCTGGGGAGTGTCTGTGCTGTGGCCACAGGGGTCACCTTTTGGCTACATGTCCAGTACAACCAAAAGAACAGGCTCACCAGTCATTGTGGGGGTTCTGGTAAGCCAAAACAACCCCCCTAACCAGGGATCTCCCAGGCTACAAATCCAGGCCACCCTCTACAACTAACAAGTGTCGCTCCCTTTATTGGCTCTCATTGACTCCGGGGCAGAGGGCAATTTCCTGGACACCGATTTGGCTCGACAGGCTGGCATCCTTACTGAGACCCTGGATATTCCACATAAGGCTGAGGCTTTGGATGGCAGACTTCTAGCTCAAGTGACCCACTGCACAGCCCCTGTGTCCTTGGTGCTATCCGGAAATCATAGAGAGAAGATCCAGTTTCAACTCATCTCTTCTCCTAACACACCACTCATTCTGGGCTTCCCCTGATTACGTCAACACAACCCGCACATTGACTGGACCTAAGGAAGAATTGTGAGTTGAAGCCCCTTCTGCCTCTCCACCTGTTTGCAATCTGCTTTATCCCCAGCAGAGGTCAGTGTTCCGCCTCTCAGCCCAGAACCGCCGGATCTAGCTCTTATACCTGAGGAATACCATGATTTAAGTGATGTTTTCAGAAAGGACCTAGCCCTGTCACTACCTCCTCACCGCCCCTTAAGACTGTGCTATTGATCTTCTCCCTGGGGCCCCTCTTCCTTCTAACCGCTTGTACAATCTGTCTCGACCTGAAAGAGAAGCCGTGGAGGTATATCAAGGACTCATTGCACGCTGCGCTCATTCGTGCGTCATCTTCTCCAGTAGGGGCGGGATTCTTCTTTGTGGCCTAGAAAGACAAGACACTACACCCGTGCATTGACTACAGAAGTCTCTACCAAATCACCGTCAAGAATAAATACCTGTTGCCACTAATCAACTCCGCTTTTGAACCCCTTCACGGTGCCACCTTGTTCACTAAGCTGGATCTCTGAAACGCCTACCACATTATTCAGGCCAGTCACGTAATCCACATCGTCAGGTTCTCCAGAGGTTCCTGAAGAATAAACTCTTCGTCAAGGCGGTGAAATGCGAATTTCACACCAGTTCAATGGGTTTCCTCGGCTACATCCTCGAGAGGGGGCAGGTGAGGATGGATCCAGAGAAGACTAAAGCTATAATGAAATGGCCGGCTCCTGCTAACCATAAGCAGCTACAGCACTTTCTGGGGTTTGCCAACTTTTATCGAAGGTTCATCAGGGATTACAGTTGTGTGGCAGCTCCTCTCACAAGACTTACCTCAACCAAGGTTCCCTTCTCCTAGAATGCTGAGGCCGACATGGCCCTAGCCAAACTCAAGGCTCTCTTTACTTCGGCTCCCATCCTGATCCAACCTGATCCCTCAAGACAGTTCACAGTGGAAGTGGATGCCTCAGACATAGGAGTAGGGGTGGTGCTCTCCCAGCGTTCAACCACCGACCAGAGACTCCACCCTTGTGCCTTCTTCTCCCGACGCCTTTCCCCTGCTGAGCAGAACTATGACGTTCGGAACAGGGAACTCCTGGCTGTCAAATTAGCATTGGAGGAATGGTGACACTGGCTGGAAGGAGCTGAACAACCCTTTGTAGTATGGACAGACCAAAAGAAGTTGGAATACATTCAAACAGCCAAGCGACTCAACTTCCGGCAAGCACATTGGGCCCTGTTCTTCGGCCGCTTCAATTTCACCCTCACTTACTGTCCTGGATCCAAGAACATTAAACCCGATGCACTGTCCTGTCAGTACCTCTCCCTGGACAGCTTTCCCGGACCCAATACTATCCTCCCTTCCACCTGCGTGGTGGCCGCAGTGACATGGGAGATTGAGTCCATAGTAAGGGAGGCCCAGCGAAACCAACCAGACCCTGGGAACGGTCCCCCCAATCGCCTTTTTGTCCCTAACTCTGCTTGTTCCTAGGTGCTCCAGTGGGCACACAACTCTCGTTTCGCTTGTCACCCAGGAATGACTCGTACACTCTCCCTGCTTAGACAACACTTTTGGTGGGTTACTATGGAGGCAGATACCCGGGCCTTCGTGGCAGCATGTTCCTTTTGCACTCGAGGAAAGTCCTCTCATCAATCACCAGCTGGTCTGCTATGACCACTTCCCGTTCCCAGTCGCCTTTGGTCTCACATAGCATTGGACTTTGTTACCGGGTTGCCCCCCTCTCAAGGTAACACCACCATCCTCACCATTGTAGACCGTTTTTCTAAAGTAGTTCATTTTGTGGCATTAACCAAACTCCCCTCAGCCTAAGAGACGGCGGATCTCCTGGTCCAACAGGTTTTCCATCTTCATGGGATTCCTCTCGACATAGTTTCAGACCGGGGCCCCCAGTTCACCTCACAGGTCTGAAAAGCGTTCTGCCTAGCCCTGGGAGCAACCATGTGTGCCACCGTGTGGCAGCCACCAACCCTTCCTCCTGGACCTCCAACTTTCCTGGGTCGAGTATGCACACAACTCACTAACCAGTGGTGCTTCCGGTCTGTCTCCTTTCGAGTCAACTTTAGGGTACCAGCCTCCTCTGTTCCCATCTCAAGAGAGTGAGCTTGCGGTCCCTTCTGTTCAACACCACCTCCGTCGTTGCCGTAAGATTTGGAAGGAGACCTGGGCAGTCGCTCTGGAAGAGCGCATATCCACCTGTGATTGCTTTCAGTGTTATAATAAAAACTGTTCAGAATCAGAAATTCTTTATTGATCCCCGAGGGGAAACTCTTTCGTTACAGCTGCTCACTGTCACGTCAATGCACACTTGAGAAAAGAAGGAATAGAAGTACTAAGCAAATCAAAATATAATACACTATAATACAGCTAAGATAAATTAAGTACAAGGTGATATAAAGTATAAAAGCTAAAATAAGTGTAAGTACCAAAGTGGATTTAGAGGTTGATAAGTATGTATGGTATAATACAATACAATAATATAAGTAATAGTGCAGTAATGAGTACTGTCAAGTTAAGTGTAGCTTATTAAATGATTATGAGAGATGGTGGATATTGCACAGTAGTAATAGAAGTATGATGCTACCATAATCCAAGTACCACTTCCTTGTGTTCTGCAATTGGGTTCATAGATCGTGCACTACGACTGTTTCTGAGAGGGAGGATTGAAAAATGTGAGATGAAAGAAAAGAGGAAGAGAATAGTCTGATACAACAAAAAAGAGAACTATGCGGTGTGTATGTTCACATGCAAATGTGTGTGTTTGCATTAAAAAGAGAAGATGGTTGTGCAGAGTACGCAGGGAGGGGAGAAACATTGTTCCTCCCTTCCTCCTACTTCCTACTGAACAGTTGTGTGTGTCTGTGGGAGGGTGGGGTGCATGAATAAAGGGAAGGAAGGGAAATTATATTCTTACAGTACAGTACAGCACATGCTTTTACCTCGGATACTGAAGTATGGATTCTGATGGACAGCTATCAAGTTTTCTCTACTAGTTTATTGCCAGTGACAGTGACTGTGAAGTGTCATTGTCAATCTCGCCTTTCTCATTGTGGCCGACAGTGACATCAACACCATTGCTCTTGTCAGCTTGCCTGCATCTGTGCTTGTGGAATGATGACTGAGCTCAGGATAGCTAAGAATGCCTCATTGGATGGACTGCTCAACAGTCCCCCCAGTAAGCCTTTCCTCAAGAGACGATGCCTCAGTGATGTGAGTATTTTTCACTTGCTGGAAGTGAGAGATTCTTTGCACTCTAGTTAATGTTGCTCGTTTAATTCTTAAGGTTGCTTAGAGACAGAAATATATATGTTTGGTGGCGCAGGACAGTAGATATTGGATTTTTGTACATTGTACAGATAGATACATGCTCCACTTCGCTAGGATCTGTTTTTATCCCCATACAGACAGAATCAACTGTGTTTGTGATTGGGGAGAAATTGCCTACAGTACCTACTTTTTCTTTTTTTAACCTGTTGATAACATGCAAAATACAATTTGCAAATTCTGTAATGATGCTATTTTTATTAGGAAATATATCTACAAAGCAATGGTTCACATTCTGCTGCACTAAATCAGCACCTCCACAATCCAGGTGTGCATTGCTTTTCTTTCTCAGGAGAGATTCAGTCTGTGTGGTTCACTAATAATCTGGTCAGCATAAAACAATGTTTGTTGACATTTGTTTTGCAGTCAGGAGAGCACTATCTCCCTGAATATCATATGGCACTGTTTATTTTCACATGCAGCAATAGACCGAGGCTGCACCTTTGGCTTTACTAGGTCAGGGTCAGGTGTGTGTATGTTTTTCTTTTATGGGTGGTGATATGTGTTCATTTAAGTTTGAAAACGTTTTTATGCATGCAAGTGTACGCTTTCCTGTGGTTTTGTGTGTGTGTTCTGCAAGCCCTGCAGCACCCCTTAGTAAATTTAAGCTGTCATGTGGAAACATCAGCTTGGCACTTCAGTCCACTTGTGTTACATGGTGAACAGAGGGCTCACCCCACAACAAGCACTGCCGACAGGGTTGCTGTGATCCTCTCATCTCAGGTTGGAGCTGCTTAAAATCCATAACATGGCCTCTGCAGATGAGAAATGCATGCCTGAGGATGTTTTCTTCTACTTTAACCTGTACAAGTACCTCTGCTAATTGGACAAAACACTGAATTATGTTATGTGGTAGCACATGGTCGGTGTAATTATAAATCCAGTAGCTGGGTTGAAGCCTGTTTGTCTAATGAGCAGCACTGGTATCAGTACACCCCCTGGACACATGTTGATTCCAAAACATCAAGATTATACCACGGTTGACATGAAACCCAGTTGCCAGACAATCCATGTCAATTTATTTTTATTTCCTGCCTTGTACACTCCCTATCTGCCTGTTACCCGACAGGTTAAGTGTGTCTCATTCACACATTAATGTGACTGTGTGCTTCAAACACCAAAATCATAATGTCTAATTTGGCCATTGCTAGCAGTCACATGAGCTGGTGGCTGTAGCAACAGAGTGAAGCACCATGAAGCTTTGAGGCTCATTTTCCCTTAAGAGTTACTTGTTTACAGTGTGTCGGTCTTCTAGCGTGGAGGAACAATTCTTGTGGAGTTGAATGGAGCCTCAGTGAGATTGGTGTCAAGTGGGGTGGGGGATGTGTTAGAGAGTGCCGTCATTGTGAAATAAGGAATTAGGGGGTGTCAAAGATTCCAACAGGAGGTCTCATGTCTTGAGACTGCGCAGCCAGCTTTGAGAAGAGATGAAGGATGAGTGAAGAGACCGCAGGGAAACCATATCAACACTGTCCAACTCATGTCCCTTTGTGGATCTGTGTCAACTTTCTTCCACAGACCTCGGACCTGTTTGCCATGATCGAGAGAATGCAGGTACTGTAAGTGGTCCCCAGGTTCTGCCTTTTGTACTTACTGCCTAAACTCGTCCGTTCTTCCTCCCAGGCTTTAATCAAATGGCATCCTCAAAATTTCACTCGCTTTGGACATAAAACTTCCATTTACTTCTATTTTGAGTGTCCTGTATTTCTGCTTTTCCTGCTATTTTTGTATTACAGATCACAACCCTGCTACTGCAACACTTTTATGTGTGTGTCTATGTATCCCTCTCTTCGCCATTAATGCGTTTTTTGGTATTTGCAGCAGTGACAGCTTTAGGCTGCCTGTGGAAACCTGATGCTTCTAAATGTGCTGAACAGAGCCTTTGTGTTTTCTCTTGACAGCTGTGTAGTTTTTATCTGTGTCATCAGATGTGTGAAATGTTATGTTTTTCAATATGCTGAGATGGATTTGTAGGAATGTATTTTGTTTTGTAGCCAGTGATGTTCAACTCCAGAGTTACACAAACCAGAAGCAAGAACAGTAGATTCTGAATAAGCCAGTGGAAAGAGATCAACACAGTTTTAACAGATACTTTGATCTGAGAATGTCTTTGATACCATAAGCATCCATAAAATTTTCCCTTTTAGCTGAATCATAATCTAGCTTTCTTTTTTTCTTCCTTTTGATCTTGAATGAAGTAGTCTGTAAACTGACAAATAGTATTTTTCAAAGACCGTATGAAATTGACCTTTTAGCTTTGGCATTGCTGAGTCAGGGTCAATTTGACATGATCCTGAAACACTGGAAACACCATTTTAATCTGAATAGTCTACTATGATAATATCTTAGGTGGAGACTATGAAAGAAGCACAAAAACATTATTTTGGTTTAGAATATGTAAAACACTGTAAAGGCTTAAACAACAACATATTTCTGAAATTCTACTGCTGGAACAAAGAAGATCACAGGCGTAAAAGGCGTGATGTCTAGGCGTGAAGACACGTATTAGTAATGCTTTCATTTTAATTGTAATGTCTAAAGTGTTTCTGAGCTACTTGGGGATTTTTCAAACCTTATTTATTTTGTTTACTACATTTTTTATTATTAGTAATTCATATTCTCCAAGTAAAGGGAATGAGGGAGGGAAAGAGAAACAGAAGCAGTGGACTAGTCTTCAAAGAATGAATTTATTGAAAGTATTTCCAGTTTCTATTTGATCTTCCTTAGTCCTTAAAAAATGTTTCAAATCATGCTGCAGGGTATTCCACACAAAGGGGCCGCTGATCAGGAATGCTTTGTTACTCATCTCTCTCTGTGCTTTGGGAACTGACAGTAGTTATGTGTCAGCGGAATAAGAATAGATGATGGAAAGCCCTAAAGTGGAATTAAGGTAAACCATATCTGCAGTATGGTTTAATAGAAACACTCTCCCTGTTGTCATGGACCTCTGCTTATCTTTTTTGCTTGCTAGAGTCCTAAAGATATCACTCCTCCTTACTTCCTCTTTCTGTGGCCCATCTGGTGATTGAGCTTGTGTTATGTAAACATGAATTATTGTCACTATGCTGCTGCACAAGAAATTTCATGGAACTTGACAATCAAAAATGATCTGCGTATCTGTGTCTTTGGTCTTTGTCTATAGTTGCACATGTGTGAACCTGTTTTGTACATATTTCACCTGTTCCCACAGTATACTATCATTCCCTCTCTCTCTCTCTCTCTCTCTCTCTCTCTCTCTCTCTCTCTCTCTCTCTCTCTCTCTCTCTCTCTACAGGGTTACAGAATGGATGAGCAAAGATGTGCCTTCCCTCCTCCCCTCAAAGTGAGTCGCAAATCCTTACATCTTCTCATAGACCACAGTCTGGTAAAGCATCCGTAATGGCAGAGTTATAAACCTTTCCCTATCAGCTGTCAGACAGGCTTTAGGATGCTCACCGACTGAGTTAGGAACTCAACGGGGACTATGACTGCAAAATCCTAAGCTGTCCTATTACCTAGACAGGCTTATGCAGTTGGCATTGAAGTCTGGGAGATACTCTGAGCAGGAGGTCAGCTGAGGTCAAGTCAGAAAGGGCACACAATAGATGGTAATCATCTGAAAGAAGAACATAAAACCATTTATTGCTGTGGACTGTGTTGTGTGTTGGATGTTGGATGTTCTGTGCAGGCCAGTTCTTCCACACCAAACTTGAATAATTTTTCAGCTTCTTGCAGGGAGGTAGTGTCATGTTGCCACAGGAAAAGGCCTTCTGTAAACTAAAAAGTCAGAAGCACACTATGGTCTAAAATATTATTGTGTCTTGTAGTAGTTAGGTTTCCCTTAATTAGCACTAATGTGCTTAGTTCATACCTTGAAAACAACCCCAGACCAAATTTATACAAAAGTATGTGGACAGACACATACTTTGGCCATATACTTTAGTGTACCGTACCATGGTTTGGTGGTATATTTTCCTTGTTTCCAGTGGATAACTGCACAAATAGACAATATAATGGAGCTGCAGTAGAGACCCTTAACACCAATAAAACTATCAGGAGTGCTACAATGAGCAATAACTTCTGTTGTCAATGTCAATCTGATAGCTGATCAGTCAGTTCACCACTTTGGCCCTAACTGAAATATCTCAACAACTACTGAATGGATTGCCATGACATTTTGTACAGACATTCATGGTCCCCAAACAATGTAACCTACTGACTTTGGTGATCCCCTGACTGTACCTATAGCATCACCATGTGGTTGACATTACTGGTTTTAAGTGAAATGTCTCAATAACTAGTGGATGGATTGCCATATAATTTTGGCACAGACATCCACAGAGCCCAGAGGATGAATGCTCTTTACCTTTGTGATGCTCTGACATTTTCTCTAGTACCACCACCATGGTAGCTACAATTCCCAATAATGCAATGCCATAAGAAAGGCTGTATTTTGTGTAAGGGACTGTTACTTTCACTTAGTTGAATATAAACAAAAGCACTCTTGCTTTTGTTACCACATATAGCCTATAACTTGTAATGGAACAAGTCCAGGCATGCTCTGCTGGGGTTTTTCAAACGCCATTCTTGGGAAATGGAGAAAATCAGGGAAAGTTGGTTCGCAACACATGCATATCCAATGTCCTTTTTTCATGTCAATACTGAGAGGTTTTAGCATAAATGTTTAGCAAATGACAAATGTTTAACTTCTTTGAGTTCCAATAGTGACATAACAACAACAAAAGCAGCGAGTACAGATTGAAGCCTCAGCTAAATGTTACTTGCTAACAAAAAAGCTATGTATTCACAAGAGAGGAATATAAGGCAGAAAGGTTGCTAATGTTGCCTGTCATGATTTCAGGATAAGAAAAGTAACCCTGAAAAATGTAGAACTGGATGACGCTGTAGTTAATATTCTGTCACAGTGTTGATGCTCATTGTTATTTTCCTCAAAGAACCAAAACAAAAAGTATGACTAGAAGAGGCTGTTTGTCAGCTTGACTCATTCGTTTCCCTCCCTGCAGACAGAAGAGGACTACATCCCTTATCCCAGTGTTCATGAGGTACATACAATGTACTCTCCACACAAATAACTCACACTACACACTAAATATTTTACAGATGTCAGAAACTGTAAAGCTAAGGGATTAAACAGGTAAAACATAGCACAAATGTTCTGCAACAATGAAAGCAATGCAGTGCTTGATGCAACACACCGACTATTATTTACTAATCAATATTCTTCTGAACATTATTATTGTCCATCACTGTCAGGTTCTGGGTCGCACTAGCCCTTTTCCACTCATCCTGCTGCCCCAGTTTGGAGGCTACTGGATAGAGGGGACAAATCATGAGCCTAAAGACCCACCAGAGGCTGATCAACCCCCTTGTCCTACCTCCCACATCAAACTGGAGACAAACAGCACTGCCAAGATTTACAGGAAGCATTTCATGGGCAAGGTGAGGATGGGAAAAAGGGGTCTGGTTTTATGCATTACAAAACAGCAAAAAGTATCAATTGTGATTTATTCTCTTGCATCTTAAAATCTAGAATTGGGATTTTGAAATAATATCTGCCTCTAAAAAATGTATCCTACAAGAAAAACTACATTTGAAAGAATTGGTATTAAGGTAGCCAATTGCCAGAACTTTGTGATTACAAAATATAGGAGTTGTCACAAAGATTTTGTGTGTGTGTCTGTGTCTATCATTCAATCACTTTTACTACCAGGACAATGTTTCAGGCACACAGAGCAACATGTGGGCCTTGCAAAGAGATGAGGACAAAAAACAGATGCCACTGTTTGCTTGTGACAATAAAATCATAGTCTGTGTTTCCCTTGAAAACCTTTACTTTTGTCAATACTGCTACGCTGTTAGTGTAAAAGTGATGAAGCAAAGAAGTGCATGTACAAGTACATACACCACACGAAGTGAGAAAAACAATACTGTCACCATATTATGCTATATGATTCTAAACTGAAACAAATTGCCTTCTTGTAAACACAGTATATCTATAAAATAAAGTGGTTGTATGTTCAAAATAAGATTTGTAAAAGTTGATACATTGTGCCTTGTTTCATGCCTTTTTCTCAAGGGCAGTTCAACTATTTATTTTCCTTAATTAAAAGACTGTTAGTGCCTCTACCCCTCTCCATTTCTAATTTAGCTTTTTTTTTAAATTTATTATTGTGTCACCCACTGTCAGTTGCTAGAGGAGTATTTATGCTTGCATTAAACTTGCTTCTGCTTATCTGCCCCCAGGAACACTTTAATTATTACACCATGGATGCTGCCCTGGGCCACTTGGTCTTTTCCATGAAGTATGATGTCATTGGGGATCAGGAGCATCTGCGCTTGATGCTTCGGTACAATTTCCTATTATCTCTATCCCTGACCTGTTTTCTCTCCCATTTGTGCTTTTTCTTTCTTGTAAGTTCCTTTTTAATCACAGTCCTCTCCTTTGCAATATCCCTTTTGAAATTGTTCTTTGCCTTTACTCCATTTTCCCTTTCTTTGTTTCTCTTTCTGTGTTTCTCTCTCCTTGGCCCTTTTCTCACATTGAACCTGCAACAGCCCTGGCTTCAAATATCCATGTAATGCAGTGATTTTTAGCATTTACTCATATGTCTCCCAAACAGAACCATTGCATATTTTCACACATGACTTGATTGTTCCGGATAGATTATGTTGGGGTTTTTTTTTTTTGCTCAAGTATAGCGTTAAGTCGAGCAAAAATGATACAGACGAAGAAGAGCATCTCAATTCTCACAACCCTTAGTGATGAATTTTAAAATGTATTTTCCAGCTTGATTGCTGACAATAGGTAGTGTTGCGGGAAGGCTTGCCCCTGCTGTCAGAGGGCACCCAATAAACTGTTTTATCAATTTCATCTTCAATTAAATATGACTTCAGATGTGTGCTGCCTATTTCACACAGTCAGTGACAACCTCCAAGCCACTATTGTTAAAGGATTGCAACTTTTATGAATGTACTTACTTCCCTTACAAATTTCATCTGAGGAAGGTCTAAAATAAAACCTGGTTTGGTGGACATCTGCTCCACCAAGCCTCTAATGTTCTTTTTCTAAGTCACAGTGAGGTGAAAAAATAACCTTTTCACCTTAACTAATACTGCGTCTTGTAACATGCTATCTAACACTAATTACCCCAGAAATAATAATATAAAATCATATTATTAATAAAACTAATGAAATAATTCAATTAAGCTTTTGAAATAATATAATCGCATATTTAGAAAATGCTCTGCTTTTATGTCCTTAGAACCACAACAAAACACATGCCAGGGTCCAACAGACATTTGTGTCAGTCATTTAAGTTCTGGGAGTTGTGTAATAATGTGGGTATAAATCAAAGTGTTAAAATGTTTGTGTGGTACAGCATAAACACTCAAGCTTCTCTGTATAATAAATGTTGACTTAAAACACTGTGCCACAAAGTACTCAACAATCAGCACACTATTCATCTCTGTTGTATAAGTGTAATGCCTCCCACCCACCATCACCCAAACTCGTGCTCACTCACTGAAATCCTCTACTCCTTCACATTCTGCTAAAGACAGTCAAGGGGCAGAGAGGCAGAACTCAATGCACTATATAACCTGTGAATTAAATTTAGCACCCGAGAAACTCCACTCCAGATTTTAAAAGCTGTATTCCCTCTTTGTTAATGGAGCTTTAGAGTGGATAAGTATGTCGCGAGGTAACAGTCACTCAGCCCATAAAATTTTTAACATACTGATGTTTTCCACCCTATCATCCCAGTCAAACACAGTCACGTCAGCTAGTGTAGTCACAGGCACTGACTCACAGTCCATATTTAAAGCATCTGTAAGAGATCTACACAAGTAATAATCTCTTTTTTTATTTTACTGTTAATGCCCTATACACTGTGAAAACTTTAGCATACATAAAGATTATAGGTTGTTAGGACTATGATAAATATAAATTGACCGTTCGCTATGCCTCACTCCCCTTAGTTACCGTATACCTGTCAACCTTTCTCTTCTCACACAGCACATAGGCAGTTTACTATGATAACGGTGGAAGATTAAACACCCACATTGTTTTGTAATTGTTTTGAAAAAATGGGTCCTTGATTTCAGACAGAGGGAGAGAAAAGCAAGCTTCTCACTTGTAACCAGTGATCGTTGATTTTGCTAGCTAGCTAAGTAAGCTAACGTTAGCTCCATGAGTTGGTTGAAAATGCTGTCTCTGGCTGACTTGTTAATGTTTCCAGATGACTCAGAAAGTTTTTAAAAGTAGTCTTGAATGTGCACTTGATGGTTACATAGATGATATTGTGCTAAAAGAATTAGCTAATGATGTACGCTTTAGCCTTGGAAGTAACACTAAACTAAGGTATCCAGACATGCTTAAGTTTGCAGCTTTCGTTAGAGCAGATAAGCACACGTTTTAAACCCTTCCTTACTCTTTTGCTCTTATGCTTTTGATTTTGGAAAGGCTAAAAAAGACACCACCCTCCAAACTCTTAAAATACAGAGTATTTCTCGTACTACAGCTCCATGCACAACGCTTCAGCATGTGGAGAAATCCGAAGCTTAACAGGCCTGCCTATGGTTGCTAAGATACCAAATGGATGATGGCTGTCCATGGGAGGGGCTTCAGCATTTTGTGGCTTGTTTGTTGCCTCAAGTTGTCTAAATGTTCATTTTTACAGTGTAGTGGAGAGCTGTGGCTATTGTATCATGATGCTTTAGGGCAGGGGCGGAGCTAGACTTTCAGCACAGAGGGGGCGGAGCATCCTCAAGGGGCCCTTCTGATAAAGTCATTTTAAAATTCACAACTGTAAAATAGATGATATATCCTATCCTATCCATAAGCACAAATTGTCACTTATTGAGCCATTAAGAAGATGTCTAAGAAAACATACAGTGAAGCCACTTTGTGTAAGCACCAAAGATAGCACACGGCTCTCTACAAGCATCAATTAATGCACGGTTCAGCACCACCGCTGATAGACAGCGTAAGTTCTATCTTATCTTATTTAATCTTAAAGCAAAGGAGAGACTGAACCGTTTTTACACACCACATATAGCGTGTGCACACAAAGCTACGCTGCTAGGCAACACAGTGGCTGCTGACGCTCTCATATAGAAAGTGAGTTACAATTATCAAGAGTTTGTCATTTTATTCGCCTGTCTGAACGGCATTCTGTGAGCTTTATGCACCGCAAAGTGCTCTACAATCTGCTCTAGGTTCAGCTTCTTTGCTCGTTCATTCTCAAAGCTTAATATAATCAGTCCACTCAGCCTCCCTAAAAGAATAAGCTTTTAGTGGTCTACAACACTATGCGAGGCCTAATCAAATGTAAAATAGACAGTCTACAACACCACAGGCAGAGACACAGACAACCAAAATTTAAGTTAATAAAGACTAATTATGGATGTTTCCCTCACCAACTGCTCAGCTTGCTGTAGGCCTAGTTTAGTGTAGGCTAACATTAGTCCATTTGTGTATTCCACCATCCTCCATATAACAAAATTATCTGAACAGGTTAATGAACTTTGTACATATCACAGTCCCTTTTTAAAACTTCATACTCCTCTCCTTCATGGTGGCAAACCTGCCAACCACTTTGTCAATGTCCCACTCAACACACAGCATTTTAGCACCTAGCTAGATTAAAAAACACCAATGGCAAATGGGAGCAGATCAAAACGAGACTTTGTAATAAAATATTGTAGTGACAGCCCACATTTCCCATCATGCAGTGCTGGACTGAGGAATTTGTTAAGTTTGCTGTTTTATGTTCCAAAATACTTTTTGTTAGTGTATCTAATGTGTCTGTTCAGAACGTGGTGGTTTATGCTGGTAGGTCATTTTTGTGCTGGGTTATAGTTTAACCATTAGTGAGGTGGCTGTCACATTTCATGAGACCAGCTGTCTTTTACTATTGTAATTATAGTTCAAGTCCCTTTGATTATAGTTCAAGAACTGTGTCCAATGATTAATTCAGTGATGTCTTCCACAATGTGTCAAATGACACTTAAAATAAAACCCTGCCTCAAATAAAATTGTGTTAGCTTTTGCAGCTTAGATAAATAAATGTGCTGATTGCAGTCACTATATGAGGAAATATAGTAGGCTCAGTAGGGGCCCATACTGGATGTGACCCCGCTCCCCCTGCGGTTGCTCTGCTTATGCTTTAGGGGTAACAAGGATATAAATGGTTTGGTGTGATCCTACATAGGTCATTTAACTGCTGCATAACTAATGTTCCACGGTTAGGGGTGTTGAGTCTGTCCAGGGACGATTTGCGTAATGATTATTTTTGGGAATAATTATAAAGTAATTACAAGTTTCCCAGTAATGTAGCTATTATCTCACCAACTATTGTTTATTGTACCCCTCTGATAGAGCAGTGACTCCCTAAAAAAGTAATGGTGCCCATTCCACCCTCTCCCAGGCAATCTTGGCTCAAACACATTAAGTGTAAAGACCATTATGCTCCCAGCTCCACACAACATCTATAGGAAAAGTCCCCTTTGAACGGGCGTTTCACTTGCATGACTCCTATGCATCAAAGAAAGAAACCATTAAAGCAGAAGGATAGCTTTGGATTAGAAACCGAACAGTGAGCATTTTGACTTTAACTTTTGTCGTTTGCCTTTCAGCACAAAGCTAAAAACTTACCATGATGTGATTCCCATTTCCTGCCTTACCGAGTTCCCCAATGTGGTTCAGATGGCCAAGGTATCGCACAGAATATATAGTCAAAAACCTTTATTTTAGTATATGTTTAAAATGAGAAAAGCTGAATATACTTTCCCCCCTTACAGCTTGTTTGTGAAGAAGTAAACGTGGATAGGTTTTATCCTGTCCTCTACCCAAAGGTAGGCAATAGTCCTCATTGGGAATTTTCCAAATACCACTTTCTTTCTTGCTACCTGCTGTCCACCAACACCCCATCTCCATGAACCTGACTGGAAACGTCCTATTCTCTCATCCTCAGGCATCAAGGCTCATTGTCACCTTTGATGAGCATGTGATCAGCAACAACTTCAAGTTTGGGGTTATTTATCAAAAGTTTGGCCAGGTGAGTGTGCTTCAGAGATACCGCTGCTAATCTTTGCTTTTCAAGTCATGTGTCACTCACACTGAAAATGTCCTTTGCTTCCTCCACGCAGACATCAGAGGAGGAGCTGTTTGGGAACATGGAAGAAAGTCCTGCCTTTGTTGAGTTATTGGAGTTTCTGGGCCACAAGATTGAGCTTCATGACTTTAAAGGGTTCGGACACTTTTCAGTTCAGTTTCTTTCAGTTTTCTCAGCAGGAGATTTAAGCGCTTTTGGTTCATTCTTAGTATAGTGCTCCACCTCATGTCTGTCAGAAGCAGACGATCATTCACTTTGCTATTGATCAAAGTGGCTTTAAATGAATCCCTGAAATGCGATTTAGAGTTTCCTGATATTTGTAGTGTTGCTGACATTGTGATTGAGTAGGCAGAAGAAGTGTCCTTGCCATTCCCCCAATGATGAATGAGCGTGGATGGAGCGGGTGCTCTGAGAGCACGCTCTTATGTTCCACTCCTAACACCGCTTTGTTCGTCTCTCTTCTGTCTTCTTCTTGGCTGTTGACCTCAATCTTCTCTTTGCCTCTACTTCAAATTTTCTTCTCTCTCCTTTTTCTTGCTTCTGCCCTTAAATCTCCTCTCTCTTCTTCTCCAGGTTTCGGGGTGGACTGGATGTCACTCATGGGCAGACGGGGACAGAATCCGTCTACACAAGTTTCCATAATAAGGAGATAATGTTCCATGTGTCCACCAAGCTGCCTTACACAGAGGGAGACTCACAGCAGGTATAGTGACATTCCAATGATTCATTATCAAGGCAACTAATTTGTGTTTTCAGGGCAGTTTTCAATGTGCTTCACTAATTGATTTGTAAAGGCCTCTCCTTGTGACTCCTCCATGTGTCAGACTGCAGCAGCAGCAGCTAATGGGTCAGGGCTGTAAAATCCAAATATAGGTCTTTTTAGTTAATGTTGATGAAGCAAGATGAATCATTTAAATCTGAATCTGGAAATACTAAAATCAGTGGTTAAAGGAATAGTTTGACATTTTGGGAAATATACTTATTAGCTCTCTTGTTGAGAGTTAGATGAGAAGATTAAGACCACTCTTATGTCTGTATGGTAAATCTCTTGCCACTTAATTTAGCATAAATACTGGAAACAGCTAGCCTGACTCTGTCCAAAGGAAACACAATCTAAAATGTGTAAAAATGACATGAAAAGTTATAGTTTTACAGAGGGTTATATGTGGGACTATTTCTTGGCCAGCTCTGTACTACCACAAGTTGTCACATTTAACTTTGGTTTTGTGCAGATTAAACAAACAAGATATAACATTAATTAGTGAGCTTTAGAGGTGATGGTAGGCAGATTTTGTTATGTTTGGACAGAGCCAGGCAAGCGGTTTCCCCCTGTTTCCAGTCTTTGTGCCAAACTAAGCTACCTGGCTGCTGACGGTGCCTTCATATTTAATGTATAAACAATGATCCCCACACTTGCTGGGTTTGTTTTTAAGTGTCTAACTGTCCTTGGTGACGCTTGAGTTTAGCAGTCCATCTGCACAGAGAAAGTGGTATTAAATGTTATTCAGCTATCTGGGTTCAGAAAGCCCCTGTGTGAGTAAATATTAAAGCTCACAGCTAATAAGCTCAGGGATGATGCTGTAGTAACCTGGCTGCTGTGCCTCTGCAGCTACATTTATCCTGTTTCACACGCAGCCTTCACTACTGTCTTGGAAATACATTTCAACAAAGATTGAATATTGAATATTGAAGATTGAATTTCATCTTTGAAAATATCAAATATGGTCTGGTTGTTTTCTCCACAAAAGACTTTACTTGATGCTCATTTATGTCTGTCAAATTGTGATCTCAATTTTCTCTAAAATGGTGTTATTTTGCAGCGAAACCTGTGTTTAGAAGTGCTGCAATCAGATATCTAGCAATTACAAGGCTAGTTAGGAGCTTTTTTGATGAAGAATAAAAGTCTGAGACATTTGTACATATTTGATAAATGAAGATTGTGGTGTTAGACTCTCCCTTTGAACTATATAAACGTTTTCCATTTACTTAATATTTCTGGCATATTTGTGGCTGCTATGACTTCAGCAAATTCTGAAAACTGAAACAGATGGTCGATTGTTCTCATGTGAATAAACAGACTGTCTTTGACAGGCTGTAAAGTAAATGTACTGCCAACTGGAAAAGAATCATGTATAAATCCCAGAGAAAACATTTACTGTGCAAACAATTGGTCAACTCTTGAGACATTTTATTGCAGCACCAGCTAACACTGCAGCTAATAGCAACAGATGTGAAGTGGCTTTGTTAAAAGTCTGTACTGTAGAGTGTTAAATAGCCTGATAACTGACGGAGGATAATCAACGCATGCTGTTGCAGCGCTGGTGTGACAATGTTGAGGCTACTGAGGAGGGACATGGGAGCTGGGTCTATTTTTTTGTCTGCACTGAGAATATTTTTGACCAAGCATTTCTGTTTATCACCAAGCTGTATCTGTTTGCAAAATCTGATATATCTGCTTCCACTTACATGCTGTGGGATGATGTGGGTCACGGTGCCATTTTGGAGAGATGAACAGAATATATTTTGACATTCTGATATCCAATAGCATTTTAGAGTATTTTACTGTTTGATTTCTGAAAGAAAAACATTTCTGGGACAGTACTTATCAGTTCTCAAACTGGAAATTTGCCCCAACTACTGTTAAGTTAATAAAATATTTACAAGATACAAGAATGAAAAAAAATGTATATCTTTTATGATGTTTATGGGCGTTTGGGAGCTGCTTAAATTAGTGTTCCTAGCAAAAGGCTATGAGGTGACAACATAGATTCATATTCCAGCAGAAGAAAAAGGTGTCCCTAATTCTTGGCAACACCAAGCTTTTTAAAAGATATTGCTTGGATAAATGTAATACTTGGGCACAGTCAGTCTGTCCTCCAAGTCTAGAGTGTCCTTTTGGCAACTTTAAGCATTTTGGCAAGAAGGAAAATGGAGCTATTCAGCAACGATGAGTTGGGTCACTGACTGTCAGCTATTTGCAGAATCATAAACCATTTTTGTTTGACTTTGCAGTGCCTCCACTGGTATTCAGATTAATTAATTTTCACACCATAAACAACCTTTAAAAGCTTGGACCTTAATTATTCCAGCCTAGTCATAGCTACATTAAATAACAGATACAGTGGCCTATAAGTCAGTATATACACTGACATATGTTATGCACACCCTATGTGTTCTACTATTTTTTGTGTATTTATTTCATGTTTGTAATAAATTATTCAGATATAGATGGTTTAGTGTATTAAATCCTTAGCACAAGCTTCAAAGGAGATACAAGACATACGAATTTAACTTTTTGGCTGATATTTGTGTAAAACTGGGGTGTCATACATCTCAGAGAAGAAATAATGTCCACCTCTCTGCTGGGACTATATTTATTCCTAGTCAATCTTTCACTTCCAGTTCTGGAAGTGATTCTGTGACAGGCCTGTGTTTTTGATTCTCTAACTGGTTATTTGTGATGTTTCCGCTGTTGTTAGTTTTGTTTATCTGTGCCATCCAGCTGCAGAGGAAGAGGCACATAGGCAACGACATTGTAGCCATCGTGTTCCAGGAGGAGAACACGCCCTTTGTACCAGACATGATCCAGTCCAACTTCTTGCATGCGTATGTGGTGGTGCAGGTGGAGAATGCATGTACGGACAATGTCACCTACAAGGTTGGTTTCAAGGAAAGCCAATACTGTGCCAAGAAACTCTGACTGACAGTGACCTGTAAAACCAATTTTAGATTCACTCATTCATTATTCAGGAGCTTTATTCTACTGTGAGGCTTTAAAAAGTGGCATTTGTGTCATGTATCACAGTATATCCCCTCCGTTCTCCGCCAGGTGTCTGTGACAGCGCGGGATGATGTACCTTTCTTTGGGCCTGCTCTGCCTGACCCTGCCATCTTCAAAAAGGCCAGCAGTCACACAAATTCATAAACTCATCTCCCCTTCATTCAGTCATCATAAACCTTCATCATCACCTTTCCTTCTTTATGTTTGCCTTCCTCAGGGCCCTGAGTTCCGTGAATTCCTCTTCACCAAGCTCATCAATGCAGAGTACGCCTGCTACAAGGCTGAGAAATTTGCCAAGCTCGAGGTGAAAAGAGTGTTGCGGTGCAAATTGTGCCATAGTGTGAATGCCTGTAGTGTGTGTGCATGTGTGCACACTTGAGCACATACCTGGTGTGCATCCTGCTGGCTGTATTGTTGATAGAAAGTGATTTCAAGTCACAACATAGATTTATTATTTAACCCTTCTTGAACAACAATCACATTGCAAATGACCTCTAGTGCTGATGTCTATCATCCTGATGTGGTGCTGTCATATAATTTTCATTAGTGTCACCCATATCCCCTCATTTGAGATGATGAACTAACTTGAATTTTGGATTTCAGTGTGAGTACCTGTGCAAACTGACTGTGTTGTTGTTGCCAGGAGCGTACACGTTCAGCCCTGTTGGAGACTCTGTATGAGGAGCTGCATATAAACAGCCAGTCCATGATGGGTCTGGGTGGAGATGAAGATAAACTGGAGAATGGGGGCGGAGGAGGAGGAGGAGGCTTCTTTGAATCCTTTAAGGTACTGCCCCATCCCTCATTTGACGAGGCGTGCCGTTAATCTGCAACTCCACATGCATGAGAGAGAATGGTTATGACTGGAGAGACTTTTAGGATGTTTTTTTCCCTCCCCTGTCGCTTGGCTGGGATTCTGGGTATTCACACATGAGAAAACAAAGCATAGAAAATTTGCAGTATCTCAAAGGACCAGTCCTGTGGCATTTGATTTCCTCACTTGGCTGCAACTGCTGAACCCGGTGTGTTTTCACATGATGGTGTGGTTTTGAGGTTTGGGGAGTGTCCTGTTGTGTATGAAAGGCACTTTGCTCCGACAGAGTGCTCCATCAATGAACATTAGGGTGGTGGAGCGTAGCCCAGCCGCTGAGGCACGGCGGTTAGGAGCTGTGATTGTGTGTGCCTGATGAACAATTTAATGACCCCCCATTAGGGAGCTGATGATGCAGTTTGCATGTCTCCCTAGCGTTTTTTTCTTCTCTCTGTGTCGCCAACTAGTTCTCAGCCATCTTTTCTGTATTTCCATGCAACTTCAGAGGAATATATCCACCTTTCTCTGAGTCTCATTTGTCTCTTTAGATCCATCTCTTCTCCATATCTTCATACACTACATCTGTATAAATGCACTCTTGCCTGCAAATCCTGTCTCTCTTTTTTCTTTCTACCTGTCAAGAGCTATTTTGCTGCCTCTCTTTCTCTTCCTCACACCTCCACAAATTACATCTGCAAAGATTTCCCACTCTTTCTCTCGCTGCCTCTGTCCAGCGGTGTAAATTCTGCTGTCCTGCTGTCTCTCCTACTTTCTCTCACTTCCTTGCTGTGAGCAAGGAAGGCAGGAAGGCGTCCCCTCCTATGACACAAAACCCCACTATAGATTTCCCGCTGTTAAATGACAACTTAGGAGATGCGGCTTCATCCTCCTCCATCACAAAGCCTACACTCCCCTCGACCTTCTGTGAACCTACATTTCTCTCACGCAGCCTCTCCCTCCTGCCTGTTGACCTGCACTGCCCCTAAGTGTTCAAAAATAGTCCTGCATACAAACAAGCATAAACCTATGAGTTCATGTGCAAATACGCAAATACACACACATCCATATACACACGTGTGCCTTCACAGATTCATCGAATTTATTCTAAAATATTCACTTCACAATATTTTCAGCATGTAGTCATACATTATATTATATTCAGTGATTTGTTAATTTTTAACGGGGGTGGCCCAAAGGAAGCACCCTACGACTACACGTTGCTACTTTGATCATAAAGTTGACACTACTCAATAGAGTACATAGGCTACAATATAGTATAGAATTGAGTATTTATAGTATATAGTTTAGAGAATATTATAAATCCAAGACGAAACTGACAGAAGGACGGGACTGAGAAAAAAAAGGCGCAATTACAAATCCGTCTGCTACTTCAGCACCACACGCAGCGCCATGGATTTATGAATACACAGCACAGTTAGGCTTCTGATATTTCAGAGCCATAGATTGCACTTGCACAAACCTCAGTCAGATAAAGGATAAATGAGTCAGGCAAACTAAACTAGCATATTCAACTAAACAACAGCTCTGCCCCTGCACTCTGCTACTAGGGGATGGAGAGGGTGGAGGTTAACAAGGGAGTTGCATTTTGGTAATTTTGCTAACAAGGGGGACCACCCCCCAAAAAATCGCCAATTTATTATATTATATCATTAAAATATATAATATATTAGTGATAGGCCTTTTTCACTGCAGACATTTTGACTTTGACTTTGTCATAGTTAGAAAAGAACAGGTGTTACTAACAACATTAAAGATGGCTCCATTGTATTCAAGTGTCCCAGTAAGCCGTGACAGTGAGCCAGCATGCACAGTACCAGGACCCTGTCTTCTGTGAAAAAAGGCTATTGCCACCACATTTTATGAATATTCAATATAAATAAAACATACACTCTGTGCAAAGAACCAATATGTGTATTAGCAAAGTACCTACTAATAAGCACATATTTGTCAACTTTTGAAATCGACTTAATTTGGACTTAGTTTGAGTATATAGTCACATACTGTTCATGTGGTATATAATGCTTTGAAAAATCGGTCAGTGTGTTGCGTTTCCACATAATATCAAAGTGGATCCACTGACAGTATCTCCTCGTTTCTCTCTGTAGCGGGTCATCCGCAGCAGAAGCCAGTCTATGGACGCCATGGGCCTCAGTAACAAGAAGTCACACACAGTCTCCACTAGTCACAGTGGCAGCTTTACCCACAATCCCGCAGAGAGCCCCAAAACCCCGGGGATTGTAAGTAGCCCATTTTGGTTCACATGATGCCCACCTAACACATACATTCAGGATACAGTATATTTTCACCATTCACAGCACAGTGGATAAATATGCATACAGACTGCTCTCACCCCAGTTCTTTCTTATAAGCAGCACTTTAGCTAATTACTCCTGTTGGCACATTGTAGCACTTTACTTTCATCAGTATGTTAACATCAAAGCACTCACTTTCATTCCTGACATTTTAAATTCACTCTTGCTTTGTACTAAAGCAGCTTTCATTGATTGCCTTTTTCCATTTACGGCTCATAGTGTTCCTATTAATGACTAGGTTTTTTTGTTTGGGAAATTAACAACATAACTCATTGTCAGAATTTCATTCATTCTCATCTGTTGAGAGAATCTTCATCACCATATAGAGTGACACTTGGATATCTAGGATGATGTTAAAAATAGAGTATCATTTGTGGAATGAATCTGATGATTTCCTTCTCAGTGCAGATTGTGAGCCCTAGTGTAGTCTCCATCCTGAGTCTTGAAGTGAGCTCAGTGTAGTAGCTGTTTGACTACCCAGACTCCCTCCCTCCTTACTGTGCTTTTGTCATGACTGTTTCCTCCTGTAAATGTTACAAACTCTCCACACAGTCTTGTATATGTGCATATGTGGCTGCAGAGTATGCATGGCCCAAGCCATAAATGCAAGGAGCACACTGTCCTGTTTGTGTGTCTTTCAAAGGGGGTTAATTATGTTTCAGTGACATTCATTGCAGTTTGGGATTTGGTTACTGACAGTATTTTGAATTGGAACCAAATTTCTGAAAGGACTTAGTTTTCTAAAAGCTACCCCTTTGAATTTTGTCAGCCCGCTTTGCCCTTTTTCGCCTTCTGAATGCATCACTAAACAGACCTGTATCCCTCAGGGCAGAAACTGCCAACATGCCTGCTACCTCGGTGGCACTCCATCTCCTGCTGTGCCCTCCTGTGATGGACCCCAACCTTGCTTTTGCTCTAAAAAGCTTCTCACTATTTCCTCAGTATCATGTCTATTAAGTCATGCTGCGAGCTCATTTTCAAGCTCTTTTGCACCGTGCTGTTTAAATTCTTTGTGCTGTGCGCATGAGATCTTATGATGTGTTCTTTTCTTTTCCTTCCTCCCTCTTGCTTTTTCCTCTCTCTGTGCTCCCCTTGCCCTGTCCTGTGTGGCTCAGTCATTGCTTGTTCCAGGGAAAAGTCCCAGTAAATATGGACGCCGAGGCAGTGCCATAGGGATAGGAACAATAGAAGAGGTTCATGTATATTTCTCCCTTCTTGTTTACTATTTTTGTCTCTGGATTTTACTTTGCTATTGTCTTTTCATAATGTAAGTGTGCAGCTGATGATTTCATTTCAGATGTTGCATTTCCTTGATTCATGTTTTGCATTCCATTGCATCAGATCTCAGGGCTTCATGCATGTCTTCCTTCACTTCATTTTACTTTTAAATTTCTTGTTAAACACTTTAAGAGAAAAGTAAGAAATTCAGAAAAGAAAATTGTAAACAGACTCCCACTTATGTTCCTGTGCACAGTCACTCATTGATGAATCATACTGCATCTTAAATTAGTGTGTACCAGACATTTTGAAATTTGAACAAATAAACTCTACAGTCTGACCTCAGTACTTAACATGAAAACCAAACAGAACACCCAACAGGATGCTTCTAAGGCGTTGAGACGATAAAAACTTTTTTCATCAGAGTCAAAATAAGAGAATATAGAATGTAAAATCAATTCCCGAAGCCCAGTGTATCATGGATTTGTAAAACATGTTTCCATATGTGTCATTACATTACCTCGGGATTCATCAGTTCATTATTTCTTCGGAGCATATTTCTATATGTAGATATCGTTCACTTCAGTAGCCCACTGTGTCATGTACTGAATATCAATATAATTTATATTGTGCTCGTGAACTGCTTATACTATCCCTGTAGTGTGTGTCTGACTTTCTTCTACCTACCTACTGTCAGTCATTGATCATTCCTGGGAAAAGTCCAACCAGGAAAAAGTCTGGGCCCTTCAGCTCTCGTCGCAGCAGCGCCATTGGCATCGAGAACATCCAGGAGGTCCAAGAGAGGAGGTGAGAGGAGAGAGCTGATAGCAGGGAGTGGGTAGTGAGGAGACAATGGTGTTGCAACAGATGGAAGCAAGGCATTCAGCCATTGGAAGATACACTGTTTAAGATACAAGCTCTCGTTGTATGGCATCAAGCGAGGGAATTATCAATGCCTTACTTTATTTGTTGTGATTCGAAGTGTTTTGAATAACAAAACCAAGATTTTACCCAAATTCTAGGTTGTAATAACTCAACAGAAGATTCATAACAGCCTTGAAATTTGCTTTGCCCATCTGTGTGGTATTTTGGTGGCAGGCGCAGAGCACACGGTGCACAGGTGGGAGGAGAGGAACAAGCCGGTGGGAGGTTCATTCAAATGAGGCAGCGCAAAGCGTGTTGTTGGTACTTCGGCAGAAATTGGGTCTTAGACTTTTTGCTAAGAATAGTCTGGTGATGTTATCAACAAGAGCAAACTAAATACTTGGAACAAATGTGCATCAAACATTTAGCATTTAATGTGGATGTTTAATTTGGATAAAGCAGGAACTCCTGTAAATCAGTCTACATTTATTCATGAATTAATATGAGCGCTTGGAGCACTAAGCACTTGTCGTTGTGCGATTAAATTAGGGCCCTTAATTTCATGTAATATTTGTCACTTCGATGAGGAAAAAAAGGCAACAATAGTAGCATAACAATAACTGCAGTTTGTTACAGTTAAAGGGCCACTTCTTCAGATCTTATAACACACATTCAGATGATATGTATGTGTTATAACATTCATCAAGAGTTTGTCTAATGTGTTACTATATGAAATAAGTAAACTTCATGTATTTACACGTGTCAATCTCCATCCCTGTCCTGAAGCCGGGAGGTGTCACCCAGCACCCAGAGGACACTGGACAGCAGCCACTTTTCGCAGGAAAACAAATCAGACAACTCCTCCAATCACAGTTCTCCAGAATTTCCCGCAACTAAGAACAGGTGACTATTATTTAAATTCATTATATAATAATACACTATATTATACACACACACTGAGACGTTTTTTGTGATGATTGATCCCTTTGGTGGGTGGATAGGGAATGCATTTTTATAGATTGGAACAGCAACTCTATTACATGGACAATTACCCTCATACTCATAGTCATAAGCCTCTCTAGCCATTTCAATGAAACAAGCCACCAAATTCACATTATCCATGTTTGGTTATTGCTGGTCCAACAACATAGCTTGTGCATTCTGCAGGAGGCACCTGCATGACTTTATGCAGCTTTGTAGTTTAGAATATTTTTTGACAGTGATGTTGTGATATACACAATATTAATATCTTTGCACTCTTAAGGCAAAGGTAGAGCACATTTAAATTTTAAGAAATTATTTACACGCATTGACTAATATGAGGCAAGATATCTTCTGGAATTTTGATCATAGTATTGGCATGATATAGCTTGAATTGTGTTTTACTGATCCCAAAAGGTTGCACTTAAACTCTAGTTTGTTGTTGGTATGTCAAAAATATTGTGATATACTGTAAGTTTTGGTATGTATTACCAAGCCCTAGATAGAGCTAATTTAGAGGGTTGCATGAATTCCAAAACAACTTAAAAGATTATGTTACTTGGCACAGATTCAAACACACTGCTGTCACTTTGCTTGAAAGTGCTACCTGAGGTGTTGTAAAATGAAGTTGATGAATTAATTAGACGTTTGGAAGGAAAAGTAATAAATACAAAAATGGAAAAAAAAGATATTTTGATTGTGCTGCCCAAATAAATTCAGCGTATGGAAAACATGGTGTTTGTGCGGTCAGAGTGACCCAGGTGTGTAGTTTGGCGATGTGTTGCAGGGCAGCGTCCATCCCCGAGGCTCAGGACCTTTCACGCTCCTCCTCCAATGCCAGCAGCTTTGCCAGCGTAGTGGAGGAACACGAGAACGAGCACGAGGCAGAGGAGGAGTACGACACTGGACTGGTGGGTGGAGACAGGCAGAGTCGTAACACATAAAAGTAGCGGGCAGCTACTCACAGCTGATGCCATATTTGTGGTTGCATTAACATTTGTCTCACCTTTACTGTGGGGGAAAATAATCTACTTGTTTGCTGTTACCTAAACAATTGAAACAAAGGATGTGAGAAGGTTTCAGGGATTTCACTATACCCCAGTAATGACAGGTCTCAAAATGTATTGCATAGTAATATACTGTATATCAATGTGTTTATCCATTTCTTTCACTTGCACCATTTTGCATCTAAAAAAAGAGACCAAAAAGGCTAATACAAATACAGTAACGAAGTAGAGCTGTGGTTATGATTATGCTGTCTGCTTGTCCTTGTTATACATTGTTGGTTTAAAAAAAGGGAAATATTTCTAACTGTCTTTACCGCTCCTATAGGAAAGTGTGTCTTGTGTTACGCCCCTCAAGAGAGACTCATTTGTGTACAGCTCTGCGGTGGAGCACAGTGCGTGCAGTACCAGCCAGGGAAGTTTTCCAGGTGAGTTTAGGAGAAAGGGGCTCATATTACTGGGTCAGTGATAGCCTGAAGGTGTGAGAAGCAGGCAAGATACCAAAGGCCAACTGTTTCACATATCCAGAGTATCTGGGGAAACTCTAGATGGGGCAGATGTAAGAATAACATGCTCTGCTTCCTGAGCAATTAATATCAGAGCACTCTTGAGTGATGAACTTCACCTCAGCTACACCAGTGGCGCTCAATGCCAACAACAGAAGGCCCAGTCTGTGTAACTTAACAAACTCTTCTTAAATTAATGAAGTTTACTATGCCTGAAATGTACAGCATTGCAAACATATCTGTTATGCTGCACATTCAGTTTTTTTTCACTAATGATTCACTCTGAACTATTAATCTTTTGCATGCTTATCCTTTTTCGACTAGAACAGCTGGGAGCATTATATACTTGAGTTTATTAACCATGACAGCCATGCATCTGTTGCCTCCCTCCCAGCAGCTTCTCATCTTCAGCAGCAACTGGACGGAGTGAAGACATCAGAGCCAAAAGGGACAGACAGCCAGTCCAAGACGGAGCGCCCCTCGCAGGAGCACAAGTTCTCATCGGTGAGACAAACTTCTTGTCATCAGTCATTAGGTTACACTCTGATGGTTTTACTCCATGTTTTACAAAGTCACTAGAAATAATGTTCCCTCTGATTAATTGTTTAAGTCATTTATTGAGTAGAAAGACCAAATAGTCACTACTTCCATTTTTTTTCTGTTTTATGTGATGTCTTTGGGTTTTGAAGATGTCACCTTGAGTGCTGGGAAATTGTGATGAGTCAGTTTTTACTATTGTGTGACATTTTATAGACTAAAATACATCAACAAGAGTCTACAGCCATGCTAGCACCTCTGTGAGGCTGTACTCAAGCACAGTGGTGCTTTGAGCTAAATGTTAATGTTGACCATGTTCACCATCTTAGATTAGTATGTTAGCATGCTAACATGAAGTAATTAGCACTAAACACAACACAAAATGTAACTACTACAGCTACTACAAGTACAGCTGAGGCTGCTGGTAATGTCATTAATATTATAAAGAGTACAGTCTAGACCTGCTCTATAAGAAAAGTGTAATGAGATAACTTCTGTTATGAATTGCCGCTATATAAATTGAAATTGAATTAGTTTTGCAGGTATTTGGTCATAAACCAAAGTATTTGACAAATGAAAATTTTGACCTGATGATGGCGCTAGATGAAAAGTTAAGGGATCACCAAAGTTATTACAATTCATCCTGAGGGGAACATAAATGACTGTGACAAATTTCATGGCAATCCATCGAGTAGTTGTCATGACGCTTTACACCATACCACAAATGTGAATTTCCTGGTGGCGCTAGAGGAAAAGTCAGGGGATCACCAAAGTCAATAGAATACTTCTTCTGGGGAGGATGATTGTCTATAAAAAATGCCATTGTAAGTCATCCAATAGTTGTTGAGATATTTCATTCTGGTGTGGACCAAAGTGGTGGATTGACTGACAGACCGAGATTGCCATCCATAGAGCCATGCCACTAGCATGACTAAAAACAGAATAGACAGATTCATCAATAATGAAAATGATCAGTAGTTGTCGCCCTATTCTGATGTTTTGTATTGTTTTCAGGTCTTCTGTTGTATTTGTCGATATTAACTGTGCCATCATCTCTCTGTCTGTTTTCAGAACTGTTAGCCACACTCCTCTGATCACTACATCAACATCCATTTTCAGGTTGGACATAATGTTGGGGTTACTTAATGACTGTATGACTATAAAGATTGTTTTTTCTTTTGTTCATTTGTTTTCAATTCAATCACTTCTCCTCACATTTTAACCCCTCATTCACCTGCTTCTCCACCTCTCCTTTGTCTCAGCATTCCCATAAGAGGCATCTTTTGCCACAAACAAGCCAAGGGCATGTGAACTCCACCACTGACGCAGACAAGGAGTAGAGTTAGAAGCCAGATCAAGAGACTGACAGATCTTCTTTTGTATGTTTGGCATGGATCTGCTGCCTGTCATGACAGACACCCAGCTCCATGGACATGTACCTACCTGTCGCCCTCATTCCAGCTCTATGTGGAACCCCTTGAATGCTCAAGGCAAAGGAAACACACCCATGCAGTATACCTACTGACTGTCATCTGGTGTCATCAGGTGGTTTAGCAGAATAAGTCTCGCTGCCTGCTCATTCTTCAGGCCAGTAAGCTCTGAAACCTGATTGTTACTGTAAACACTACAGATCAGGATTTGAACGGAGGTTTAATCTTGTGACTGAAAGAGTGTTGAAAGAAATAGAGACCGATCAAACAACTGGTGAAACAGTGGGTCTATAGAGAGGAGAGTTGCACTGGAGAGGAAAATGTTTTTTTTATGTCAACCACACATCCCACTGTGATATTGTACATGGGTTTAACTTTGATGTACCGGGTGTGTGGCTGTCTGTCAGGCCACTTTTTGTGTTTTATTGATGATCTATTCTTCTTTGTTCTGAGTATTCTGCAGTGGATATTTGTCGTGTTTGATGACAGCTTTCAGTAAATCTGTCATGTTTTTGATGGAGGGTACTTCTGTGATGCTGTTGTTGGTGGCAGTAATATCACCAGTCACCTTCCTCCTAGGAGCGTGAAGGGTGAAATATATGTATCTGCAATTTTTAAATTCAAAATTTTATTGTACCACAGTAAGTCTGTAGAGAAACAGAAATATTTTAACATAACTGTAGACTCTATTGATACTATATAATAAGAGTAAAATGCATAATTACTGTAGTGCCCCAACCAGCAACATGCATCCTCAATCCACACTTCAAGGTAGTACTGTTTAGACCTTTGTCTCCAAATACTCTTTGTCACACACCACTTGTTGATTTGATGTCTGTGTACAGGTGTGTGTATACAACAGTACTGTGCATGATGTAAATCTGCTTGCCAAAAACCTCTCCTCTGTACATTGGTGCCATGCTTGACATAGGTGTTGTCCCTGTGATCTGTGTTTTATTGAAAACCAGCCAACATCTCCAGATGCAGTGCACATTGCTGATAGAGAGCCAAATGCCACAGTTTTCCTACTTTATTTGTAAAGTGTAATATATGTACGTGACCTAAGCACTACGTTTTGCGTTATTTCGAAATACTGACCTTTTGAAAAATATGATTTGTTGCTGAATAAGACTGTGACTCGTCTTGAAGTTGCCTTCTTTAATGATTGTGTCACGTGAGCTGCTTGGAAGGAGGGTCATATTTAAAGGCACTGCGTTGCCAGCTGGCTTGAATGTAAAACTAGGCAGGTATGTATTTATTTGTACATATCTGTTCTAATGAATGGTGATACTGTGTTGAATTCTGACCACAGTAAACTTGTGTCTGAAACACCTCACCTCTCCTGAGCGGAGAAGCTTTTTCCTGTCTTCAGTTTGTTATGAAGGAAAGAACTGATACATGGATTTGTTTTATTTCAGTGATATGAGTGAAGCGGACATGAGATGTATTGTCTACAGTGAATTAATGACAGCATTTACACTTTGTGAAAGTACAATAGAGTTAAGACACTGGACCAAATGCAACACAGCTGTTTATACCTACAAATCACTCAGAACAAAGTAACATTTTGCATTTGACTATACTGAAATATGGCATAGAAAAAATTACAGAGAGAATTTTTCTGTAACAATTACACATTTGTTTATTACAGCCTTTTAAATTGATTTATGATGATTTCAAATGATTTTCTTCTTGACTTTGGAAATGCTTGAGTAGATAAAGTTCGCCCTCTTGTGGCTCTGTATTATTATAGCATATCACTATGTGGTACCATTCATCTAACTATGCTTGCACTGTATGCCAACGGCAGGTCCAAACCTCAACATGATTGGGAGTGAATCTTCTATGTGCTTGATTCAAATGATTGTATTTTCTGTTCTTGTCAACAGTCTGCTTAAGCCCTTGTTCAAAAGATTTGTTTGTAAATATTGCTTTTCATCCTTTTTGTAAATAAAGCCAACAAAAATGTTTAATAAAGATGAAGATGCGTACAATAGATCATAACCCCTGGGGTAATTCTTCCTACATAAATGTTGATGGTTACGGTGCAAGTATTTTGTTAAAAAAATGAGGCATACGTGGCACCCCTGGTAGAGTGCATACCATTATTAAGGCTGAGTCATAACTGCAGTTACCTTTGCTGCACATCATCCCCGCTCTCTCTCCCCTGCCTTTCCTGTCTCTCTCTACTGTGACTCCAACAAAGCAAAAATGTCAGAAAAATTATCTTAAAGAAACATTATTTGGAAAAACGTGGCATGTATTCCAAAATGATTGATAACACAATTAAACATTTCATGATTTTAAGACATAGAGACTTTTAAGGCTTTGACAAGAAAAACATCTCTTCCAACTTAAAGCTAACTCAAGGTGCTATTGTTGTCTTAAACAGTCAAGTATTTTGAAAACAACCCTCTTTTTGCTTCTCTAACCCATCTCCATCCATTGTTAAATTCTCATTCACATCTCCAGGTTCCACCACTTGAAGTCAAACGGTTGCCTGCGGACATTGGAGCCACAGTGCACCTCTCCCAGCAGTTTGTGGTAGGAGGCGAAGTCATCGATGAATGTGCAGCTGAGGCCCAGGCCCTCCATTAGGGAGCACATCTCAGCCTCCAGGGCACAGCGTCCATTCACCTTGGGGCCAAAGGGCTTCGGGATGCCGAGGTTTTTCCCCAAGACAATCATGTTCACCTGGAAACAGATGGGATGAGACTCACAGTTGTGCTATCAGCTCCTAGATTTACTTACATCGTATTTCTAACTGAGTGCTTTAATGCCTCTAAAATTGGAAAAAAAACATTGGAAATTTATCACAGATTTCTGAACACACCATGTCAGGGTAGTAAGCCACTGCTCTGTACTGCTCCTTCTCCTCCTCCACCACTAACTTGAAGAGTATTGGCAGGTCGATGATGTCCTCATCATCCAGGCCTAGCTCTTTCTTCAGTACATCCCTATTCCAGTCGATGCAGCTCTGGGAGGGAGCAGGCGGTAAAAAAGACATCATCCATTACATATACAGTACAATACACACTACAGACACTATAAAGTTTTTAAAACTCATTTTTGCTCATTACATTCTGTCTTGTTCTGACTCTTATGGCAATTCTTAAAACCAATGTTACAAAGTGTCACAAAATAAGCAATAAAAACAAAACAAACAGTAAAAACAAACCGAACAATGTACCCGTATGGCACAAGATAAAGACAAGGTTTGGGCTACTTTTGCTGCAAACAAAAAGTACACTATGTGGCCAAAAGTATGTGGACACTCTTGCTACTTAGTAGGCTAGCGTATCAGTCATCCACAATCTTAAAGGAGTCTATGTTGCCCCATCTCCTCCTATTGTTGTACCAGAGCATTATTCGGTGCTTCTTTAACATGTTATCTGTTACTAAGTGTGCCAAACTCACACACATAACCAACACCGCTGCCAGGATAATTGGTCTCGCCACACCCAACCTCGCAGAGCTAAACAATGAGGCCATTAACACACATGACTGAGATCAGCAATGCCAAATGTCGGCTGGGGTGGTGTAAAGCAGACCTATTGGACTCAAGAGCAGTGGAAACATGTTATCTGAAGTGATGAATCATTCTTCACTACCTAGCTTTCTGATGGATGAATTGTAGTTTGGCTGTATGCCTGTATGTTGCCTGAATACATGGTGCCAACTGTAAAGTTTGGTGGTAGAGGAATAATGGTCTGGGGCTGTTTATCATGATTTATGCTTAGCCCCTTAGTTCCAAAGATGGGAAATGTTAATGCCACAGCACCCTGACCTACCCACATCCAACACCTTTGGGATGAACTGAAATGCTGACAGTGTGCCAAGTCTTATCGGCCAACATCAGTGCCCACTCACACTAATGCTCTTGTGGCTGAATGGGAGCAAATCCCTGCAGCCAGGTTCCAAAATCCTGTGGAAAGCCTTTACATAGGGAGGAGGCTGTTATAGCAGCATATTAACAAGCATAGTTTTGGAATAAGATATTCAACAATAAGATAAATGTAATGTCTGGCTGTCCACATACTTTTGACCACACAGTGAAGATTACAGTACATTCCCAACAGGAAGCCAATTTTATGTTTGGACATTCACACAATGAACTATGGTTTCATCATCCTTTCTGGTCTTGAGTCTAACCTTATAATCCCACTCACCTGCACGTAGTTATTTTCATCTTGGAGACTGCCATCATTAAGAATCTCATCAATTGTGATTGGTTTTTCATCTTTCAGGCCTTTTTGGAAGTGATTTACAGAGTGAGTGTTAAGTATATGATGAGTTTGTTCATTGCTAAGATGCACGTTGTACACTAGATTTTCCACAGAATATATTTTTAAAGAGAGGCTTACCCTCAAACAGTTTGGCTTGTCCGTGTCCATCATTCTGTAAGCCTCTGAATAGTTTGTAGCCTGCGTCTGGGCTGGCCAGCAGCAGCCGGAAGCCCTGTGCACAGAAACACAAGAGACAAAGATAACACTGGCTGTCTCATATCCTGAGAGTTTATACAATCCCATAATGTACGTAACAGTATGTCAGTATCAACCAGTAACAGGTAGCAGCTTCCTGTCTTCTAACTATTTCATATTTCAGTTCAGCAGATTAATGGTTTCTTTTTAAAAGGGAATATTTACCTTTCTGTCGGGTGCAGGAACAAAAGTCAGGAATTCATCTACGTGGCCGACAAGGAGCCAGTCAGAAAATAAGGCGATGGGCTCCTGAACCTTCTGAGCCCTCAAGAAGTCTTGAACTACTTTGGTCATGTTCCGTCCTTTAGTTGCCCTTAAAGAAAGAGAGAGATGCAAGTATGTTCACATCTTCTGCCACATGTTCTGTTTACTGTGCTGCCCTACAACAATAAACTAGATGTGTTAATCATATGAAGAGCTTCTCATACACAAATTATTCATATTCTTCGTAAATCAGGGGACTCATCTCTGGATCTGTTGCACACTCACGTAGGGAAGGCCACTCCAATGATGATTCTGCCCAGGGGGTACTTTTTTCCATTCACAGTGACGGGAGGACTAACCTCCAGATTACCGAATGAGTCCAGACTGCTCACATCTTTTCTCTGGGCCACCCTCGTCACATAGCCAAAGTCGGGGCCCTGAGGACATGAATGTGATTAAAAATTCCCTCCATGTTTCAAGACATATGAAAATACTGAATTATGAAAACAACAATTTGTGTCTGAGGTTTTCCTGCAAAATCAAATCAAATCAATTCAAATCAGAGTTAAAATGCTTAAAATTAGATTTATTCTATCTCCCTAATTGAAAGAAAGTCCAGAATCTATGACTACGCAAATATTTTTTATTTCAAAAGTTTAACTGTTGGAAGCAAGATGTCTCCTATTACACTAAAATTTATTTTTTTCAGTGTATGTGCACTGAAAGTTTCAAGTTCCCACATCACACTTGCTTAAGTTGGATATTGAACCACAACTGGTTTCCAAACTAGTTGTGATGTCACAAAATCCTGCTCTTACATACATGCCTTAAACACATATTTAAGGTAAGCACAAAGAAATGTTCCCCCTTCAGCAGATGAATGTGAAAACAGCCTTGAAGTGTTAAAATCTGCACATACATCGTTCTGCGCAGTGGAGGTCAAACTTCCAAGTGAAGTCACAATCAACAAAACACATTTTTGAGTGGAGGGGGACTTTTAAAATAAGACACAAAATCATGCCACTATCAGAACTTTTCCATTTCCAAAAGCATTTTGTATCACCAAACACTTCCTTTCAAGAGACATTAGAGTCTGTCGCTCACCAGTAGCTCATTATATGGAAAATCCTGGAGTTTTCCATCTCGAGGTGAATCCAGAACAACAGGAAACCATTGATGAGGTGAGTCAATGTAGCCAAACTCCAGCTCATCCTGAAAAATAGATATGAGTTATATTTCTGCTGTCCTTATATTTCAGCTCTTATCAGAGGTTTTTAATAACAACAATAACTTAACTGATGTTTAAAAACAAAGGAGACTTTTCTGACAGAAAATGACAGTTGAAGCTGTAATTTAAATTAAAGTGTGACACATTTAGTTTTCTTACCTGCATCCAGCGATCTCCTCTGTTCTCATACTCATGGCAAATCTTGAGCTTGTATCCGCTCTTTGCAACAAGGTTCCTCATTCCTTTAAGGAACTGGTAGTTATCAGATGTGCTAAGAAGGCAACCGCAGACAGAGAGGAAGTTTTCATCAAGTAATATTTTGCAATCTTCTTTTCGTTTCAAAATGTAAATTCACCTGGCTGTAACTTCAATTTCTACCATTAACCAACATCATTATCAACATCCAAATTCAAATTATTTTGGGTGAAACAAAAAAATAAAATACATAAATAAACAAAAACAATAATGCCATGTAAAACCGCAAAGATAAAACTTAGGTACGTGGGTGTTGCTGTGACTCATCATTTACATGTGTAATAATTTAAAAATGAAGGGGATGTGTAACACTGTAACATTCTGTTGCCACATCTATTGTCACCATCATCTTTATTATTTATCAGTCTGCTCTTACCTGCAGACAAACACCTCTACAGGCTGGAGGGTGTTGGGTGTCATGATCCACGGTGCCACTCTGAACACGACTTTGTCTGTGAAAATAGGCGTCTCAGGGAGACCCTGTCAAAACATGAGAGGCTGCTGAGTCCTGCCAGCTAAACCAAATAAACTCAAATTCACAAGTAATTGGACTAAAGAAAAATCTAATCTAAGAAAAATTTAATCCAAAATTGACCTAACGTTTGTGTTTTAGTAAACAAGCTCAGTTATGCTGTTATTGAGCACGAAAGTTCATTCTTGCTCTTGTCACCTTGGAAATAGTGGAAATTATAGATTTGACCAAAAAATCTTATCTCAAGGTCCACCTACTAGCTTTGTTGGGAGCTTTCAGGAAGACTGAGATGCAGTTGAAAACTGAAAAATAAACTATTAAGTAGACCTTGAGTTATAATGTTTATCAAACTATATCGTTTTTACAATTTCATCACAGACAGTTTTACATATTATTTAGAGTAAATAATTAAACAACATAAGATCTGTTGCAGATCTTACCTCACAGATGGGCTCCAACAGACTGAGGTTGATGGTGATGAGCCCATCGAAGTCTTTGTCAGGAAACCTGAGGCCCTCCACATAAAAGTTCATCTCTGCTACGCCTCCGAGGTAAGGCACTTCCTGGGACAAGACCTCACTACTCAGGACCAGTGGATATTCCTTCACAAAGTAGTTATAGAAGAGTTTCTCTGCTGAAGTAAGAACAACAAAAAGGGTTAAAATACTGAGGTGCTTAATTGGGAAAAAATAAATAAATAACATTAGTAGAAATGGTTTAAAGATAACAGATCAAAACAGCACAGTGCCTTAGCTAGCCAGCTGAATTACATGCACATTACATCATCTGTTCTGGGGCTTTCTCCCCCCTCATCTTTACTCACGCAGGGTATTATTCACCACTTCAGAGGATCTGGACTTGAAGACTCTGACACTCTCTGCGTCTCCCTGAGAGATGTGCATGGTGAGCTTGTAGCCCTCTGGGAGCTTGGCTGGGCCTCTGGTCCGCAACACCATGACAGACATGTCCTTCAGATCTGTACATCCACAAAGAGTCCTGTTAATGTTGTTCAGGTGTGTCGTTCAATCCTAGATACCATAGATTTGAAATGTACATGTAACAGATAGATGACATAAATGTTCTTGAGTGATTTTAACTCTGAAGCTAAATATTACTGTCAATATGGGGTAATATTTATGATAACTTTAGGGAAGTACATATGCACACATAATAAATGTGTTTTCAGCTCAGCTCTCCTGGCTTGTCTACTACAAAGTAATTAGAGAGGCCTACTTTATCAACCTGCCCTCTACATTCACACAGAGGTCTCTAGATTTGTAGTTTTATCAAACTGATTTACCATATCACCACTTTAATCTGCTGACTTTGCAAAAGCAAATATGAGCGGCCTTTTAATCCAGACAACAGCGGTGAAAAAACTAATGGTGCAGAGGGAAGAGAGAACGTGAAAGAGAGAATTCAGTGGTGAACAAGAAGCTGTACTATTTACCTGACACTTTGGAGATGTAGTTCTGCTCGCTGTCTGGTTTCTTCCAGTAGGTCCGCTCTGAGTCACAGTTGACCAATAGGATGGCTCCATGCTCGTTAGGACCCCATTTCCAGGTTCCCTAACAAGTTTTCAACAAAACAGATTTGAGTTTGATTCACAGTTTGCTGGAAAATCTAAAAGGTACAAAAAGTTTTGTGAAACAGCTTAGACTTCGACTTATCAAACTGCCGAAACACAAATAATATAGGAACAAAAACATGTTTAAACAACACAGCCACAGAACGATCTTGCCTCTGGTGGAGAAAAAAAAAATCAGATGAGAAAGAAGTTAAATAAAGTGGAAAAACTTGAAAGGTATTTGACCAGGTCCTGCTCAGGCTTGTACAGAGATACTATCTTATTCACAGTAGGCAGCAGGACACATTAAAAACAACTAAATAGGAAGCAGGAACACTTTAAAATGATCATTATGCAGCACTGAGTTTATTCCATAAACAGAATCTTTTTCAGTTTGTTACACTTGTTATTATTTATCAGAAAGTAAAAAGAAGACAATCTCCTTCATTAGGTGTCAGACTTTGCACTGCCATCTAAAACTGACACATTTGAGTTCACCTTATTACGGTTGTTTTTCTCCACAACACCGTCTCTGTCAGCATCCACATCCAGAGAGATCTCTGCGTGACAGACACATTTTTTTTATCACAGAGTGTCTTTGCATGGCCAAAATATTCCAGAAAGTGATTCATATCAAAGCTCTTGTTTTCAAAAGACTGTTGATATAAATTTCAAAATGTGAATCAACAGGATATCCAAATATAGACCGTTGTAGGAGTTGTTTGGATTTTGATGTGCATTTACCACTAATACTCTGCTGATATGCAGGCAAAAGACCAACTGAAAAGGTTAAACAAATAATTGGTTGTTATAAAAAAAATGTCTTAAGTAAAATGTGTGCTGTTTAATTCTGCTTTAACTTACCAACAGCTGTCAGGTGCAGGAGTGCTCTCCCCAAGACCTCTTTTTTCCCCCCATAGTACTGGACAGACAGCTTATAAAACAAAGGCACAAGTCATTTCTATGTACAAAATGACATATGATGATTGTGAAATCTTTAAGAAAACATGAATGCAAATTATGAGTTGTACTGTACATTGCAAAGCAAATAGCTCTTGAGCTTGGTTCAATATGGAATATCTCCTCTGGTTATTTGAAAAGCATTATAAAATAAATAAATAAATCATTAATCTAAAGAAGCAAAAAGGTACAAAGACACATATATTTCTAGTAAAAGTCTATTCTAAAGAATAAAACTCCTCCAATGACTGCAGACAATTCAGTTTAAAAGTCACAGATTTTTGTTTCAGTGGTTTGGTTTCAGCCTCTGAAAGTAATTAATATCCAATATCTGAAATGCAAATATTTTTAAATTGCTCCAAAAATACTGGCACACTGTTTCAGGGAAATTTCTTAACACTCCTAGCAAAACTAACTTCAGGTGAATACCATTTAACTGTGACTATGTTTTCACATGAACTTGAATCATGAGTGTGCATTTTCTCATCAACTAATAGCTCATTTCCTGCAACTGTTGCCATACTATCAGCACATATTGAAATCCAAAAATATGACTTGTGACTACAGTGTCATGCACTTCTGTCCTACTTTACCTTGCTATCATTTTCATATTGACTGGCACGACTCATGCTGATGAATAGCATTGAGTTTCCATTGAGAGGGATGGGCGAGAGGTGGGTAGTCTCCTGGTGCGGGGGGCTGATGCTGTACTGAACATTGGAAGTGCACTTCACAGAGAAGAACTTTGAGTTGGGTGGGGCACTCCTGAGAAGAAGGGAATCGACAGGTTTTGATGCATGTTAGGGCTGTGTTCACACAACACAATGATACTGCATTAAACACATACGTGAGTAAGTGTGCCAGTATTTGTTTATGTACAAGTGAGGGAGAGCATTGACGTACGCAGCTAAGCCACAAGCTCATATTTCCTAACAGGTGGTGAACCAAAGTAGCAGCTGTAGTCATGATAAAGTTAGTCAGTCTGTGTTCTTTATTGCTTAGACAGCAAAGCTGCAACTGTTGGTTTTATTAAAGTAATGAATTCGGGTGATGTGAGTTCACACACACATACATGATGACATGAAGTTGCAAATAGAAACTGCAGAGTATGTTAAAAGTGGTAGAATAAAGAACTAGAAAAGCAGGTGGCAAAAATTCCACCATGCCTCACTTGCAGAGTCTGACAGAATTAATAGACGCCTCCAGGCCACAAACTCCCCTTGTTTCCACAAAACCTGAAGCTTTTCGTGGTATGAGTCTCAGGTGAGGACATATTCTCCCTAAGGACCAAGACACCTGATACTCTCACACTATACTACTATTTGATCTCAGGTTTTCCATGTGTCAGCTATTTTAATGTCGGTAATGTCATGTGTTTAAGTATATGTCCACACCAAAGACAGCAATACTCACATGCCCGTATGTACTTTGAAAGATTTATCGGTGGCTGCAGTTACTCCGCCTGTCCACACTGGCTGTGAAGAGATCCTTTCCTAATGTGATTCCAATGTAAGTGATGGGGGATAAAATTAATTCTCGAGGCGTCAGCAGTCTGACTTTGCCAAACCAAGTGAGTATGTTCCAAAATAACTGTCTTTTTATTATAAAATCCCCTCTTTGTGTTACTACCCTTCCAACGCAGCTCAGCAAGAAAACACTGTCCACAGAATCTCAAAAAGGGAATTTGTACTAAACAGATTGTTACTTTTGAAGATATCCACTTCATTTTACTAACTTGAACTGCTGAAACCTCATTTTAGCTTCAGCTGAACTTTGAATGCATTTTGCACGGACCAAGGAAGAGAAACAGCAGGTTTTGACGCATGTTAGGACTGTAGGGATTTTGTCCCCCACCACTTAGACTGGAAACACATTAGGATGAGATCTCTTCACGGCCAATATGGACAGGGGGAATGATTACAGCCACCAATAACTCTTTCAATAGTGAGCATTGCTTTTAAATAGACTTGAAAAAGGTGAACCTATTCTTTAATATTTAAAAACAGGGGGCCTTTACATGACATACCTTTCAAATGACATCAGACTTTGATGTCTTTTGGACAACAAAGTCTTTTGGACAACAAAGTCTCTCCTGTTGGACAGTAACAACAGAGGACTGTTGATTCTCTCCACTGTACAAAACAAAGAACAGTGAGGTCCGCCATCACCAGGATCGGCATGCAAATGATATCCTCCCCACAGCTCTGCTGATGTGGGTTAACAATGGAATTCTTATACACTTTGTTTCCAATTTATTAGGTACAAGTACAAATGCTGTCTAATACAACAAAGCAGTAATTCTTGCTTCGTGGAGGTTATAATGTTCTGTTTTTGTTGAAAATGTTTTAAAGAGTCACTGATTCAACTTTATGAAGATGGAGGATGTAGTTTGTGGTGCTGTTGAACTGTTTTACATTATCCTGAGTGGTGTTTCTAATATTTAGTCTACTCATATTGATATAAATGGGGTGGAATAATTAATTTAACAGCACTATACCTGTAGCTGCCAAAATTAAGTTGAATCTACACCTCCCTAAAAAAGTTTCAACAAAAACTAAACATTATAAACTTTATGAAGGTAGGATTTATTGAAGGACTGTTGTATTACACCGTATTAGCTTAAATTAGGTATACCTAATAAACTGGCAACTAAGAGTATGTTTCATGAAAATGGGGATTTTTTTAAAAGTAAATCAATAGATCGAATCTAAACTTTTAGCTCTGAACGCTGAACTGTTAAACTGGTTGTCTATTGAGGAAACATACACTAGACTTATGCTGTCTGTCGCAAACAGCAGTGGTAGCCAAGGTATTAGAAAGAATAGAAGAGAATATTTTCAGAAGAGAAATATCTCCGGAATATAATAGGACACACTTTAAGAGACACTCTAAGTAAACTCCCCAAAATCCCCAAACAATTTGCAAACGCATACAGTCCAGATGAATCATTGTGTGTATGAGTGTGTGCGCACTGCAAATGACAAGAGCCTCAAGTTACCTGTTCAGGTTCACATTAAGCTCCGAGCCGACCACGCATAAAACGCTTGTAGTTTTGTCATAATCGACTCTGAGAGTCCGGGGGTGAATCATGGCTGCGGTCATGCCCCAGCGTGCGAAGCAGACAAACTGGTATTTCCAGTAAATGCCCTACAGTTGTTCCGTTGGCAGGAAGCGAAAACGAAATAGTCTTGCACACTGACATGGGCTGTGAGCAGCAAGCGATAATAAAGGCTGCAGGTAGTGAAGGTTAAGCCTCTGTGTTCGCTCATTGGTCAGCCAACTGCCAACCCCCCGCCCATGTCACCTATCTCTCTTTCTCCTCTGTCGCTTGGCCGTCGCTCTCTCTTTAGCCATCCCCTTTGTATTGCCTTAGGTCTTTTGTATTTAGACCTATTTATTTAGAGACACGGTTCGCATTTACAACCGTCATAGTAAAAAAAAAAAAAGGTTGGCACATGTATTAATAATGCAGCCTAAATAAAAATACCGTGTGCTTTGTAGTAGTTTTTGTCTTTCACATAACGATATTACAAAAATATAACGGTGATAGGCCTATTTGTTATCTATAAGGCACGCATGCGCAGCGGTGAAGAGCCACACACTATTTTTTTCCCATAGGGTTTTCTCCATGGGATACTTAAAAGTAACAATCTCGAAGATTTTCATTTAAATAAATGTCTGTTAAGTCACTATCTATCGCCGAATGAGGTAACGCAATGGCGATTGAGCCGATGGCCCACAAATGAAAGTATTGCAATATTTATATGGGCTGTGTACAGGGGTGGGTAGGGTAGTAGCCTAACTCCTTACAAGTAACGCAAATAAGTAAAAAAAAGTAGGCTAGTTTTTTGTTATTTTTTAGGAACGGTAACTTTTCACGTCCCTTTTTAAACTGTACTTTTACTTTTTACTCGAGTAGTCACTGCAATAATAATATATTTGCAAGGGATTGAGGAAATGATTCAAAACTTTATTGTGTCGGATATTACATGTGGCTTGAATAACAAATGATGTAGCCTATCTTTTGGAAGTTATAATGATCCCTTGTTTGACTATTGGTTTGATCTGTTTATTGAACGGTGAGAAACCTCAGGCCCACAGTGATTACCATATGTTTTGTAATGGTTTTGATGATTGTTATTCGGAATGTCCGACTGATTGATACGCTTCATGTGAAAGTGTATAGAGGTTCAGTGCACAGCAATGACTGATTTTGAGGTTATATGTGATTCCATTCCGAGTGAAGTCACAGTGATTGGCGATTGCATTCACCTGTTGACTTACCTGGCATCCTTAAGGGATTGTATCCCATGCATTTGTACACATTGATGAAGGTGATGAACGCCGGATGGCAGAAAACGTTGAGAGAGACGATCAAGTAAACTTACTGAATGATATATTTCTGAGTGCGACCCTCTCTTCTTTTTACTGCTGCAGCTTCACATTAAAAGCATTTAACTGGCGAAACACGAGTTGACTTTTATTATGAAGTAGTCACAGGAAATGCAATGTGTTTGTCAGTGAACGTAGCACTCATCAAAACAACAGTCAGTTTTCCGGCATTTTTTGACAGCGGATCAGCTGGAAATATTGCAGGGAGTAATAAGGAGCAGCCACTGTGGACTGTTAGATGGAGAGCTGCAGGCGACAGGCTTCACACCTCCAACTTCGAGCAGAACATTATATTGTGCCAACTTCTCCGCGAGGTAACTACAGGTGTCGCCAAAGCAACCAGGACTGAAATCTTAAGGAGTACAACTGTAATGTCTCCAAGGCTGCACGGCAGTAGAATTAAAGTAAATTAAGGCAAACAACTCGATCTGAAACTGATAAACCTCCTCAGCAACATTAATAACATGCAACATGTAGGTTATGTATTTTGCATGGCGTTTGTGTTCACGGTCTCTTACCTGTTCAGGTTAGCTTACCTGTTCAGGTTTGCCTTCAAAGAGGTGCCAAGAACGTAAATGGCACTCTGCGGATTTTCTGTGCCCAGACGACATGTCCGATTATATTCTGAGGTCACTTTTCTCCTCTTGAGTAAGAAAGCAGGTTTGTCGGTTTGGGAAACTTCTTGAAACATGGTTGGTTGTGGTTTGCCTCAGACTGATGACTGATGAAGGACGTATGGAGCGGTAGCCTCTTATTCCTGGAATGTGTTAGGCTATTTGAGACAGGAGAGACAACCCCCGCTGATGAGTAGAGGCACGTATTTGCATTTTTGGCAGCAAATGGCAAAGAAAAAACACACTGTGTAAAATCCTGGGATTAATTCTCTGAACGGTGCGACTGCTGATTGGACAGGTGAGGCTTCTGTTCTGCAGCACAGCGTTTCTTATTATTCAAAGGAAAATGGTGCTGGAAAGCATTTGCCCACCGACTGCCACTTGATAAGATTTTGCCTCTCAGAGACGGGCCAAAACATGTTGATATTTAGCACATAGATAAGTCATGCTGAAGCTGAGAGTTCAGCAACATGAATGAAATCTATAGCAAACTTTCTACATCCTCTGCACACACATTTGCTTATTGAAATATGCTCACAGCTCCACTAGTTTGACCTCAGGTGTAACACTACACAATCAATGACAATTAAAATACATTATCTAATAAGAACTATAACCAGCACAAACAAAATGTTTATCACATTACCATGATTCAACAAATAGCAAAAATAAACTATAACGATAGATAAACAATAACAATAACATTCTTAATTTCTTTTTTATTGTATTAATTTTCTGTACTTTATATGCCTGCTTTTATTTAATTGTTGTGCTTAAATGTTTTAATATTTAATCATATAAGCACTTTATAACTTTGTTTTGAAAGGAGTTGTATAAAAAAGTTAATTATTATTATTACTACTGCTTTTAATAAAAATATTAAAGCCCATAATATGGCCTCTAGGCACATGCATAAATTTATTATTACAAAGTGCTGCCATCCTTACAATTACTCACTTATGTACGACTCTGGATTTCAAAGGGGCTTTATGCGTTTGGTATGTAAAATGACATGCCTATACAGACTACATAATACAATTTAAAATGTATGTTTGAAACTCTCATAAAACATAAAGCCACCAATATCCGCAAGGATGTGAAACACTAATTCATACAACAGCAGTTCAGAAAAACTTTTTGCTGTGTACAGTTAGACTATACCACAAAAACATATTGGACTGACATCCAATCAAATCGGTGCAAATGTTTGACAAGCTTAAGCACGGACCAATAGAATAACTGTAAACATGCTGGAAAGGGGCGGGATGTAAGATATCCTATGTCATCAACTCAAGGCGCTTTGTTGTTCTTTCGGGATAGAAAGATGGAGAAAATTATTGTTAGTTCATCGTAAACAGTCGAATTAAGCAAGGATAATATTTCTTGTGGTTCAATATAATCAAAAGCCTTCCAAGTGTAGAGTTAAACCGATGTCGTCTGGTTAACATTGGTGTATTTGTGGGACTAAATCAGCTCGGCAGTGAGCTAGCATTAGCCACACCGAGAGGAGCGGAAGGAATTCGATGCACTGGGAAGAAGGGGATAATATCTCTACTGGGATGGCTCACGCAAATTGGAAAAAAACTGCGTTTTACAGTTCCCCCTGGAATCAGGGCACTATACACCTGGAGTATGTGGTCGTTTGACTGATATCAAATTGCAGGAACAATTTGATGGTGATTTTGTAACTGTTAACGTGCCAGTTTAGCGAGTTAGCCACGTAGCTACGTAGCCTTCAGTAGGAAGTCACTTAAAATGGCGGAAGGTTGGCCCATTCCTTCGGCCCTTGTCTTCATGCTGTTGAGTTTGAGTGCCTGGGCTCTTGGGTCTTGTCCTGCTCCTTGTTCGTGTTCAAAGGGACAAGATGAGGTCCATATTCTGGACTGCAACAGGAAACGGCTGTCGACGGCTCCCATGGACACACCAGATGGGATAACTCAAGTGTAAGTACACAACTGGTTAGATGCAAATGTGTTGAAGTTAGTCCTGTACTGAATCCACAGCACTGATTTGTCGCTAAACCAAGGGGTGCACCATAACATAGCAAGAAATCCCACTTTGATACATTTTATCCACTTGACCTCACTTAGATAAGATTTTACCCAGAAAAGTTCCTCTGTGATTTGGTTTGTTTTAGGACATGGACTATGCCTAATTGCATATTTTTCTTATTTTAATCACGAAGACAACACTAGAAAAAATGAAAAGAATGATCATCACATCTAAACTCATTAATAAAGCTAGATGTGAACAGAATTTACACTCAGTTGCCAGTTTATTAGGTACACCTAGCTATAACCAATGCAGTCTAATACAACAGCAGTTCAGTTTTTGTTGAAACTGCCTTAGAGAAGTGTTGACTCACGTTAATGGTCACTTTGGAGGTTGTAATTTGTGGTGCATTTGATTAATATTGCATTCTTTTCAATATTGAGTCTACCTTTTTATTAATATAATACAAAATAGTAGAAACACCTTCAGTTCAACAGCACCAAGAATACAGCCTCCAAAATGACATTAAATTAATCATGCCCAGTTTCGACAAAATTGAACATTATAACCATCATGATGGTAGCATTTGTTGCTGGGCTGTTGTATTGAAGTATATTAGTTTTAGCTAGGTGTACCTAATAAACTGGCAACTGAATGGAAGTATCAAGCTTTCGTGGATCTGAGTAAATTCCTCAATTTTTAGTGCGTTTGGGAAGGAGTAGTATAATAAAGTATCTGACTAATACAAAGAAGGTTGATTTTGATGATTTAATATGCGCATTTCAGTTATTCATCAGCAAATTTTTTTCAGCAGGCTTTATAATATGATACTAATGTTGTATTGAATTTCATTTCAGCACCATGAATCACAATGAGCTGACTGTTCTTCCCTTTCTTGGAGATGTTTCCTCAAATATCACCTCGTTGTCATTGTAAGTGTAGAATCTCCTTCAGGTTTTCTTGCCTCTCCTGTCACTGGCCATGTATTTCTTCATGTAAAGCTATGCCTCCATTTATGTTAAAGACAGACATTCTCTGTCTTTACTGTTATCCGTTCTAATTACTTCAAATTCAGATTTTAAAAAATAAATCAACTGTTTTCAGTTTGTGAATCAATGACATCACATTGTTATTTGGTGTGATGTGTTTTCTTTACATGTTTTTACCTTAGACAAAAATCACTCATTGTTGTTAAACATGTGTTGTATACTGATACCATAACATTGGTAAGGTACCATTGTCTTTTGTGACCCACATGGTGCAGAGCAACAGATAAGTCATTCCTCATTTTGATATGATTTGAGTATATCATAGACATAGTTTGTCTTAGTAATCAGTTTCATTATGAAAATAAATTCCTGATAATGTTTTATATGATTCAGAGTCCACAATCGGATCTCAGAGCTGTTGATGCTTCAGCTGCAGCCATACGTTTCCTTGGAGACACTGGACCTGACATCCAACTCCATCTCCGAGCTCAAAGTTGGATCCTTCCCGTCCATGCAGCTGAAATATCTGTAAGCAAGCACTGCTTATTTCAATCATCTTTATCTAACCGTTTTTTTTTCATTAAGGAAGGTAAGAAAGTAAATTATCTACAAGAATAACCTGACAAAACAGGTTGAAAATAAAATAAAGTAGAGATATCTGCCAAGACTACAATACAGTGCAATATATTTCAGATACGCTTTTCAAGTCAGAGAATAGTCATGTAGAAAGCATCTTGTTGTAGACAACTGGCTTTGTGGTGCCTCCTTTTTTGGATATTTATATATACAATAGGTGTAACTGTAGAGCAAACATTATTCTCCTTTTTGGTTTTGGCTCTAATGTTTCTGCTCTTTTATCTTCATAGGAATTTGAGTAATAACAAGATCAGCATCCTTGAGCCTGGCTGCTTTGAAAACATCTCCAGCTCCCTGCTGGTGCTGAAGCTGAACAGGAACAGATTAGCTGTGCTGCCATCCAAAGTCTTCAAACTTCCACAGCTTCAGTTCCTGTAAGTATTGTATGATGGGTTTTTGGTGCAAAACTAAAATCATTAGTCAAAAATTGAGCTGTTGATAGTTGGTAGACAAATCTGTGCATTTTAATTCTTTCTCCTTTTTTTCCCCGTTTTTTTTGTATAAACGCACTTGGTCGAAGAAAACTTAAGCTTACTCTCATTGTAGGGAAATGAAGCGTAACAAGATCAAGATAGTGGACAGCCTGACATTCAAAGGGATGGACTCACTGAGGTCACTGAAGATGCAGAGGAACGGCATCACTAAGCTCATGGATGGAGCCTTTTTTGGGCTTAACAACATTGAAGAACTGTGAGGACAAACTTGTGCATCTGTTGTAAAATTTTGTGTATGGTCATGTTGTTAGTCATTATCGCTTTTGCAGATTTGTCAATTCAGACAAATCAGTTCATGTAATGACAGTTGTTTTTGTTAATGCCATTTTGTTTTTCCCATCTATGTCTCAGAGAGCTGGAACACAACAACCTAACCGAGGTTAACAAAGGTTGGCTGTATGGCCTGCGCATGTTGCGTGTCCTGCGGGTCAACCAGAATACTGTCGGCATCATCCGACCAGACGCCTGGGAGTTTTGCCAAAAGCTGGAGGAACTGTGAGTGTGTTTGCTTCATAGATGAAGTCCCGACTTTCTTTCAACAGCCCCAGGCTTTGAAAATCATTCTGTGTGCTCAGAGGAGTTACTGTTACCTTGCTGTACTGTTGGGTGTCTGGAGCTGATTCAGTGCTGTATTGACTGTGCATGTACTGGATACATTTTTAACAGTGGAGTTAACATACAAGACTGCTGTTAATGTGAAAATTGTTTAAACTGATCTTTAGCATATTTGCGGTTGTTTTGTGCAGGGACTTGTCCTTCAATCATCTGACTAGACTTGAAGAGACAGCTTTTGTAGGATTAGGTCTCCTGGAGAGCCTGAACCTGGGAGAAAATGCCATCAGCCATTTGGGAGAGGGAGTGTTCAGTGGCCTGGCAAGTCTGCGTACCCTGTAAGTTGTCTGTCTAATCATTCTAAAATAACACCTATTTGATCTAACAAGTCTAATTAAGCTTAGTATGCGAAATATAACCAAGTCCTGACTTGTTCTTGGCTCTGTGCATTCTCATAAAGGCTGCTGACTACAGTAGGTCAGTTTGTTTCACTTTGTGTGTAGTTCTTGTCCTGTTTTGAATACATTTCCCGAGTAATCCTAAGTAGTTTACATAAATAACAGCAGAAATTGCCAGTATTTTAAGTTTGCATCCTCTAATGTAGTCTTTATTGCATTCTAATCCTGCTTGTCATTAGTCATCTGTTTAGTCTTAGATCCAGCCACTCAATGTGTAATTTCCATAGAATCCTGTTCTCTTGGTTTTGTGTCCTCTGTCTTGCCATTCATTGTGGGCATCATGCTGATTTCAAATGAGTTGAAACAGTAATGTTTTTTTCACTTGCCCGGTTGGGAAAGTGGGTCAGAAATCTACTTGCCCGAAGTAAATTTTTACTTGCCCATATACAGATTATTTTATTTATTAGCAGTTATGAAATAATAACGGTGCTCAGATTGATCGGCCACTGATCGGAATCTGCCGATATTCATTCAAAATAGTTTGTTCGGCGGTCTCGGTAAAGTCCGTTTAGAAGAGCCTATTGATTTCAATTGTTTTGACAGGCAACCTCGTTAACAACAAGCCTCCTCCACACGCGGCTCACCTGCTGCTTTAAAAACGGAATCGCAGGGTGAAAAAAATCTAAGATGTGAATTGTGTTTTTATAAAACACTGCTTTATGAGAGAAACAGAAAGAGGCAGGGAGGGGCAAGCCGGTGCGTGTGTGTGTGTGTGTGTAAAAGAGAACTGAAGTGAAAAGTAAGGTGAGCACATTAAAGTAGTTTGTGAGTAAATACTTAAATCAGGTAGAGAATTAAGTAGAATTAAAATGGTGAAATAAGAAATAACCTACTAGAAATAGAAATGCCCACCCCCTCGCCATTCTCTGGGAATCACGGTCTAAACCCCAAAGTTCTGGCTGAAGTGTCTCTACCCTGGAAATTCAAAAAATGCTTCTAGAACGTGAATGAAGTATCATCATGTGCAGCGCTGGGAGGGGGCGCAATTGTATAGACCTACAACCAATCAGAGCAACGAATTGTGTGACGTTACATAGTGCTTGAAGTAGGAAAACAATGGTGGCCTGGTCACAAACTTTCTCAAATTACCGTTAAACAGTACACTAAAACGTTTTTCTGAAAACATCTGATGCAGGAAATAGGCAATGCAGTAACATAATCTTTATTCATATTTGATAAGCACTGCCTTGTTTGACAGTTTGATCTGAGGTAGAAAAGGTTTCAGTCGTAGTCATCTGGACACTGTTTTCAGAATCAAGACGTTTCGGCTCCCATCCGGAAGTCATTCTCAATTGTGAAAAAATGGGACGGGAACTAGAAATTTAAGCTACTCTGTGTTACATAAGCCCTGCCCTCAGGAAGGAATCTACCTGAGTATCTGTTAATAGCTAGTTTCACCTGAAACTGACCTAATTGTTTCCAAGATGGCCCAGTAATCCGTAATCAGGCCTATTGTTTTCTGGCTGCAACTACCTCATCACTGTTAAGTACCTGATTAGCATGTGATTGGCGTGACCAAGGTGTTAATACACTGTGATAGACTTTGGGCAGATTGAATCTCAGACCACCATTTCTGTTCAAAGAGGGGTTCTCTTTTTTCACAAAAATGGCTACCTTGACACCCCGTTCAAACCAACTCTTCTCTCTACTTAGAATCTTCACCTCGCTGTCTTCAAATGTGTGGTTTGTAGCTTTTAGATGCAAATGCACGCCGCTCATGCACGGACATTTGTTTTAGGCTGAAAAAAGAGGTTTGGTCTTTAAGCTCTAAGATGCTCCCAGTAACCAAGCATAGGCTATATGGTTTAAGTTGTGTCTCTAGAGTGACAGTGGAATATGTTGCATGTTGCTTGCCAATAAATAAACAGCTGTCAATTTATGATACTTTCTCATCTCTTAGTTTTAATACTTAATATGCAATGTTAAGAATAGTTAAATAAATAAATAATGCTACACAGTAAATAGAAGGCTTCAAATAGACCCCGTGATTAGTATTGGTATCGATACTGCTTCCAGCGATCGGTGACCAGCCCTAAAAATCCTGATTGGCGCACTCTTATCAAACAACAACAAAGACTAAAGTTAATTGTCATGTTTAATCTTTATTTAAGTAAATTAATCTGAACATGGACACAGTGTGTCATCGGTGCATAGCAACAAACATTCTTGCATATCGAAAATGGTATGACAATCTCCCTCCTTCTCCCCAGAGATGGACTCGTTAACTGTGAGTTCACTTTGTCTTTACCCTCCGCCATTGTCTCGCGAGTGCCGGATTGGTGGTTTCTAGATTTAGTAGCTCGACATGGCATTTTTCATTGCCCCAGGCAATCCTTATTGTTGAGCCCTGCTGTGACAGTTCTGCTCACTCATAGGAGAAGCAAGCACACATAGGTGTTCCACTTGAATTTTTAAAGCATTGGGAATTTTATTACCATGTGCAAATGCGTGTGAAATCACACATTTCTAAATGGAAAATTCTGAGAGGCAATATACTGTTAGTGCTGAGTCCATGTCATCCATGTGAACCATGTACTGTATAGAAGAGAGTAGACTGGTCTCCACACTGTAACTGAGCCAGAGGCCAAGAGATAAAGGTTGGTAGAATATTTTGTTAGTGTGGGGTAGAGCAAGACTCCTTCTGGTCTGGGATTTGAGTTTGTTTGCTTTTTAATATTTCATCAAGCAGGGACAAAATAATATCAAGATATGCTTAACATTTCAGTGACTACTGAGCATAACAACAAATAACACAGCAGCTCTCTCCCTCTCTCTCTCTCTCTCTCTCTGTGTGTGTAGAAGGTGGAGCAAGGGGAGATTGTCCACTAGTTAATCGATTGCGGATGGCGTTGTTCTCTCGGACGGATAGAAATGCGGCCCAAGTAAAGTCTATGTATGGGAAACACTGACCCTATATCAGTGGCACAAAATACATTACATGGTTCACATGTGGTATAAGTCTGATGCTTTTACCCCTTTCCATTCACAAAATTTGTGTGCTTTCATATATTAGGTGACAGTTCTGAACCATATTAACACCACCACAAAAGCTTTGAAAATACTGTGTTGCTAAGGCTAAGAATATCAGTCTAATTGAACAAGTATGTCTTCTTCATCATATATCTTTGAGGTAAGAAGTGATGAGAAGAGAGCAAGTTGTGAACTGATTATTTGCCACACAGTGTTCCGCTTAAGTCACTGACCTGCAACAAGAGTGGGAGCTTTCATGGGAGAGGGGAATTGGAGAGTGCCAAAGTTCTTTCAGAGGTGGCCAGGCATGAGGAAAGAGAAATATTAGAGCCCACGACCTATCCTGTAAACACAAAGCCTCTGTGGGTTTCCAGTGGATCCATGAACTGTCCCAGTGCTAAACAGAGCCAATTAATTTCCCCTCATCAGAACAGCAGGGTTAGCAAACTGTGACATGCTGTGGAAGTATGGTGTCTCAGATTGTTATGTCCTAACTAAGAGTCACTTCCACTGACTCTGTGGTCTTTTAAAAAAAAATAAAAATAAAAAAAAATAACAACCTTTTGCAGGAGGAGTCATGACATCTTTAGTCTATGTAGAGTGTTTTATTATCTAAAATGTGACTCTTTGTTTTTCAGAGATATCCGCAATAATGAAATCTCCTGGGCCATTGAAGATTCCATTGGTGTGTTTGATGGAATGAAGAAGCTGAAAACACTGTGAGGACACTCAGATTGTACACACGCACATCATTATTTATTTTGCTGTGAAATTGTTCCTGAAGTTTATTCTAACTTGCATTGAAAGGCTGGTGAAAGGTCTTAATTTAGCCTTAATGAGAGCGGGCAACCATTTTACTGAACATCTTATGAAATATTTTTATTTTTCAGAATCCTACAGCGCAACACAATCAAATCAATCACTAAGAAAGCGTTTGAGGGCCTGGAGGAGCTGGAGCACCTGTGAGTAAAGCCACTGCACACTCCTGTCTCTCCACACAGTTATACTTGTGTCTCAGAAGGATCTGTTGTTATTGTTAAATGTTTAAAGATAGAAGAATGCTTTTATTACTACTGTGCTTTTGTCTTATGCTTGTGAAATGGGATGCCATTTTGATCAAATCACATCGTAGGTGTGTCTAATCCATATTTCTGTCCCCTCTGCAGGGACCTCAGCAAGAATGGCATCATGTCGATACACCCTGAGGCGTTGTCCCATATGAAGCTCAAAGTGTTGTGAGTAGACACAAAATGAATCTTACAGCTCTCATAAGCACATTTGGAAGCCAGCTTTCCCCTGTGTTAATATTGCTTCTTCAGCTGATTTATCATTATTGCTTTCATTAAAAAGGAGTTGTGATTAAGTGACACTGCAAGTAAAGGATACGATTAGCATTTTAAATTGGCTACTGTAACTTTACTTTTTGAGCTTTAGCTCAGTTGGACGAGCAGAGATTTCTGATTCAGCTTTTGAGTTGCAGCATCATCATCTGCTTCGTTAGGACAGCTGTCTCTCCTGCCTGTGAGGAAAGACAGTGGAAATGTTAAGTCTCTTGACTTTTTGAGGTTTTGATCAGCCCATCTTAGGAGTGTCTCTCAAGCAGTGGCTAATGAAATGCCCCAGCAGCTGTCAAACTCAGAATATGTGTCATGACAGTAGTCATATCCTGCTATTAATTAGTCTGCTGCTTATATAGAATATAGCACTATTTGCTTGGCATGTGGATAAAGTTTCTTTGCCTGATAACATATCTAGAGGAACATAATAGCAACACCCTTGTAATTAATATTTATTTTAGGATAAAGTGTATTAAAACATGGTTCTTGAGGCAATTAATCAATTTTCCTGTCTTGATTAAGATCATTTAAAGGTTGCTTTCACACCTGTTATTCGGTTCATGGTTGGTTGACTTTTTGACGTCTCCTGCTGATTGGTTTGAAAATGAGAACCCTGATCATTCACTATGGTTTTATATGGCTATGTATCATTATCTGTTGTCTGTGTTGTGTTTTTAGTTGTCTAGTGTGGTTATATTTTTTATGTATCGGAACTGCTACAAAAATTCTCAGTTAGGTTTATCAATACTACTTACCTTCGGGATTCAGAGGAATAAGGCTATTTTAGCAAGAATTGTCACATTGTTACAGAGCCACCAGAGCTCTGTTTTCATGATACTTGGTATAATAAAATGCAGCTACTCTTGCTTGCATGCATGCTCACTGTTACTCAGTTACTCAAGCAGCACTGGACTTACGTTGTCATGTTGTAATGTTGTTATGTTGTCAGGATAGATAACAGCCCTCTTTAAATTATTCAGGTAAATTGAACTTTCATCTCAAGCAAGTAAATGCAAGTTTGCTTTTCTAAAAGGGTAACTCATAAATCACTTTCTGAAATGTTCACAAACAAATCCTGGACATCACAAATTTATATTCATTTGTTCAGTGGGTTCATCTCATCCTTTTGTCTCTACAGTAGTTTGATGATTGCAACAAATTTTACAATGACTTATCTCACTCTCCCTTCATTACCTTTCTGTTCTCAGTGTCCTGAACACGAGCAACCTGCTGTGTGACTGCCATATGCAGTGGCTGGGGCCTTGGCTGACAGACAGCCAGTTCCAGCAGTCGGTCTCCGCTATCTGTGCTCATCCTGCCAGCCTTCTTGATCGCAATGTCCTGTCCATCAGCCCGGAAGAGTTTGTTTGTGGTCAGTCCCATTCTCTATTTATTTATTTTTTTTAAATACTGTTCCTAGTCTGATCCAATATAGGTACTCTTCAGTGAGCACAGTGGAAAATGTCTGTTGGTATAAGCTAGGAAAGGGCATTGAGTTTTAATTTCAGGATGTTTTGAAATAACGGAAATGTATATTGGATTATTTCAATATATATTTCATAATAGTATGTTATTTCACTCTGGAAGTTTTGTTCACAGGTCAAAAACTTGACAGTTGCACAAAACATATGAGACAACAGTTTTGGAAACACTGTTGAGCTGACCAAGCTTACCACTATGTTGCCCTTCCTGTATTGGCATACTTAATGTACACCAACTAATGTTACATTTCAGTTAAGAGGTCTGCTGTAAAAATATGGATTTTCTAACTTGAGTTTGCTGAGTTTCACACTTTCTGTCCCCGCTTCTCCACAGATGATTTCCCCAAACCTCAGATCACAACTCACCCAGAGACGTCTGTGGCCCTGCGGGGGAACAATGTGACTCTGAGCTGTGTTGCATCCAGCAGCAGTGATTCGCCAATGACCACAGCCTGGCGGAAGGATGGGGAGGTGCTGTATGATGCAGAAGTGCAAAACTACGCCCGGTACCAGGAGGGAGAGCTGATCTACACTACTGTGCTTCATCTCCTCAATGTCAACTTCACTGATGAGGGGCGCTACCAGTGTGTGGTCTCCAATCACTTTGGTTCCAATTACTCCAACAGGGCCAAGCTCACTGTCAATGGTGAGGATGTTTGCCCTTTGTCAAAGAATGTGATTGATGATTGACAGTGGGGCTCATATATGTTTCTCTTGCTCTGCAGTCTTTTATTTTCTTTAAGTTGTAAGGCGCTGGTCTTGCCAATATACTATACACTGAGTTCTGGTACGGCTCATATCATTTTATGTCTGAGAGAAATGTTTCTTATATTTTTATTGTTTTTTTTTTTTTTTTTTGTTTGTTTGTTTTTTAGTCAGATTGTGTCCTTACTCAGTGGACAATGTAGTAACTGCCAAAACATTTAAGACAGTAGAACCCTAACATTTATTTGCAACTGCTGTTTGATTCCGATCTGATAAAGATGTCTCTACGTCTCTGTCCCACCCTTGACTTTCTGTCCTCTATCTTTTAGAGCTGCCATCCTTTCTTAAGACTCCCATGGATCTGACTATCCGAACCGGTACTATGGCCAGGCTGGAGTGTGCTGCTGAAGGCCATCCATCACCCCAGATTGCTTGGCAGAAGGATGGAGGCACTGACTTCCCTGCTGCCCGAGAGCGCAGGATGCATGTGATGCCAGATGATGACATCTTCTTCATTGCTAACGTGAAGACAGAAGACATGGGAGTGTACAGCTGCACGGCTCAAAATGCAGCTGGCAGCCTGTCTGCAAACGCTACTCTCACCGTCCTGGGTGAGTCATCCACCTGATCAGCAGAGCATATTACTGATGTTTTACTACTGGGTCATTTCAGTTGAGTCACTCTGCTCAAATTGGCTGCTCATTTATGTCTGTCACTCAGCGCACACCCTTGTTTTTGTATTTGTTCCTTGGCAATTTTTGATGATGTAAATGCAATGACTCAACTGTTAGATTACTTTTCTTGATAACTGTGCTTTTGAGATTTGATTTAAGCTATGCACTGGCATATAATCAATATCTTGGTTAAAGTCTGTGATCGAGGCTTAAACACTAATACTAAAAAATTGCCATTTTAAAAATAACAAACTTGACCTCATACACATCCATCTGCACAGTTTGACACAAATGCTACTGGGATAATCCTTATTAAATCAAAGATCAATGAATCCTCTTCTCTTCCAGAAACTCCATCCTTCATGCGGCCGCTGGAAGACAGAGCAGTGGCCCGTGGTGAGACTGCCGTCCTTCAGTGTATAGCTGGAGGCAGCCCGGCCCCTCGTCTCAACTGGACCAAAGATGACGGGCCTCTGGTACTCACCGAGCGCCACTTCTTTGCTGCAGCCAACCAGCTCCTGATCATAGTTGATGCTGGTCCTGCTGATGCTGGGAAGTACACCTGCATCATGTCTAATACTCTGGGAACAGAACGTGGCCACATCTACCTGAGTGTCTCGCCATCACCCAACTGTGATACTGGCACAGGATACGACCAGGATGGCTGGACCACCGTGGGCATCGTGGTGATTGTGGTGGTGTGTTGTGTAGTTGGAACCTCGCTGGTCTGGGTCATTGTCATCTATCACATGCGCAGGAAGAGTGAGGACTACAGTATCACCAACACAGGTCAGCAGTTTAGACACACGCTATCTCTGATTATAAAATAAATGTGCCTTCTTTGAAGCTTCCCCCAATAGGGATGGCTGTTTGGAAACCATGAAATATTTCTATGGGGACTGCACTTTATTGTGAGGACTCACAAAACTCGATAGCGTGTAACAAAATATCCCTGTCTGTTCCAGATGAGATGAATTTGCCAGCAGACATCCCCAGCTACCTGTCCTCTCAGGGTACTTTGTCAGAGCCTCAGGAAGGCTACAGTAACTCTGAGGCTGGCAGCCACCAGCAGCTCATGCCTCCTCTCTCCAATGGATACATCCATAAGGGCACGGATGGTGAGTAATCTTCATTTAGATTTGGTAAATTCCACCATGTTTGACTCTGTAACACAAATCATTTGTCTCAGTGTCATGGATGATGTTATTTTTCAAGTTTTTCAGGAATAATCATTTTGTGATATCTGTATAACAAGCTTTGGTTTATCATGATGACAAGATAATCATGTCATGATCTTGATATAACAAGTATGGTTTTCTTGCATGACATAAGCACGCAAAATTCTTTCAGTAATCGTCTATGAACTGCACATATAAGGTAATCTCTGCTATTGTCACTGCACACACTTTACATCAGCAGAAAACAACATTGGTGCCTCCTGCAGGTGGAACTCAATCAACACTTCCTGTAATATCCCTTTTAATATTTATATAAAGATGTATACTGTGCCTTTTCTTGTCTTGTTAGCAGTTAGCTTTCAGTATAATGCATAAATTGGATATAGGGCATTTTAATATTCCAATAATTTAACAATAGGTACTGATGGTGTTCCTGTGGTAGCCAATGATTTATTAATTTACCTTTGATTAGTCATAAAGTAATGTCCGATAGAGACTGACTGACTTATATCTGCTGATTTATAGATCATATTTCCACATCATATTCTTGAGAGTTTTTTATCTAATGAGTTGAGTTATTGGTCAGCATTATGACCACAAAAAATCAAACGCACAATGATACACTACCGCCTTTCATGCCGTCCATACGATTCACTTCTGACATGAATAACATCATATTTCTTTAAATGAATGTCTTTAAATAAAATACAGCTTCTCGTATGTGCTTTTAAGGATTCAAAGCTTTTTGGACACTCACCTGCCCATTAGGTTCTTGTTTCTGCTTTTGTGTTTCGGATCAGATCCTTGCTGAAATGAGACACTGACTGATTATCATGTATGTCCCAGGTGTGTGTTATGGAGACACGGGCAGCGAGGTGGAAACTGAGGGGAATGGCATGCTGCATTGCAGGGTTGGCTCTCTGTTCACTGGCCGTAGTAGCTTCCACCCTGGAGACCCCCGTGAGGGACTGGCTGGACTCCCCACAGGTTAGTGTCATCTATACACAAGCGGTTATTAGGGTTTCTAAGATTTATTTCAAAAGATTACATTTTTTATGGTCATGTGATTTTTCCGATTTCATTTTGAATCTACTATATCTATGCCTTTTCAACTTAGTTAATATGTATTCACATTAAGGTGTAATAAGGTTGAAGGTCTTTTCATATATATGTGTATATATTTTCATTTATTTTATTTGAGCAAATTAGATAAGAGAAAATGCATACTACTCTAAATAATTAGGTCAGGATGGTAGTAACAGTTGCAGCAGTACCAGCATAAATGCATATGATGATGGACACATAATGTACCCACAAAAAATGTTCAACACATCTGATGATAATAATAAGCTTTATTTATATAGCAACTCTCATACATAAAAAACAACTCAGAGTGCTTTTACAAAACAAAAAAGTAAAAGAGCAGACAATTTAAACAACAGATTAAATGTTGAAATATATTTAAAAGAGGAGGGAACACTTAATAAACAACATAACAAAAATTATAATATATAATTGTTTCACATATAATAAATATATGGTGGTAGTTGTGAGAATTTTCCCAGCCATTGTCAGCATGCACCGCACACAATCTCCAAATTAACCCAAGGTCTGCAACAGGCTTGAAAAACAAACAACCAACGTATGGAAAGTAACACTTTTACACACAAGATGCTTATTCTTTCCTGCCAGGTGGAGCAGGTCCGCTGGTCATCTGCTCTGACTGCTACGACAACGCCAACATCTACTCTCGCACACGGGAGTACTGCCCGTACAACTATCTGGGGGAGGATGACCCGCTGGACAAGACTCCCCCCGGCCTGAAGGAGAGCTTCAGTGAGCATGCCCAGCATGAGGACACTGCACTGGGGAGCCTCATTAGCAACCAGGACTCCTCCATCTTTCTCACCTCACACGACAAAAGGTTGAGCAGCCACACTCCCCCGGAGCACTACGCTAATGGTGAGACTTGGAAACAGAAATTCCAATTGTACCTTTCAGTGCAGTTGACACCATCCTTGAGATGCAAACTATCATGTCCTACCTGCTGATTTGCTTTTGGGTAAAATGTTGAATTTTCACCATCCTGCAGCTACTGAAAAAGGGAAAAAACCCTGTAGGATTCTGAAAACATTCCTCTTCTTTTTGTGGCTGTTATAAATCTTGCAGCTGCTCAAGCAAGTTTACTCTTAACTTGCCTTGAAATACAACATAAACACTGAGGTCATTCATTTACTGAAGCCAGTATTTTACAGATGAGAGATTTCCCAGTGAACTGGTAAACCCATAAGATTGTATTTATTAGAGATATTGATCTTCCAGATATGATCTATTTAGATACTGTACATAGAGGCTTGTTATGAAGGTTGTCGAGGTGATCAGAGTACTTGCGGGCTACAGCTAACATTATATTCTCTGTTGAGATAGGATGAGAAAAGTAAGTCAGCTTGGCTAACGTCATGTAAACAAACTAAAAACTAGCTGCTTAAATGTGGTTTATTAAAAATCAAGTATATGGCTGCAATTAATGATTATTTTCACTGCCAATTAATCTTCCAATTATTTTCTGATTAATGGTTTATTCTTTAAAATGTTAAACACTGAAAAATGCCAGTCACGAGTTCTGATAGTGCAAAGGAACAAGTTCAAATTACTTGTTTTGTCCAACCAACACTCTAAAATCTGAAGGTTACAAGGATATAAAACAGTGAAAAGCAGCAAATTTTCTCATTTGAGAAGGCGGAACCAGATAATTGGCAACAATAAATAAGTGATTGCTATAAAAGTATGTGGTTGGGACTCAGTGTGAGATAATGTGCTGGCATCTGAGTATTGTGTCTTTGTCTGTCTTTGCAGATTCTCTTAGCAGGTCCTTCTGGGGAGAAGGGGAAGATCCGTCATCAAAACGCCAACTAGGCACATCCCAGCACCCAGTGACTGTACACAGGACACCTCCTCTGACCTCCACTGCCGACGGGGCACAGGAACAGAGTGAAGCAGATGTGGACTGTTTTCCCAGGCAATGCACACAGGACCATAGAAGTGCCTCTAATAGGACTAACCCTCAGGAGCATCCTGCTCCAACATAGGTCTTTACACTCTGCCTACATTCTGCCTCTGACTCCTTGTTGCTGCACCCCCCCTCCCTTCACCCACTACCTCCAAAGAGACTCCTCAAATTCTGCCAAAGATGCTCTCTTGTATGTATGTTTACATTCCCCTTTCACTCAAGAGGACATGCTAATGTTCTCCACTGTGGAAAGACTGCTGTGTCAGACTGGAGAAATGGACCATTGATTAAAGTAGTGACCTCCTCCTTGGCACCTCCACCTCTGCAGGACCCCTTACTCCCACATCCTCCACTCTTCTTTGTTCTCTTTTTAGAGAAAGCTATGAATGTATGCTTTTAAAGAGCCATGTTGGATGCTGCCATGAGAGAACGCCAAGACATGGTAGAGTCTTTACAAGCTCTCTCCTCTGTCCCTGCTGCTGTGGGGCTGAAATTTAGTGTCAGTGTACGTCACACTGGCAGTTTTGTCTCATCATTCCTGGTACAGACACCTGTTGGAGCAGCCTACATGACTTTGGTAGAAATTACAAACCACCTATTCCCAAGTGGGGAAAAGGGGGGTTTAAACAGGGGACAATTGTAGTTCCCTGACCAGCAGTTTGTGGTTGTTAATATAGGAAAGAACATTGAAAACATAGGTCCCACATTCCCATAGCCATCCCGACTGACTCAAAACTATGCTATCTGGTATAATGTTATGCAAATCCCAGAGACAGTGACACCAAACTGTGGTGTATATTATGAATATATATGAATATATCCTATATCATCTTTATCTGATCTTGTTTTTGTCCTATGTCAAACACCATGTTAATTCCTTCATTTTATGTCTTCGTAATGATAAACAATTTGGAGAGAAAGCGTACAATTGTTTTGCACATGTGACAATCATGGTTTTGCTGGCTATTTTCTAATTGGATGGCCTTTTTAACAAGCATTCTCAGTAACCTCGATCAGGTGACATTATGGTTTTTATATATACAGTATGCACTGATTTGTTTTCCCTTGTGTCATATCTTACAGGCACTTAATTTAATGGTGGTAAACTTTATTATGCAGTGTGCATGCCATTTTACATTGTGAGGATTTATCATCAGTTTTATCTCAAAGTTCATGATCCTTCCGTAGATATTGATTATGTCTAGGTTTTCACTTGGGACTGTGAAAAATGAGAATGTATTGTGTTATTTTATACATGTATGTATTTGTATATAAGGCTAGTAATCTATTAAATTCCATGTCCTACTAGTCCATTTGCAGAGATGTTTGAGACATAAGCTGCAGTAATTTTAAGCTTATTCATTTTAAGCCTTTATTGTCCCAGCGTTATCCTTTAAGTTTTTTTTCATGTTGGTTCAGGTAACAAGAAGTGGGTGTTATTTTCCACATAACCGAAATACAGTTATCGAACAGCTGCCAGCTTCAGCAAACTGTATTGTTTCCAAATGTTAGCTATTAAATTGCTTTGAGGATTTGAAAATGAAAATGCCTCATGTAAAAGAATGTGGTCTTGTTTCATCAGGTTAGATGTCATGAGTTGTCCTTAAAAATCCTCTTGATTATTGCACTTAAGATTTGCTCAGATGTAATTGGCTTTGGCTTTGTTTGTGACTCTCAGAAGCTTATATTTGCTCAATATATTTAACAAATTGCACTCAGCTGCCAGTTTATTAGGTACACCCAGCTAAAACTAATCCAGTCTAAAACCACAGTCCTTCAGTAAATCCTACCTTTTAGTGAAGGTTATAATGTTCAGTTTTTGTTGAAACTGTTTTTAGAGCGGTTTTGATTCAACTGTATGATCATTTTGGAGGCTGTAGTTTGTGGTGGTGTTGTTGGATTATATTGTGTTATACTGACAGGTGTTTCTTCGTGAAGGTAGGATGTATTACAGAACTGTGATATTAGACTGCATTAGTTTTAGCTAGGTGTACCTAATAATAAACTGGCAACTGAGTGTATATCATGGATATGTCTGACAACATATTTGAAAGTTTATTTTTATTATTGTACTTTCCGTTATCTTGATCATCAGCAATGCTACATTTTGCTCTTTTATTTTTGATCAAGAAAAGGATTTGTCATGTTCCTTTTCTCCCTCTTTTGTAGTGGTACACTGAGTGTTCGAGGGTACTGAGTTCAGACACTAAAAATCAATAATGCTTAAAAGTTCATCTACAGTAATAATGTGTGCTGGTGTAGCTTGATGCTACATTTTTTTATGTAATGTCACAAAGTGTAATATGGCCATACAAATGATTGTTACTTTTTGTCAATAACTACTCAAATACATGTACTCCATTGACTACATGTATTTGTTAAGCTGCAAATGGTATCTGTTCACCTCCACCTCCTCAGCGGTACGTGCAGATATGAATTGCATGTCAATCTTGCCCTCTTTTGGTTCTAACTTGTTTTCATATTTTGTTAATCACCCTTGCCTTTTATTGCCGGATCAGCACATTCCAAGCCTTTTCCTCTGAACTTGGCATTGCCAGAAAGTTGATTATCAACTGATATTATTTTCCAAGCTAAGACTAAAACAAGCTTTCCTGATTTTTTTTTTTTTTTTTTTTTTTTTTTTGACACACACACAGATTTTTGTTGCTTCTTGATGTTTTCTGATTTGGCTAAGGTAAATTTCGTGCCCCTTTTGAGCAATTTGAGAAATTTAAATGAAACCTTGCAGTGATAAGTTATCCTAATGGAGCTATGTGTCTGTATGTATGTCATTGTTCCATGTTTTCTGCCAACATAGCGTAAACATAATGTGCATTTGTATTGTTTTATTCTCTGAACGTCCTTTATGACTTTATACCAAAGTTTAGCAGTAACTGCTCTGGCAATATCCAATGCTGCTTTTTTTTTGTATTGTCGAAAATTTGCATTTTGTTTTCATTAGTATTTTTGGACCTTGTTTGCCTGTACATTCTGTAAAGCATGTCTAAAGAACCTTTTTGTTATGTAGCCATTACTCAAACATTAAACATGAATTCTGACCATTGGGTTTGGATCATGAATGTCTGCCTGAACACAGGATTATTTTCATTATCGATTAAGCTGTTGATTATTTTCTTGATCACAATCACAATTCCAAGGTGTCCAAGGTGACCTTTTCAAAGTTTTTGTCCAAAACCCAAAGATAGTGAATTTGCGATGATATATAACAGAGAAAGGCAGGAAATGCTCACATTGTTGAAGCTGAAACAAGCAAATGTTTGGCTTTTTTGCTTGTAAAATGACAAAAATGTCAGATTGTTTATCAAAGTAGTTTTCTGTCAATGATTAATCAAGTCATTGTTTCAGTTTTCTGTGATTTGTGTGTCTTAAAGTAGAATGGCTTAGAAAGAAGAAAAATGAGAGAAAATGTTCTTGCAGGATTTGATTTAGGTTACATGTAATTCCAGAGGCAGGGGTCTTAACCACAACATTACTTCTGGGCACCATGGAATGGTTTAAAAGGCCAAGCCATCTATAATCTGGATTTAGTCATGTCAAGCCAACATAAAGCCAGCCTTAAAAAAAACTTAGTCCATCAAGCTTGACGTTAAGAAAAAGACCTAATTTTTTAAAGTCCCTCCTACATAAATCCAGTAGAATCCCAGAAACATTGGATACGAGGTGAATCTGACAGTGTTTCAGTCTTTTAAAGTCTGCCGTTTGTTTGGATCCCTGGTCACCATCAAATACACGATAGCATTGTTAATCATCCTCTACAAGGCGATGAATTATTCAGCACAATGTCCAGGGTGGCAACTCTGTATTTAAATGCAGACTTCTAATGCATCACACCCAGAGAACAGAAACTACTGCTGCTTCATAAATACTACAGAAGGTGTGTTCCCTGCTTCCAGTTATAAAGTTAATTAACTCGACTACATGACGCTGACATATGACTGTCCTGTGAGTCAACAAGCCCAAATTGTCAAAATCCATCATGCTGCATTGGAGAGGTTTTGGCAAAGCAAACTGTGCATCATTTATAACATGCTGTGAAACACGACTAGTAATCTCCAGTGATGAAGTGACATTTACGGAGTTTAATTAACTTCTAAAGCTACACTTAAACACCTCTTCAGTGTTGCATCATCTTGAATTTTTCATTAAGCACCATTAACATTTGACATGAAACCAGCATTTAAAGGAGCTGTTACATCTCATAAACAATGTAAAATGTAAATGTATGAGTTTATGCAAAACCTGTGCTCAGGCCATGAAATGTGTAGGCTGTACATGTAGGCGGGAGTACAGTTTCCCCCTGAGTAAAAGGTCAGATTTGAAGCTCTAGACCTACTTAAATGATGAGAATTTATGCATGAACACAGTACTATGGCTACTGCAAACATTCTCAAATCAAATCACGTTTATTTGTCACACGTTTGTGCCTAGCTCCAGAAAGCAACTAACAAATGGTAAAAAAAAATAAATAAAAAAATAGTAAGAAAACAAACTCTGTATAAACAATTGGAAAACAAAGCTGTAGATAATCGATAATTAACGATTAAATCAATTCAAGCATCGCCCTATAGCCTAGGTCATGCATGGATAACTGCAGTTGCATGCAGTCAAGCGTGATGGTACAGTATGTAGGTATGCAAGTGCATATCAGAGACCTCCGGGAGGATGAACTAGAGCAGTAAATTGTTTGGATGTCTCTGATTGTGTCAGTAGGTGGCGCTGTGGAGACACTTCAACAGGAATGTCCTCCCCAAGAGTACTTACCTCACTCTATGCAAATTAAGAGTCTTAATTAGGTTTAATTTGTTTTGCACGCTTGATATTAGCATTACATGCTCTGTGTATTTTTAGTTAATCTTATGTTACACTTTTTCTACCTAATATTTAAGTCCCGTAGCGTAAATGTTAAAACATGCAGATCAACACTGCCGTTATACTATTTTAGACAGGGACTAAAATGACAACACGGCGAGCATTACTGGACTCATACAGTATGTCTTTTTCATTTAGTACCACAACACACCGGAGGATGGAGCCAGCATGAGCGTCTGGAAAACACTGCTGCCGCTGAGCGTAAAAGGGGCGTTTCGGAGCTTGGCAACATCTCTCTTGGCGGTGCCAGGTGTGTTCAAACCTGTAGCAGACATACGCTCGCAGATGTCTCTCAGCTCAATCAACATGGGCTGGATCTCAGCTGCATTAACCGCATACCGGTGATCGCTGCCGCCCGTCTATTTTCAGCCTGCCCACAGGTATGAGGGATTTCTCGTTGACGCATTAGATTTCAGCGGCAGACACTCCACAATCTACCGCCGAGTAAAATACTTTCTGTTTACATTTGTTTTGACTACTTGGCGTCGGGAGGATCCACAAGAGACGAAGCAGAGCGAAGCGGATATGGTTCCAGAGTAGCGATGGAGAGCATAAAACCTGAATTGTTCCCTTTTTAACCATCTTGCCGCTATCAACTCTCCTGTTTTACGCACAAGGAACGCTTGGAATTATTGCAAGCCAGGCAAGTGTGCGCACACCGAAGCATAAACCCGTGGGTCGACAGACCTCAGCGGCAGATTCACGGGTGAAAAACAGCCTCCTAAATGTCAGGAAGATGAAATCCCCAGCAGGTCGGGAGAATAATTCAGGAGGGTTTATTAGGCCGCGTCACTTCGCGTTCATTTAACAACAGCAAACCGAGGCGACTATAACCAGTTAGATCGTTAGTTGTTCGAAAAGGGGGTAACTATGTCCAGAACACTGAAGAAGAAAAAACACTGGTCCAGTAAAGTGGTGGAGTGCGCGGTGTCATGGGGGAACCTGGGGGACTTTGGTTCCGTGGTGGAGGTCTTGGGGGGAGCAGAGCTGGGACAGTTCCCCCACCTGGGCCAGATGAAGCTGGACGTGCTGGTGTGTCACGTCGGGAAGCTGCCCTACTACGGGGACGTTTTGCTGGAGGTGAACGGGACGCCCGTCAGTGGACTTACAAACCGTGACACCCTGGCTGTCATACGCCACTTTCGGGAGCCGATTCGCTTGAAGACGGTCAAACCAGGTGCGTCCCCTGCTTTCTGTTCTCACCGCTGTTGTCACCTGAGCTGATCTGATATGTGGCATCCACTAAACACAGCAACCCTCATGATTATACACACCCAGTAATGCAGGGATTAACAGAAACAGTGTGTGATCATCTCAAGACAAACATCCTCAAATAAATATTCAAATAACATGAATGTCTAGATTTATCCTTACAGACTCCCTCATGTAACTAACAATAGTTTATATGTCTTTCTGTGGTATATGGATGTATACATGTCAGCTAAAGTTGACTAAACCATTGCACAATAAAATGAAAAGGTGAATAAAGTGAGTTTATCTGTCTACCCACCACTACATCCCTGTACACTTCCCAAAGGTTATCCTAGACTTCTACTGTCTACCTCCTACTGTCTCATAACATCTAATTGGCCAGTTCTCTCACCACTTTCTCAGGGAGATCGAATAGTGATAATGGTAAAAATGGCATGTAGCCCAGTTGGAGCCTTCTAAGCTAAGTACACTTACATGCATAGAAATAAGGCCTAATCACATCCTCCATTATTCAGGCTACTCTGCAACCCATTGGCCACAGAAGCCGGAGTGGTTAGCTGTGTTGTATCCCGTTGTACCATTGTTCCACATCCAGCTGTCCAAGGATGCTGGCTGCAACATCCAAACACTCTGATAATGAGGTCTAATAACTTGTATTGTTGTGGTTCTGACCCAAGCTGAGGTCCTCAGGTAAAGGATTTTACTGGTACTGTAGTTATAGTTGTGTGTTTATGGATAAGGGATGTGGCTTTACTGGCTGGAGCTGGAATGTCTAAACAACAAATGAGACTGTTCAAAAGGTTACAGCAGCAGCAGCAGCTGAGTCCTGGGACCTCAGGCCAGGATCCCTGAAGATCAGCTGTATGTGTGCACATACGTACTTATGTTGTGTGTCTGTGTTAATGTGTGTGTAGTCATTTCTAGGAGTTTTCCTGCATTTTTTAATTAGTATTTTATTGATTTTTAATATCTTTTATAAGCAAACAAGAGATAAATGGAAAAATGTTTGCTTAGATTTATGAGTCCAATGCCTTTTAGTGTGCGTACACATGAAGGTGTGTGTGTATTTCATGGCTCTAAACTCCCCAGAGCTCCTAACACCATGCTCTCTGCCCCACTAACCAAGGATGATTAATAAAGGGCATGGAGGAACGAGAGAGAGAAAGAGAGAGAAGCATGAGGAGAGAGACATAAAGGGAGATGGGGAGAAAATCTGCTCTGCCTTTGGCTCCAGGCTTAACTCCCACACAAGGCTTTTTTTTTTGCTCTTTAAAGCTCACAGGGAAGTAATAGGTGGCAAAGATGGCAAAATTCCTCACCACCTATTTCTTCACTGTCATCCTTACCAGTCTGCCCTAGATGTCGATATTACTTTTCAATCATATGTTAGGTTACAACCAGCGTGGATCAGCTCATTGATGTTCTGTTTGGGGGGAAAAAAAGACCTCACAAAGCCCCCCCTGGCATCAGCATACAGATGAGGTTGTTATATTGTATGATTACGTATTGTGCATGTGTGCACGTCTGCGCTGTGTGTATACATTCCTGCGTGGTAGCCTCATGTTTAATTCACACCTCTTGCATAATTGAGTAAGCGAGTGGATTTTCTCCACTCTGATGGAGTCAGTGGGCCTAGAGGATTAGCTGTTACCAGGAACCCCAGGAAGCTGCGATGACATGATGGCGGCCAGCAACCACGGACAGGCTCTGTGGGGCTACCAGATATTCCCCCATGCTCTTCCCAAGATCCTCTTGTGCTCTGCCTGCCTTGCCCTCTGGAGCTGGTGGGCTTCCCGTTCTGCTGTTGCCAGCTGGGGTGGAGCTAGGAGGGAAGAGATAGAGTGTGCAGAGATGCAAAAGCAGAAATGGGGATTTGAAGCGAGGATAGAGACAGACAGAATGCAAGATCCAAGTCTCTATGGAGGCTATTATCTATCTCAGCCATTGATCGAAAGGAATGTGAGCTGAAAGAGTTGCACATAGCACTTCACTTACTTTTCTAATGCTGCTTCTGGTGCATCATATGTTCTCTAGGGACTGCCAAGAGTCTTCTCGCACATGCATACGTTCTCACATACATTCCCTTTTACTGCTTTGAAATGAAGGAGTTCACACTAAGCCTACGCCAAGATTTCACGATATATCGTGAGGTGGATGTTCCCATTTCCCTGATATCTTTTATTAAGCTGGGAGATGTCTCTATCAAAAACTCTGTGCTCGGTACAGGAATCTATTTCTGCCAGTACCCCCAGCTAAGAAACGGAAAAGATGCCTGATGAAAAGACTTATGAATGACATCCCAGAATTCCTTTTCCACTGCTCAGCTAGTTTCTGCTGTGCCTCCTATATGTTTGCAGCGTCAATCACTGTGCAGTCAAAACATACATACAACCTGTAGCCATTTATATGCAGCTGAATGGATGATGACTCTGACATCAAATGAATAATCTTTCAGTGCAGTACAAGATGGAGCCAGTGCAAAAAGCTCTCTTTCTTCCTTAGATGATTAATATTAGCCGTGTGAATGTATACAAGCCCTCTCTTTAAAACTGATGCACCCTGCTTCTACAGCTCTCTGTGTCTCTGTCAGACAGTTGGAATGGGTTTTATGATATTTAATATAGTCATGAAATCTAACAGCAGTCACCAGATTGCAAGTATGTTTAAACGGAATGTTAATTAATTAAAATACTCAAAAACCTTTGGGGTGTGGGAATAACAGCGTTTTGTTTGGAAGATCTTCATTGATTTTAATGGTTGATAGTTGTTGGTGTGATAATGAAAACACGTTAAGTCTGCAGAATGGCATAATCCATCTGTTTCTGTAAGCTACTGAGTGTCAGGCTAATTTTGTTCAAAATTATCTTTTGAATTTTGAAGGCAAATTGCATAATTGAGTTTGTTTTAAAGCAGCAGTGGATTCTGTTATTGATAACAATTTGCTGCCTACTCTAGATTACATTTTAAGTTACCTCCGTCTGCTCACACAGCAGTATATTTTCCATTACCTGCTGATCATGCCAATAGAGAAGAATACAGAGTGACATGAGCCCCCAAGCCCCTGTATCAAATGGCAATAGTAAGTGTGAGTTAATCACATTAATCCACCTCTCATATCAGGAAGAGTCTCTCAATGGAATCATCCTCTTGACAGGCGATGTTTTGTCACTGCAAAGAGATTTGCAGTTGGCTGGAAAAAATGGGGATTGAGAGTGAGAGTGGGAATACAGTGGCCCAGAGAGCCTGGTCAAAAACTAGAGACATCTGTTCTCGCCTTAGAGATGTTTCTGACAATCAGCTGCATGGAGCAGGAGAGCCATCACGTACACCGCTCCTTTGGCACGGAACTCATAACAAAGTAATTTAAGGCTGAATGAGCTCCTTCTTAGTGAGTTTAAAGTGATTATAAGTGTTCTTTATGCAGATTCAATAAGACGTCTGCTATGTTTTGTTTTGCTAAGATCTGTTTAGGCTTGGGCACTGATCCTGCTGCTATTGGATTATTGACTATTTAGTGCTTATGTAGCTACTTTTGCACCTCTTTGTGATTTTAATTGCACTGTTGCCTAGTATGCATGTTACTGTATGTTGTCTACAACTGCTTTCTAGGCCAGGCATCCCTTAGAAAAAACATTCTTAATCTCATTGGTGCCAACTGGCTAGATAAAGGCTGAATGAACAAATAGACACATAGATAAAATTATTATTTTACACACAAACTTTAGGTGGGAGTGAATTCTCATGTGCCTCATTAATAATTTAAAATGTTGGTAACACAGAATATAAAGATGAAACTTGGCAAACCTCTACTAGACACTTAATGAAATATAAGCAGAATATTACATCAGCCATTCTTCTGCTGCTGTATTTATTGAAACACCACAGCTCTGATGTGCTCCTATGTGGAAGAGCTTAAAGGAACATACTGGTGTTTTTGCATATTTGAGCCCAATAACTGCAAATATGTAAACTCTATATTACTGCTGACCAGTGTTTTAGATTTCACAATGTGTTTTTCCTACCTTCTAGGCCTCTACTGTTTTCATTTAATTTCACTACAATATGAAAATCACTGAGCAGAAACTGTCATTTAGGTAATCCATCACAGTGGCCTGATTTTATTGTTGCCATAGTTATCATTGTATGGCAATAAAGCATAGATTTTCCACTTACAACTTCACTTCCACACAATGACAACTTAACTCTGACAACAGTAAAAGTAGACTGATTGATGCTGATGGATTAGTTAAATCAAGCAAGTTCATCAAACGGTCTCCATCAACTGATGGATCAATTGACTGTTGATATGGTGCTTTTCAAGCAGTGATGATTATATATATATATATATAATGCACACACACACTTCTTGAGGATATTTCACAGTGTAAGTGAAAGGAAAAGTCAGGGGAACACCAAAGTCATAAGGATACGTCATCTGTGGACTATTAATATCTGTATTAAATTTCCTGACAATCCATTGAATAGTTGTCAAGATATTTCAGTCTGGATATGAATGAATATTGTCGCAATATCCACTTTTATATATTAAGTAATATATTAAATAACATTCTGAATTCCATTCAAAAGAACACATTTGGAACCTCACTCTTGGTGTTGATGAAGGGGTACTTGAGCTCATCTGATAGAGCTCTAGGGGTGCATCAAACAAAAAAGGTTGGGAACCAACACTTTACAGCTTACTCCAAGCAGGTGCTGGTGATTTGATAGTCATGATACCTGACCCCTACCAGTCTTTGTGATGAGAAGCACATCAGCAAAGCCCTCCTGTTTTGTTAACACCACCAGACCAGTGGCATGTCACCACGCTCATCAGCCAGTGTGGGTTTGTTTGTGCTGCACAGGGACACTTGAGCAAGACTGTAAAACTACAGATGCAAGACTGTTGCCACTGCACCAGAGTATGACAATTAGCAGGACTGTTGTTCCCTCGCTATTCTCAACCTTCTAGCCTTGCTTCATTAATTTCTTACTAACTTTCATTGCTGTCTTTCTCCCCACTCCTCTTCCCACTTCCTCCCCTGTTCACTTTGAATAAGAAAGATATATTGCTGTGACAGTGATTTTGATTTTCCATTGAATTCTGTCATTTTAGTGATGACTATGATGCATTTTGATTACATATATTTTTTGTGTAGAAAAGTGTGAGGCCTTCAAACTCTAATAGGTGGAAAGGAGGATACGTCTTTTTTCCGTCCTTTTTTAATTTTTTTGTAACCACTCCATGCTTTCTGTATCTGTTTGGCCTTTTGCTATATCATACTATAAAGCATTTTGTTGATATACAGCTTGTTTGTCCTCTGTGACTCTCAACAGGTATCTTCCGTATGTGCCCGAGGAAACTGTCAGACTTGTAGTGGAGTGCTGCTGTCTTACCACATACACACACACACACACACACACACACACACACACACACACACACACACACACACACACACACACACACACACACACACCTAAAAGTACACTGTGCAAAGTGTCCAAATGTCCACATAATTTAAATTAAAACTGAGACGCAGAATCATATTTTTTTTTTTTCTGGGAAAAAAAGACCTGTCTGTATATATGCATATAAGTACCTATATATTTTTATTCTAATTTAAAATATTTGTATATATGTTCTGTGTGTGTAGCATGAGGGGCGCTACAATGTTAATTTCATTGTGCAGCCTTGTGTTTTAGAATGACAAACAAATGTACCTTGAACCTTGACTGCTGACTATTTAAAAATATATGGATTACCAGGAAATTTGGTGGACAGATAGGGTGAAAAAATTGATGAGATTTTGGTGTGTATGGAGGGGTTTCCAACATAACAAAAGTGAAGGAGTCAATTAAATTGATTAAAATTCATCAAATATGTTGATCTGCATCAGAAACAACTCTTACTTTTGGCAAAGTAAGATATTTAGACTCAATATCAGGATTAATTACTTGTTAACACTACTGCAAAGCAGAGCTGCCAACATCCCATAGCATCCTAGTTGAGAGCCCAATCTCTCATGCCTTGCAGTGTGTTTGTGGGGGCAGAGGATGGGGGAGGCGGTGGGAGGAGGCGTAATGCGACTACAAAACAAACAAGCATAAAGTTGCTCCCAACCCTACTCCAGGTCCTCAATAATTGATCTATACTAGAGCCGGATACTCCACTGTGTGTGTGTGTGTGTGTGTGTGTGTGTGTGTGTGTATGATAGCCGGTGATAGTGAGTAAAGCGGTAGGCTACATTCAAAAAGCATAGCATGACTCCCAGTCCCCAGCACACTCTCATTATTCCCACTTTAATCAAATTGGTACAGCTCTTCTCGCACACTCCAGCAGCACCTGCAATGGCCACAACGTAAACAGCATGCTTGATGAGATGGTTTGGAGTTAGTTAGTTGACAAGTGTGTTTCATGATGATTGCCTTGTAGATCTGAAATGTATGTGCAGTTTTGCTTCATGGAAGTCGGTTAGGGTTATATCCAGCGACTATAGAGGTGGATAGAAGAGCTGGTAAACCGTGATTTCTAGTTGATATCAGCACATTATGAACAACCACTGTAAGACAGTATGAATTGCATTTTCTGATAAGCATTGACGTCTTTTTTGTACACCATGTTTTTCTATAATCATGTCTGTTTGTCACTGCTGCATTCTGCAAACAAACAAGAAAAAGAGGTGGTAAAACAGAGCGTAAATGGGTTTATCCTTCACACCACTATTTATATTCGCTGAACTGGAAGAAAATCCTTCATGTCATTAGTCCTGAGGCCACCTATAGAAAGAAATGTTTTTAGCATATAAAAAAAGAAATTGTGGAGCTTCAACAGTGACGACTGGAAGTTGCATTGTAAACTTTTATTTTTGGCTCGACATCATAAATTACTTTGTCATGGCAAGGCGTCTGGTCAGGACTCTGGGCATATTATGGTGATCATTCACCCAGGGAGCTGAGAGTGGTGGATACAGGTCACAGTGGCAGTATTTAATGAGCAATGAGCGTGTGTGCGTGAGAGAGATATGGGGGTGGGGTTCATACCAGTACAAGCAAACAACATAATCTCTCCAAAACTCAAATCTACGTTACATGGGGAAAAGCCCTTTTTATGGGAAGTTACATTTTCAACATAGGAGAATTAGCTCTCTAATTGCATTGTCTATAGTAGCTTACAATAGCATTGGTCAAAAAGCTGTAAAGCATACAAATAGCATTTGGGTGTTTACAGTATGTCAAATTTCCTCTGGGATATTTTTCTTTTTATCAGTGGGAGGTTCTGGGGGATTTCAGTTCCTCGGTGCCTTCAGTCCCTGTTCCAATTAAAGACAGCGTTCTTGACTTAAATGCCTGTTAGTGCTCAAACTGCGATATAATGACTAATTTTAATCCTGGCCCAGTAAACATGTATTTATTAGGGGGTCATAAAATCATTTGTTACATTTTTGTTGTATACAGGGCTTTAACAATGGAGGCAAATTTGCAGTTGAGGGTGGGTTTCATTGCTGACTGAATTGAGGAGGAGTAATAGGAATTGAAAGTGGTTATTTTTGCTTTGACCTGCATCCTATTTGCCCTCATTACCCACTGTTCTTTCTGCCTGCGGTGTGGTGAGCTGCTTTTCTCTTCTCCCTTATGACGATCACTACATCCGTGAGATATCTGCCATATGCTCTACCAAATTTGTCATTCATCACTCTTTTCTAAATGTATTTTTACATCTTTATTTATTTACAGTATAGTCATGTATCCATACAATAGATGCTCAACATACAACCCCTGTAGCTGGTTGAATCATAAAAATGGATTTAGTCTTATCATTTTATCCCCTGGAAACCGCAGAAACCTCTAAATATGTAATCGTCAAAATAGGATCATAACAGAAGATCAAAAATCCCCAAGAGATGTTTATATGTGATATAGCTAAAATCTGAAAATCCGAGTGTTTATCCCTAGTGTGATTTTCTTCTGCTTTTTTCCTGCTGTCTTGCTCCTCAGAGTGCATCAGTCACATCCTGTATATGTGAAACAGAATTGGGGAGGGGTGGGGGGGTGGTATAGCGTGGGTCATCTTTTGGTTGAGCATCGTCTCTGTCAGTGTCTGACATCAGATTGGAGGGGATGGGTGGTGAGGAGTCACTCCTCGGTCTGAGAGCCTTGTTTATTTTACCAGAGGCACAGCAGCCATACGGCGGCTGACTGACCCAGCACTGTCATGAAGGACGTTATCTTTATGCAACGATGATTGCTACATGCCGTAGTCCCTCCACCCCTCTTCAGCTGCGTTCAGTGATTGCACACTTGGCCAGCGTGTCACTGCCCACTTTCCTATTATCCAGATGTGCATTATCCTCCAACCGGTCACCTCTAGAAAGCTCACTGGTAATGGGCCTTGACATCTGAATTAGTCGCTCGTTCAAAGGGTGATTAGCAAGCAGCTTAGGATTCTGGGGGGATGGTGATAGGCAGACATAAACAGGCAGGGGCGATGGGCCGGTGGGGTGCAGTCCCTCTGTGGTTCATGATGGGAGGCTTGCCAGTAATACGGCTCATCATGAAGTGGTCACGGTGTGGTTTTGCAGATGACAGAGGGTGGGATGGAGGGGGTGACTGGGGCAAGTGCCATTATGTGTTTGCACTGGTGATTTAGCCACTTGAAGTACATCATTTTCATTAGCTGATATTGCAGTGTGAACAACGAACAAAGCTGCTGCCCTCATAAACTTTATGAATAGCAGAGCTTTCAAATTTTATACCAAAATCTTTTTCTCTCTCTGTGTCTTGGCTGTGTGACTGGCTGGCCCAGCTGTTACACTCATCCCTTCCCCAGCTCTTTTATTATTCCTTGGCTGTGTGATTCGCTGTGTGCTTGTGGCGGCAGGGGAACGGCTGGCTTTGTAGAATCTTAATAGCGGTGAGCTAGCGCCAAGCTTTCCATTCGGCGCTTGCTGCAGGCGTGTGACTGAATGCCAATGAGACATTAGGGTTGAGGCAGGATGGATCAGGCCAGGCTGTGGCAGGCAGGATCTGAGTGGCTGTAGAGCCCTTTACCAGGGGAGGAGCGCACATGTCTGCTCCCAGAGGCTGCACAGCAAGAGGCGCTGTGTCTCAGGGTTATCTCAGCGCACCTAATCGTCAGGATGCGCCCTCTCCTGTGCTTCTCTGTCAAGAGGGAGATAATCTAAGTGCATTCTGGTCGACTTTGACTTTGTGCCGCTTCCTCTGTAACATACTGCTCCAGAAAATGAGGCTGTTAAATTAGACCTGTTCTCATTCAGGCCACGGTGATAAATGACACCGAAGCAAATGACACAGTGTAGAGTCTGTGCTAAATCTACAGAGGTATACTATAGGCGACCATATACTTCTCTTGTCTTCCATTATATAATTTGCACTCTCCCCTTTGGGTCAGGCTGGGTGATAAAATTATATTTTTCTTATATCTTATGATATAAGCCTTCCTTTTAATAACTCTGCTTATACTGCTTTTATTTGTTTGGTTATCACCACAAATTATGTATTATTGCCAATGTATAATTTTATGATGACTGAATAAACAATACATCACTGATGATGGCATTATAAAACTGCAGTGGTAATGCAAAATAACTTGTTCATACCTCATATCATATATTGCCCAGCCTTGCTGCTTGGTTTCCTGTTGCAGTACAGTACATACTCTGTATCACCTGTATCAGACAAGGGATGACTGAAGTGTGTGTGTGTGTGTGTGTCTGTATAGATGTGTCTGTTATGTCACATCTTGAACATGGAGTCTTAATTCTGACGGTGACAGACAACACAGGCTTTTTACAACAGCCTATAACAGTTAGTGTACTATAAATGGAGAGCTGTAATGCTTACTCACACACACACACACACACACACACACACATCAGCACATTAATCTGTCTCTTTCACAGCATGCACGTGGTTCTCCACATGACGCAGATGTTGCTAACAGTGGGATGGAATGATGGGTGGATGCAGAAGCCCCAGTCACCCAGTCACTGCCTAATCTGATTACAGATGGCTTCACACAGTCGTCCCGACTGATGAAGGGAGGGCATCAGGGAACGGACAGATGGATGAGCCATGGTTGTTAACAGCTGTGGTTAACTCTGTGTAATATACAGTTGTGGAGTTCAGGAGGAGGAAGGCATGTGATATTGTAATGGTACTATCACCAGAGCTGTGTAGTGTAACAGTTTTGAAGCATTTGTGACATAGAATTCATCTCGTGCATCTGTCTGTCTGGGTGTTGTACATCCAAATATGTTACCAAGTTCCAAAGTTTACAGTAGTTGTCTATCATTAAACCTTTCTCTTAATACTTAAAATTTGGCATTGCTGAACCACATTCCCCGTAATTCACCCATGGCAATTGACTGTATTTTCAGTGTAAGACTGGCAATAGCCAATCCATAATGTTATCTTCCCTCATAGTACAGAGAGTGAAGTAGGAATGAAGTGTGTTTATATCAGATTGCATATAGCACATGTTTCATCATTGATTAATTAAACTAAACAAAATCAAGAAGCAGAGTGGCTTGTGCTGATTAATATCGCGTTCATTATGTGTTTTTGCCTCTCCAGCCACCCCACCCAAAATATGACTCCACAGCAGTTTGTGAGAGTAACATCCAGAGCTGAGTGGTGGCAGCTGGTGCTGGAGGAGCTCACTGTCAGATTTGCGAGGGACCAACATACAGAAAATGCTCTAGAGGCTCTGTACTGGCTGCAACGTATATCCAACGCAGCCTTTGCAATAAAACAGTCTATTTAAGAGCTAACAATGCTACTCTGCTGCTGTAATACTGCCACACCTGCTGCTACTGCTGCTGCTTATGTAGCATTTCAGCAAACTCATCTGCCAATAGTCCGATCATGTCTTCAGGAGCTTTTTCGAGTAATTATACGTGTTCAGGCCTCAAATATGCACTTAAATCTGGAAGCAGGAGTCTCCTGTCATGCTGTTGGCAGCTTGGAACCACAACGTCTTCCCAAAGGGTTCATTCCCTTGAGAGTGTAGATGCCGGGAATTACTGCTACACTTGCTGCACATACTAATATACATAATATGAGTCGATGTCTTGGTTTTGGTCAGATGGTGTTTGTGTGCTTGGCAATATCAGTTAGCAAACGTTACAAGGTAGGAAGCTGGCTGTTTTAATGCTCTCTTGCAGATCTCGTGGGCCATGTCATTGCTGTCTGCTAATTTCTGGTCTTATACTGCCGATAGCGATGTGCAATTAATTTGCATTGATATTAATTATGAATTAATTTCTTGTAGTAGATTAGCTTATTTTTCTTTTGTTATGTGACATGTGCATTATGATGCTTTCATGCTGTTAATTTATGTTGTGATGAAATAGAAATACCCTCTATGTATGAGTGAGTATTATGAGTGTTAAGCAGCTGAATTGATTTTTAGACATATTTCTTCTCAGATTGTTCTTTTTTGGGAGAAAAAAAAACTGAAAACTCCACAAGTATACAACCCTACTGTGATAAAACTGATTTCCTCCTCTTTGATTGCAGTTTTTAGCGTTGAGGTCAATTCCCTGCAGTCTATTTAAAATGCAATGTTAAGCTGCAATTCATTTCTTATGTATAAAGCATTCATTCTTTATTAGTTCATTATGATGATGAACTTTCTTTATTGCTTTTATGCTCAGTTGAGTGATATAAAAGAGAAAAATCCTCCAATTTAAACTGAAGTTGTTCAGTTTAAATTGAGGTGACGTCATGATAATACTGCTCAGAACACTTCTTTCACATTTCTTAAATAAATGTGACAGCATGGCGGCAGCACTGAAAGTTACATACTGAGCAGCAGGTAGCAAAATAAAAAATATTAAGAAATATAAAAAGTATAAAATGCATTACAGCATAAAGCGTAATGATGGAGAGAGAGGGAGTTAGAGATGGGATATAACTGCACCAAAAGCAAATAATCTCTAATACTAATCTTCATTAGATGTGACAGTCATGACCACTTCTCTAGTAGGGGATCATGGAAACTTTCTTACTGTGTTTAAGCTTTAAAAACTGTCAGCAACAATGAATCCTGGGACTCAGGCTACAGCGAGCTTCACATTTCTAACTAATTCAGACTCATAAATATAAAGGAAGCTTTCCCAAAGTGGTCTTTATAAATAATGATATAGCAGTGACTAAGCCTACGCATGTCCAGAGAAGCAGACCAGCCTCAGCATGCAAGGTACAATGATGAGTCAGGTTTTTACAATTTTTTTTAAATTGTATCTCAAAGCACCAAACAAACAACGGCTGACATTTAAAGGATCTGAGCTGATGCAAATAAACTCCCATAATCAAGTAAAACGGGTTTAAAAAACTCACAGTATTTATTTGTTCCTAGACTCAACATAAAAGCAAGCAACATACGTCTGTTTCGAGTTTTGTTTTGAGTTAAAACCCTACAATAAGTCTTTGAAAAAGTTTTCATAGTGTGGATTAAAAGAGAGACAGTCATCAATTAAAATCCAGTTTGACACCAGACTGCTGCTGCTTTCCTTTTGTGTGCTTACAATACGTGAGAGTTTTGAGAGCTTTGATTCTTAAACAGGAATACAACTTATCTGATTCCTCTGCATTTCAGACAAACTTGAGATCATATAGCTGCAATTGTACTAAATATAAAATGTCTGTTGCATGTATACATCAGTGTGGTGCAGACAATACATGTCAGCATCACCAGTCCCTAAATTAAAACATGTCTGTGTGCTCATACAAGCAGGTGTTGCTGACAGGCTTTTATCCTGTCTGAGCTGAAAAGTGCCAAATGAAATTTAACAATTGAACACTCTCCTCTGTCTACTTTTCTTCCGTTGTTCAAGGACACGCTGTTCTCTGCTCTATTGCACTTTGGTTTGTGTCTGCAATTTCATACCCAACACCAGTGATGCGTTCCCAAATTGTGGTTTTACCTCTAAAATTTTGATACAGATCTGTTGACTCCTTCTGTTTCTTTTCTTTTGTCTGACCTCATGTCTTCTGTACAAGTCAGGGCATGTTGTGTTGCAGAGGAATATAGTGAGGAGTCACATAACTACTCTATTTATTTGGAGATCTGAACTGGGTTTTAAAGCCAACAAAGGACATTATTGTATAAATTGATATACAATGTATAACAGAGCATCAGGTGCCTGAAAGTCACAGTTTTTTAGGGCTGCAATTTGCTGTTACTTTCTTTCTGCCATTTATTTTGTCGATTTAATTGATTAACAATTCGTTCATATAATGTCAGAAAATAGTAAAAAAAATCACAATTTCTTAAAACCCAAGGTGACATCTTCAAATTGCTTGTTTTGTCCAGCAAACAGTCCAAATCCTAAAGGTTGAATACCTTAGGTTTATTATCATAGAAGACTATGAAAACTAGAAACTATTCACATTTGAGAAGCTACAGAAGATACACTTTTGGCATTTTCGCTTAAAAAAAAAACTTTAAATGTCATTCAGTTATCAAAATTGTTGCAGATTAAATTTTTATCGATCAGCTAATCAGTTAATTGGTTAATCTACACATATGTTTGAAGTCCGTAAGCATGACTGTTTTCTATCTTTTCCTAATAAATCACAAAATAAACAAACATCTGTGAAAACAACTTTCCACATTTTTACCAGTTAACAAGTGTTTGTGAAAGATCTATATAAAGCCATCAATTCTCTAGATATCTCTAGCCAAACTTTATGAAACCTATAACATAGTTATCTACCATCTCAACAGATTTGTTAGTTTTCATACCGGGGGTTGGGGCTGTGCTCTGGTGCTTCAGGCCAGATGATGCAGTGTGGCATCATGATCTCTCCTCTGATTCATTACAGACTCAGCCAGTTTGTGTTTTGACATGGCTGACTCTGACCCCGAGCCACAGTCTGTCTGGATGGCTGTTTTTATTCCTGGCTGAGCAGCCCTGCCATTGGCATTCACCCACACATAAACGTACCTACAAACAAATCCAAAAAGACACACTCACATGTGCTCACATAAACATGTGTACACAGACATAAAGCTGTTGGGCTGGATGAGGTGAAGGTGGAAGTTGGTAAAAGGCGCTACGGCTGTCCATCAAGATGAGGTTTATTTCCAGGTTGTGTAGGATGATAGGTGTTTTTACTATGAAATTAGCTTGGAAGTCTGACATTAGCAATATTAATTATATTATGGTGGATGTGATTGTGGCTGTCTGCAGGTTGACATTTTAACAGTTAATAAAACAGAAAAGGCTATCACTGGGTTGACTAATGCGGAGGCCAGCAGAGACAGCACTTCTAAAATTTAATTTAAAATATGAAAATGATGAAAAAGATGATGAAAATGACATATTTAGTTCCCTCCAATATTGTGAAATGGATGTTCATACCCATCCTTTCCTTGTTTGGTGCTGTCATTTTCAATAATGCATAGAATCACTTATGAGGATACATTTTTGCTCATTTTTAAATTAAGGGAAATATAATCTTGCATGCTAGTGAATCACAAATTACAGACTCTCTATTGTATTTTACACTTCATATGATATCCAATTAACAAGAAAGAATGAGTTGGAAAGCTCATTGTTTCCCCGCTCCTCAAAACACAGCAGCAGCCTTGCTTGAGGAATCCCGCTGTCTATTATCTGACAGTGTTGTTCTCATAAATGTACTTAAAATGACATTATTGTTGTCTGTACTGTGTCTCTGCAGACAAAATTAATTCTCTAACTTACTTAACAATTTGTATGTTGAATGTGTCAGGAGATGCCAATGCCCACTACAAGACTAGAAGAGTGAATCTATGTTCTAATTTTCAAGTATATTTTTTAATTTTGAACTTCTGAAGCACCAAAACTCCTCCACAAAACTAAACATTTTACTTTGGGGGAGATTTGTGAGGGGTGGAGGGGGAATCCAATTTTTGTATTGATAAAAAACCCATTTTATGTCCAGCATCGCAGATATGTATTTCTCTATTTGTGAGTCAGATGCCCTGGAATGACCTCTGCAGTTTGACTTTTTAGATTGTATTAACAGTAAAAGGATGCAAAATTGAAAGAATAATGCAGCCTGGGAAAATAGTTTGTTTGGCAAGCCCTCTCACACAATGTCCCAGGCTCAAAGCCACGCACCAGACCAATTTTCTTACTCCGACACATAGAAACAAAAATTGATCTGTGTAAATAGACTGAATTGCTGTTGCATTGGAGAGGCCTAACAGAGAAACACAGACGAATATATCCATTTATCCATCCATCCATCCAACTATCCATCTGTCCATTCACCCATCCAGCCAGACATCAGTTTCCCTGACAGGGATGTTGCTCACTGTGACAGGCTTATTGACAGGCCAGAGAGAAGCTCGGGATTATGGGACTAGAGGACGACACAAGTGCTTGTCAGGCTGATGTGGAGGGTAAGGCTTACACGCTGTCAACAGGCTGAACACACCTCTATTGCATGCATGGAATCCGGCTGCACCTCGACAGAGAGAACACTTTTTGATGAAAACCAGTCGAACCAGTAGCACATTTGGACATACACGGTTGCTGCTTGCTTTTTATTTATCTGTCTCGCTCAGGACAAGGGTAGTTGTATGTGAGTTGATTTAATTGTGTTTCTGACCTTTTTAAAAGGGAAAGAAAAAAAGCTATTAAATGAATTAATTTCATGGTCTAGCTGGTAAGCCACTGAGGGGAAAACCAACTGCTCTGTACATAAAGTATCTGTTGTATATTCATCTACAAAGCTTCGTCCGTAAAGCTCTGCTTTAAATAGCAACAAAAGTGGTTAGTTCTTTATCAAGATAGTGTTTTTTTACTCACTTTTTTTTTTAATATTTTGCAGTGTAAATTTAAGGAGTGGATTCAAACGTTGTACAGTACCTGCAGTCCATTTCACAGTTTGACACATAATTATAATAAATGGGACCAGTTTTTTTTTTTCTTTTGCAGTTCTAAGATTTTAAGGAGGATAACAAGGGATAAAGTTCTAAGGGATAACCTCCACTGAATGAGTTTTTCCTGCCAAACTCAAGTTAAATTTCACCGTATTTTCATTTTTTTATTGTTTCCAACAACATTTACATAAAATATCAACACGCATGCAATATGTACTGTATGTATAAAATGAAATAATGCAATCATTTTTTACTCCACTGCCAAGTAAATTTGTTTTTTGTATCACGCAGTGCATTTTTATGCATTCTTGTGAAAATATGTAGGCTTTGGCATACCTTCTTATAAAGTCAGACATTTTAAGCAAGTTGTTGACCAGAACATGGATGAGTGATCACATTACTTTTCATCTCCCCTTCAGGACATGAACTCCAACCTGACACTACATATGACTTGCAACATTGAGGACAGAGATAGCTCTGGGTTATTTGTCAATTCAAATTTTCATATGTGTGAGGACACTTCTGCACATTTGTATGTATGTGGCAGCTGACAGAAACATCGGCTGATGTCTGCGCCTTCAGTGTTTTCACAGGATTTATGTCTTAATTTATTTATTAATTCATGTCACTAATTGGTGTAATTCTTGAGGAAACACCTTTTTAAATGGGCAATACGGAGACGCAGGTGTGGGTAAACGGACTGGATTTGTTTTTTTGACCGTTTATGCTGATAGTTGAATTCCACAACGTGTCTGAACCACAAGTGTGGAGAGGAACAAGCTGCCACTACAAGGCCCTGCCTGCCTTTGTGCACAGAATAGGTTGAATCATCCTATTTTGTAAAGCCAGTCATTAATGCATTGGTATTCAGATCCACACAGCCACACCAATGATGTTCCCCAGCTTCATATTTGAACTGCACCCTCCTACAACGGGTTTAAGTCCCTCCCAAATCAACTTCCTCTCAAACATAAACATGTTGAAATCCTCCAAACAATATAGTATTCAAAAAAAACATAATTTTGATATTTTTGGAGGGCAATTCAGCAGGATGTGATTGTATAAAGCAAATTCTACAGTGATATTGTGGTAGTGGATTTCACACTGTGAGGCTCCCAGTTTACGTCTGAAAAGCAGTTGTAACTGCGATAGAGCTGGATTTTATTTTCCAGCGGCAGCCAATGCCCTCTTATCACTCCTTTCACTTTGACGCCTATTATAATAGCTTTACACAGATATATGAAGAATCCCAGCAGCCTATTACCCCTACCTGCATTCAATTTATATCAGCTCTGCCTGAAACGCTAACCCTACCTTGCTCCACACTACATTGCACTACTTTTTTTTTTTTTACGTGTTTTATCAGATGAAAGGGGGAAAAGGAGAAAAAAGCAGGAAGGAGTGTACATGCACATGTGCATAATTTATACTTGTGCATAATTTATACTTAAACTACTCTGACAGCTAAGACCAGCTAATATAATCAATTCAATATTCCAATATTTCTGCCAAAACCTTGGAGAGATTACAGTATGAGGCAATGAATGCCTGGGCACAAACAAGTTAAAGGATCCGTCATGGGAAGAGCCACATTACTTGCAGTACTTTTTGCATTTTGACATTTTTCAGGTTAACCACTGTAAAATGCTGTTATTGGTTGAAAACTGCACCTCAACTTCTGTATTTTGTTCATGCTGGAGATGGAGAGAGGCTGTCCAAACCTTCCTGCCACAACATCCTTTTCATAGATAATATACAAAATACTATAGGATGCTATACAAAATATTATAGGAAACCCACCAAGGAAACCTGTGACGTAGGTTATATTTTCTTAAAGCAAGACTTTATAACTATGAACACCATTCACCGTGGCCACAAGCCAATTACAGGATAATGGTAAATACTAAAATGTAGCATAACAGTAGCACAAGTAGAGAAGAGTCATAAAGTCAGCAAACAAAGTTCTCTGTTTGCAATGTAATGTAAGTAGTTGCATGCCTGACAAATGTTTCACCACTGCAACGGCAAGTGCCTGGACTTAAAAATCCATGTGGGCAGGCACTTATATGTGCACGACACAATAAAACTAACTAATACACAAATATATAATAAAAATAAATATCGGATTGTCCATGGTATGTCAGATACTCAGTAAGAAAGGACTTGGATCAGGTTTAGGAGCAAAAATAAAGTAATTGGGCCATTTGTCTAAGGCCTTTGACTGTAAATCAAGAAATGTTAGAATTAACAGTCAGCTCAGGGGACTCCAGACCCCATCGGCCCATTTGGTAATCCATCCTTTATGTAAACAGATATCTAGATATCAGTCAATATCAGAGGGTGTTCTTGTTGTCATGATTTTAGAGAACATGTAGTATGGTCAGGGAGCCTTCTGAAAGTTGTTGCCAGGTCAAAGCCATTTTGGTAATGTGGCCTTGTTAACTGCTCCCACATCAGATTATCTTAGAAACACTTTGTTTTCGACCCTTGGCAGTTGCATCAGCAAAACATTTAGAAACAAAGCAGGAGCCCAGTAAAAGAAACAGGGCAAATGGGTAAAATTAGCCATCTTGGATAATAACTCTATGCTCAAGGTACAAGTTCCCATGGTAACAGTGTGTGCTCTGTGAAATCAAAAAGTTAACCACTCTTACTGAGATAAATCAGACTTCATACAGATTTTTACTTCACGCTCCGTTTTTGCGTCAGAGATGGGTAGCCGTCGTTGCGACAGCTGACCCTTGGCTACATCCTTACGCATCAGCTCGCATGCAGGAGCTCCTCCCCTTCATCCGGGCGTTAATACCCAAGCATTTCTATTATTGGGCTCTCCTGCATTCATCTGTCAGTGGATGCTCCGTGATACGAGGTGGCAGGCCGTAGAGGCACTGAAGCATTTCCTCGCCAAGTGCCCTCTCCCCCCATTTCCCCTCTTTTCTCTGCTATCATCCTTTTTTTTATTTGGCTCTGTTCTTCTCTTTTGCCCATCTGGCCCTTCCACTGACAAGTGCATGCAGAGGCACATACTTGTATTGTACTCTCAGTCTCACACACACACACACTCACACACACTCACACACACGCCCTCTTGCATTGCCATGAGGAGCTGTGCTAAGGTGTCTGTGTCGAACCACTTGCCCTGAAGTCAAGGAGTAGATCACTCAAGCATTGCCTGTAGAGAGGAAAACAGTATTTCATTCTTTACTCATAACTCTTAATGCACGCTTGCATTGTGCCTACATAGAATCAAGAGGTGTGTGTGTGTGTGTGTGTGTGTGTGTGTGTGTGTGTGTGTGTAGGTGGGTGAATGAACATGCCCACACATGTCCCAGGAGCTGAGGGTTGAGATAAATAGTCCATTGTCTGCTGCAGAGCTGGACGGGAATGCACTGCCGTTGTTGAAGGAATAGAAAGCCGAGGTGGATAACTGGATGTGCCGGCCCTACTGTTGATTCAGAAGGAGGCTATGAGCCACCGCTGGTTAGTGTCTGCTCCTCTCTGAGCCTGTATTTCCAGATCCAAGGTGTGTCATTTACCAGAATATGTGAGCACCCATGTGTGTTCTTGTATTTGTGTACTCAGAAGCAGTGGTGGAAGAAGTGTTTAGATCTTTTTACTGAAGTAAAAGTAGTAATACGACAGTGTAAGCTACTCAGTGACAAATAAGTCCTTCATTCAAAATCTTATGTAAGTAAAAGTATTGAAGTATTGTCAGCAAAATATACTTAATATAGCAAAAGTAAAATTACTTTTAATGCAGACGATTCCTTTCAAAGTGTTATATTATTATAATTTATAAATCATTGGATTAATATTATGTTTATTTTCATAATCGATTTGGTCAATAAAATGTCAGAAATTACTGAAAAATACTGATCACTATTCAATTCAGTTTATTTATATAGCGCCAATTCATAACAGATCCCACCATGAGCAAGCATCTGGCGACAGTGGCTTGAAAAAAAAACTTCTTTTTAGAGGCAGAAACCTTGGACAGAACCAGACTCAGTGGTCAATGGTGGGCGGCCGTAGAGAGAGAGAGATATTTTAGGGGAGGCAGGGCGGGGGAGCGGGAGGCCCAATGCAAATACCACCTAGAATTAAAAAAAATAGTATAATAGAAATTGTAGTGTTATTATTAATAAATTAATAATACTAGGAATGACCGCTATAGGAAAAATAATGACTGTATTAGTAACAGAGCCAATAACAACAACTGTAGTAGCAGTAGTCGAGCAGGAACACGGGGGCAGCAGGTGGCCCACAATCACAGATCCAGTCTCTGCAGCTCCGGAGGCAGAAATACCTGCTGAAAGCAACAGAAGGAGAGAGGAGAGAAACGAGAAAGCACAGAACTACGAGTTCTGTTCACTAGTTTCAAGAGCCCTAGGTGACATCTTAGAATGTCCTGTTTTGTCTGACTAACAGTCCAGAACCCTAAGTTATTTGGTTTACTATCATAAAACAAGAACTAAACCTGGAAATATTACAATTTTAGAAGCTACAACCAGAAAATTGGAATAATTTTCTGTCAATCAGCTAACTCATTAATCAGGTAATTGTTACAGCTCAAATTATTACAGATGCATTAATATGTAAGTAGCATTTAATGTATTAAATTTTTAACTTCTTTATGTACATTTGGGTACTTTAATTTATAGATGCTAACATTTAATGTGTTCTCTAGGATATTTTATTTAACTTGTCATGTAAAGCATCTTTGAGTATCACTATATAAATAAAATGCCTTCATATTATTAATATTTTAGAAGCTGATAACATGCTTTGTATGTGAATCATAATGTACAGGAGTAAACTTGTGTGGTAGAAGTAGTATAAAATGGAAGTACAAGTACCTTTTTAAAGTTGTACTTAAATACAGTACTTAAGTAAATGTACCTAGATACTTTTTGCTTACCTGCTTACCAGGACCAAATGTCCTCACAGGGGTGAAGCAATGCAGCAGAGTGAGGACAGTTTTTCTGGTTTGCATTTCTTCAAGCAGTATTTGCATTTAGGGTTAAGGTCAGAATTTGAATCAGGTTATGATCAGGGCTGTTGAGTGAATATGGTTATATAATGCTGTGTGTATGTATGCATATTTAGATGTGAGTGTTGCTGCTGGCAGAGTGAGATCTTCCATCTGAAAGCTTTACGTGTTCCCTTGATGGATGACAGAGATGGAGTTGACTCCATCACGTACACGTTCAGGTCAATAGTCAGGAGTATTTCTGCGCTACTCTGAGTTTATACATTAAATAATCAAATACAGCTCAGTTGTTCACGACCCACATTAAGTAACAAGACCTGAGTGAAACTGTATTTGAAAATATATGTAGCATTTTATTTTTAGACTACTTTGTTGCTGCATTGAAGGTTTCCCATTATGCAGGAAACAATTTACATTTAAACAGGTGTAATATGAAGGATTGGGGTTCGATAGCATCTTATCAAATCAGGATCCAGTATCAGATCAGATTATCTAAATCCTCTCATATCACATCTTTTTTTAGATTAAGCTGTTAAAAAGTTATAAATATAAAAACTCAGACTGACATTCAAAAAACTCAAAAACGAAGAGAGAGCAGATTTGTTAGATTTTTTTGGAGCTTAATGAATCTGGGCATTTTATTAACTTGGAACTGGATCCAAAATTGAACCAACTATTTGAATCTTACCCCGAAGATATGATTGTCAAACAGTAACCGCGACTCATTAATTCGCCGGAAGCTGAGATTTCTGGCTTTGCAAAATTCCTCAACATGGAGGCAGATAGAAGTCAGAGATTCCTCGATGCCTGTTTTAAATTTTAGTTATTGTTTTTTAGTTTAATATTTTTTTTTTTACCTTATACAGTTTGAGTTGTTCTACAGCAGTAAACTGCATCCTTCTTGTATTCCAAACAAAACGGCTAAGAAACATTTAAAATATTTGACCCATTTTTGATGCATACATCATAAATTGCAATCTCAAGTTTTTTTACAGTGAGGATATGTCTCACAAAGTTTGTTATCTATCAGATATATCCTTCAGTGATGAAAAATCTCATTTCCATCTGCTCTGTCAGGCTGCTAAGATCCTGCTGTAGATTTCATGTCACGTACAATCAGCATGCTTTGAGCCACCGGCTCCAGTCAGTCTTTGAAGTATTCAGCTTTTCCCTTCCCTGGTCCCTTCTCCCATGCCAATACTTTACCTCCCTCAAAGCTGCGTTCCCATCAGTCCCTGCTTATAACTAGGGCATGGCTGCAATTGTTGTGCAGCGTTTTATACTGAATAGTGCTGAGTTTTGTGATAAATGCACACATCAGGATTTCCTCTTATGTATGCAGTTTCAAATCTTGCCATGATTTCAATGTGTACATGCAGGCCAAAAGAGAGAACTTTACAAACACTTGCACTGACACACACACACCATTCACTGCTCTTTCTGCACAGAAAGATGTGAAGTGGTGAATGTGAAATTTGCATAGTGTCGGGCACTGTACATGTGAGATGGATCGTGATTTTTGTTTGGCTCTTGAGAAGGTCTTCTCCTGTCAAGGACGCAGAATTGATCTGTTTACTTCACCCTCAAACACAGAACTGGTTTAATTGGAGCTCGAGCTGATGGGAGATCTTGGAGTCAATTGCAACAAACTGAAAATCACTAACCAGTTACGTCTCACTCTGGATGATTGGATGACTTCAGTCAGCAGCCTTTTTATGTAAAATAATTTCCCTTGCCGATTATTCAGAATTATATTGTATGTATTTGTTGTTTTTTAAACAACATTTATCCAGCAAAAATGCAAAATATTTCCTCAACCCAGCCTCTGAAATGTGGGGATTTGCTGCTTTTCTCAGATTTATATCAATGTTAAAAATGTTAAATTCCTTTTGATTTTGGACTGTTGGTTGGGCAAAAAAAAAAGAAGCAATTTGAAGACGTTACCCTTAGCTCTTTGAAATTGTGATGGCCTTATCTTTATAGACCAAATGATCATTCAGTCAATCAAAACAAATAATAGACAGAATAATCAATAAGGAAAATAATATTTAGTTGCAGCTCTAAATATATTTTATGTAAAGATCAATTAAAATACCTTTAGTCTGTTGATTAGTACTGCAGCGGGTATGTGAGTGTACATCGACTCAGTTCAGTAACACGAGTCAAGTCCAGCCTTAATCAGACCAGATTTAACGTTTTACCATTGTAATCTCTCTGGCCATCTAAATCACAGCTGGCCTGTTAGAACTGCTCATCTGTCCTGGAGGACTCTCTGCTTATTGACTTGTGAGACTCAATACATGACTCGCATAGCATACGTGTCTAATAGATTTGCAAGAAATCATTTCCAGCTCTGGCTGAAATAATTAAGTTGACATTCTCTCCCCAATGCAATTAACAATGAGCGCTGTCCAATCTGTGACCTGTTAGATGTATGATTTCATGGACTGTGTCTTAGATTACAAGCCCAAGACGCAGAGCACTTTCTAACAGGAGGCAGCATGTGAAACTCATCAGGGATACATGGTGTTAAAAGGACGCTGCCTGCGAGGCATATCTGGTTCACTTAGCTAATTTTCTTGAGGTGTTTTGAGCTCTGCTTGCTTGTGTACAAATTACTGTCACGTTGCTGTGCTGTTGGCTTAAATTAGGAGGCTTCCACAATAGATGGTGCCTTTGATTGTGTTTATAGGACTTGACTTGGAGTATGACTGAATGTTAGACAACTTTTTTTAATTCATGCCTGTAATTTATTAAAAAAAAAAAGCCAATGTATGAATGTTTACCCTCTATTTCTTTCTTTGTTGTTTTGATTAAAAGTATCTAGTATCTCTTTGTGCAGCTGTGACATTTGCATTACCTTGATGTACAGTAGATCAAGCAGCTCCTTAGATCAGATTGAGCGACTGAGAGCTGGATGCTGTGAAATTCAGATGCACCATGTGCTGGAAGGGAGGCAGCCTCTGATGTATTTTTAGATGAGCTAAATAATGAATGCCTGAAAAGACTGCTAGGACCCCAGCTGCCAAACCTTCCCCTTTCCCCTGTGCTCACCTGTTCTTCTTGTACGCACCTTGAGAAGGGGGGTAAGGAGGAGGGCATCTCCACCTTCACCAAAGCAACCTGCTGCCTCTGTCACTGGCTGTCACTGGAAATGGCAAAAGATCACGAACGTGTCTCATCTGGATTCAGTTTTAGACTATTATTGCTCTTAAAGCTGGGGGAACATGTGAGAACCGGGTGAGATTACTGTATGTCACCTGCTTTCAATGCTTCAATACCAGCTCTTTTTGTTTTCAAATACAATGGCAATTTTTAAAATCAGACATTAAGGTAATTGGACCATCTAGTTAAACTCACTTCATTTAAGAAAATTCCTTACGTAAGTTTAGTTTTATTGGTAATAATAAATCATTTCACCCAGTAATTTTTATTTGTTTTTTAGAGACTTTAAAAGACAAAACACAAGATTAATCAATTAATATCAATTGTTATTTAACCAGCAAAGATGCCAAACATTGGCTGCCTCCAGCTTTTCTAATGTGAGGATTTGTTGCTTTTCTCTGTTTTTTATACTTGTAAATTAAATATCTTTGGGTTTTTGACTATTAATTGGAACAGATGAAGATGTGTCCTTGGGCTCTGGGAAATTGTGGTGGATGTTTTTAGCTATTTTCAGACATTTTATACTTTAAATGATTTATCAATTAAGCCAAAAAAGTATTAACATGTCAATCAATGTTGAAAATACTTGCTTTCTTCTCATCTCTGTTGAGAGTTCCACATGCGCAGTACCCATCAGGCAGGATGTTTACGGATGTAGCAACACCGCCAATCATATCTTTCACAAATCAACGTTTTCTCATGTGAGTTCCAACCATGCTTAGTAGCTTTTCAAAACATCTGGGTATTGACAGTCACAAGTAGGGAAGTGCTCTACTGTCAACCCTGAAATGTAAATTTGACAATGAGAACCTTCAGTATTTGTTTATTTTACCGCCATCTCCGAATGCCTGCTATTTTTTATTACATTAATTTGCATTTGTTTAAAATTTGTCATTACCAAAAACTTAAAAAATAAGGTTTTAAATAAGCTGCTGAAAATGTCTGGCCCATCTACATTTCCTGGTTTTAAAATCTGGCCCAATTGAATTTGAAATTGAATTGTGAATTGTTTCCCTTATGCATTGTGTTAGTGCACCGTTCATACTATTGCAGATCTGTTTTTTTTAATCCCCCCCTCCCAAAAATGTGACTGTCTGTATCAGCAGAGCTATTTTTAAATAAAAAGTTGTCAAGTAATTCTAATCAATCAAGCTGCACCACCACCTCGCACACAGACCAGAGAGTGATGGAAGATCAGATTATAAAGATGCCATAGGCCTCTGGGCATGGCGAGTGACGATCCATGAAGTGAGATGATTAAGGAAGAATGGGAGATACAGTACAGAGTGTGTGTGTGTGTGTTTCGGATGGCAAGTGGCAAAACTGGGCCCTTAGAGGAGGAACCCGGCTGAGCTTCTTCACAAACCTAAATGTCTCAGATTCCACTCTATAAATGCTGTGGGGCAGATTAAAGGGATGATTACACAGGCAGCAGGGTACTCATTAAAATATACCATGGATAACAATGGCAGTGTCACTATCTATATTCCAACTGCTATATCACCACCAATTTATAGTTAAATATAGAAAATGTGAGCTGGCTGGCTTGTGAAAAACGTCCTACGTTGATAATGTCTTTTTTTTTTTTTTTTTAACCATGACATCACCAGAAGATTGTGGGGGTTTCTTTCTTTCCTCCATTGGCTTCCTCAGTAATGTGTGTATGGATGTAAAAAAAACCCTGGTTGGTGGTTCAACCCTGATTTCTCAAGCCGAGACCTAGTAAATCTCTCATCATGAGCTCATTAGTCAATGTTGGAGAAGAAAGATCAGAGATGGTTGTTCTGGCTCTGTGGGAGCCCCAGAGGTGTGTGTGTGTGTGGGCTGCTTCACTGTCAATCACAACAGCTTTCCTTGTGTTAGTATTCTGTGCTAAGGTTTTGTCTCCATTTTCCTCTGAAAGTATTACTATTGTAGTTTGATGGATATGTCACTGTTGCCATGGCACCAAGTGACCAAATGAGGTCAGTCAGGCAGGTTAAGTCTCTCCACACCTTCATACTGTACCTGCGGTGTTTGCTGCACCTGGGAAAGGTATTCTCCAAAAATAATTTGACTTCTTAACATGTCTGAGTTGCTTTCTTTATAATGTATTTTATAAAAATGGTAGATTTTTTCAAGTCTGTCTTAAAACAATTCTCACACTCCCATATTTACACTGAAAGAGTTACTGGTAGCTGTAATTGTTCCTCCTGTCCATACTGGCCATGACGAGACTTCCTAAAGGTTTCTAATGTAAGGGATGGGGAACAAAATCCAAAGTCCTTGTTGCTCTCCAACAGTCTGACGTCATATCAAGTCTTTTTAGTCCAACTAACTTTTTTTCGACCCTGTTTCATTGACTGTTGTGTATTTATTTGTTAGTTTTAACCCTGTAGCTGAGTCTATAATTTCATATTAATGATGTTTTGTAGAAGTAGAATTTGTTGCATTTTGTACTCTGTAGTTTATCTTCATTAATATTTACTAATCTCTTCTTTGTATTATTTTTCTTTTCCCTCTGTGAACACTGAAAAAAGTGAGAAAAATTAATTAATAGTTATAGTTTGCCTAATCAAAACTATAATCACTAACATAAAAACTCAAAAGAACTGGTCCAAACACAAAAATGACAAAAGGGTATTTTGTGCCACATCATCAGATCATTTTTAATATTTCTTGCTTTCATTTTAAATCTTTTCCTCAATTAATCCTCCAGTCATCCTGCCATTAGTATCTCTAATACATTGTTGTTCCTAGCAAAATACTGTTTTGAAATGTTATTTTGAATATGCAACACCTGGCAAGGACTTTATTATGTAACCCCACTGCCTAATTGAGAAGTATCTATTTATCTATCTAAACAATGAAAGGAAACAAACATTGTATTAGTATAAAAAATAAATGTGAATATTCACACTTTACCAGGGTGTTTTCACACAACTCCCACAATATTATATTCAAAAATTATTGGCACAATACAACATAAGCCTGTCTGCATCTTTACTAGAATAACACATAAACAGTCACACAAGCAAATAGCCTATAGATAGATGTTTTTCAACTCAGAACTAATTTTAATGTGTCATGAATCAGTGGAATCAGTCCATACAATGAACATTCAAAAGCAGCAATAGGTAGCTTGTGTAGTTTGAAATACTGTACATATTAGATAACAGGTTGAACAACCTGCAAACTGAAATAAACAGAAAATGAAACCTATGCACTATTATGCATAAAACCAAAATGAGGCTAATGGGAGCCATAAAAACTATAATCTCACTCAGTAGAAGATGCTCAGTTTGGGAGGTAGCAGATGAAGCACATGTTGGTCAGAAAACATTCAGGGAATATCACAGCTTCTCTCTGAATCAATAGGTGCAGCTTTTGTTTTTTGTTTTTTTGGAGGCATATCTCTGAGGTCAGCCTTTCTCCTTATTATCTCTGTGTCAGCACTTCTCTTGATGTAGTCGAGGGGGGGCATGTAGATGTCCTGAGGGCTCTGTCCAACTTTTGAGCCTCACTAGTCAAAGCTAAACACCTGTCACTTCGACACTCAACTTCTGTCCTCCTGTCACCAGCAGCACAGGGGGTTTTGATGGACCTTGTCCCAGCTGTTTAGTGTCAAAGCATATAAATGGGACAGACTTTCCCCTTCTTTTTCCCTTTTTAATACAAGAACACACAATGAAGCAGGCGATCTGAGATTTTTTTTTTCCTGTGTCAAATTGTATCATGCTCGCTTCAGGATCGGTTCAGTGAGGATGTCTTGCTGTTCTAACTGATTTAAATATAATTTTGTTTTATGATTTTGTTTAGTCGGGTAATCAAGAAAACCTCTCTCTTTACTAATAATCTTAAAGAAATTAGCTTTAAGTGAGCAGAAACAAATTCTCGGCAGCCAGTTGAGAGCTCTACAGCTGTGCTGCAGTGATTAGTCTGATGGCAGTTTCAGCTGTAAGAAATATCATCATGAGAATAACCACCTTGAACGATGCAAGCTTTAATGCACATAAGGATATTTGGGGCTATAATCTGCTTATCCCATGATAACATCCCAGAGTAGCTGGCTACTAAGTTAACGTCCATAATACCATATGAGGAGATTTGCTCGGCTTGGTTACACTGACCAGCTTTTAGCTCGAAAACCTCTTTACTCTGGCTACAGTATCTTAAGAGTGTGGATTGAGGAGGGAAAACATTTTTGTTTGTGCTAAATATTACTGCATGTCTCCCTAGTATTTGACTTAGTGCAGCAGAACAGCCAGAGCTTAAAGCCAAAATATTGTACTTTGGGTAAATTTGAAAGGACAGAAGCAGGGAATTTTAAATTATGTGAGACCAAATTATTAATATCTGAGAACAAGATCTTGTTTACATTCAACAAATAGCACAGAAACAAACATCATGATACACTCAAGAATGGAAAACATCCCATAATCTCCTCATCATAACACATGTCATCACACAGAGCGAGTGGGGTACAGAAAAGTGTAATTATCTCTTTGTTTTCAGGGCTACATCTCCTTTAATGGTGTACTTAAATTTAGCTAAAAATGCAGTGTTCTTGTCCCTGCTGCGGTTGCCATAGATACCCAACGTGCCATACAGGATGGAGATGGCAGAAATATTTAGACACCATACTGGTTCCATAAGAGCAGAATAACAGCTCCATCAAACAAACAGCACATGGCTGAAAACACCAAACGATCAGTGAAGTACAGAGAGAGCAACCACCTAAACTGAGAGGCTCTCAAACATTTATTACCTCATATTTTAGAAATTTTTGTCATCCAGAGCAGCTACAAGTGTTGTGTTACAAAACTAATCATTAAAGTCATCACCTTTTGAACCAAAACAGTGATTTTCAAATGTATTGTTAATATTGTTTTTATTATTGAAGGAAAGAAAAAAGGGTATTTGGAGATAAATCAAAAATGCTCCTTTACCCCCTAAGCCTCTGAGTGGCAGGGATAGAGTATGTGTTTGAGTGACAGCTGAGCCGGCCGGTGTGTGCATACATGTAACGATCACCTCGTTAGTTCAGTGAGATCGCACAATAAACATTTGTTTGTGTTTTTAACGTGCATGCTTTTAAGTAAGTCTGGCCCTCGCTTTACTTGGTATTGGATCATCACCCCTATCAAATGGCATTTTGTTAGTGGTGTTAGTGGTATTTAAGAATATAAGGACCACACCATTTAAAGTCTAAACCAACCCATCTTGACATTTGAAAGTGTTTTAAGATGTTCAAAGTGCTACAGCTGACTAGCTATATGCTATCTGGCCTACCAATAGGCTTTAGCCAAGCACTTTTCCCTGGTGCATATGTGTATGGTAGCTCATTCTTTAAGCCAAGGTGCAGGATGAGACATGATAAGAAGGGGACAAGCTAGAAAGCTCAAATTGTGTTAAGGATGCCATGTGGCTGTTTGCCAGTGTCACCGTCACCCTATAACAGAGCGGTCATGTTACAGCTTTATGCAAATACAGTTAAAATTAAATGATTTCACTTACAGATTTGTTTTATTTAAGCAATTATGCAGTTTAATTTCAGTCAGAATTTAAGAAATACATATGAAATCAGTAGTATAGACCTACTGCAGCGTATTAAAACAAAACATTATATATTATTTGTCGTTATTCCTGTCAATCTCACTTTCTGACAGAATCTGCGATGAATTCAGTAGACTCGTGACTTTATTCATAATTCCAGCAGCTCTCTCCTCATGTACGTCACAGAGGCAGCAGCAGTAGCAGTGGCGGTGTTGTGTCAGGCTATCTGTCTCTTCCAGACAGACTAGCCATGCATGTGGCTCAGAATAGAGTAGCTGGGCTGGTTCTTAGACTGGGGCAGTGAGTGCTGTCTGTGGTCAAAGAAGAACAGGCAGAAATATGCCCTGTTAAGCTGAAGCCAGACACGGCACTGCTGAGAGCCTGTATCAGCTATTCAGTAACGCCAGGGCTGTTAGCAGTGGAGAGGCACTGGAGTAATAAGAGACGGATAGAGACAACCACCAGATAGACAAACTGAATAAAGAACCTGATTGATCTCTGGATACATCCTGGTAGTTTTGCTTCTCTCGATAAGTTGTATAATCACATAAAGAAGAAGACTTGAGAGACACAAACGCAAAAAAGTGCATATACACACACCACATACTTAGACTCATCAAAAATACATGTTCTCTCACGCACCAACACACACTCATTCCACACCCACTGTGTATCTTAGATTTAGCATCCGTGCAGTGTATTTTTCTGGAGGCTCAGGTTTGAGTTTGAATCCCTGCTGGAGTCTGGACATGCTCGTGGCACCAGAACTCAGGACCACAGGTGTCCTGACAACCACACAGGCTGATCGATCAATTAGGAGAATAAATAATCCTCTACAAACTCTGTGCCAGCTTGTTCACTCTATGATTGATTCTCCACATGCTACCAATACTTAGAACGGATTATTGGCTGATTATTTGAGGAGCCACAACCTTATGTTCCACAAATCTTCTTAAAGCCAGCTCTTTATCCAACATAACAGAACTGAGGATATTGATCACTGGGCTGTAATTCAGTTTGACACAATTTATCAAAGTGGAGTTGAGTTACGATGGAGCTGCCAGTGAATACAGGAGTCGGTCACCAATATTCTGCTGCAGCCCTTCTCTCTGATCTGAAGGATCTTTATTCTCCTTGTGCCTCGCTTTCATACATCCTGATGACTTTTGACTTTTGACTCTGTCTTTCCTTTTTATACCTTATCACATATATTTCTGTTTATAGTGATCTCTTTGTTTCAATTTCACTGAACAGAATTGAAAAGCTTTGCAATGTTTCTCCAAAAACAATCGAATACCTTAAAAAGAAGCGTATCTGTGTGAAATACCCACCCACATCTGTCTTTGTCCCAGAGAAAGGGATTTTTTCAATTACAGAATTGATTGGTGCTACGTATTTGATTCAAAATGCTCAATAATTTGCTAATTGCCTCCAAACTGATGTGGCTTTATGAATGAGGCACCGTTCTAGACTAAAGTCAAGCCACATTATGTGAGGGAGAGATGTGAAGAGGAAGCAGCATTTGTGAAATGTGTATTGAAAAAGCTTCTGCAAACAAATGAGAGAATCTGTTTTGTACAGCATTTGTTCAATAGTTGTGCACTAGTGAGTGAGTGCTTGCACATTAAACATGAAACTTCACACAGGAGTGGTTAAATAGTGGTTAAATGCTTCCAAGGAGCTAGTCAAAGGTATTGATGCAACTATTGCACCTTTTCTCCCTCAGTGCTGATTGCAATACTCAAGATGTCTTATATACCGATCCAATACCACTGTGGGGTACTGGTTGGGATCAATTTTTCAACTAGTGAGGGAACATGAGTCTGTATTTCTTCAAAACCATTTAATCCCATCAGCAACTCTTTTTTTAAAATTATTATTCATTATCCTGCAATACATAGACAACTAAAACTACTTGGTTAAGCTAAGGAAAAGATTGTGGTTGTGGTTAAAAACATCAGCAATTATTTAGGTTTTTATTTTTCTTTGGCTTATTTTTTTTCTGGCTCTTTTCAAAGTAAACTTATGCTTACTAGTTAACATAGCCTAATGTGTCTGGTTTGTTTAATCTGTATACAATCAGTAATGTAAAAACAACAATTTGTGGTTTTAGTGGAGGTTGCTGTAACTATTTCTTGAACAACATTTTATCCATCCACCCAGCACTGCACTGACTGTCGCTCCATACTCCACACACTTCTTTAAATTGGTTCTGTGCAAGCACTTAATCACATGCATGTAGCCAATGATCTACTTTTAAGCAGAAACTTTCATTCTGTGTCTGTCGCACACAGAATGAAAGTTTCTGCTTTCTCATGAACATTTCACCATAACAAATTCTACTTTTGTTTTCAATACCTTCCACTTGGGTTGCTTTTTTTCACATAATGACACCTCATAGTTGTGGGTGATGCTGCCGCAATATTGATCTTGCAGTGGCTGGGGCCAGACAAAGTTGCTGGTAGGACTGTTGAACCACTCCTTTTTATATTTCTTTTAGCATTAGCCCACTGGCACTTCACTATCATCAGGCCTAAGGAGGTTTTTGACATTGTCTGGGGAATACTGACTTCCATATTTCTGGTTGGGCAGTGGTCTGGTATTCAAGAAATACCTGTATTGAAAAAGATCCCTTGTTAAAATACTGTCTTGTCACTGTTCTACTTCATAATTTAAATGCGAATGCTCCACAGGACTAAGAAAAGAGCTATTTTTCTGTATTTGCCCCCTCCCCCCTGTCTGCCACTGTTAATTCCTCTTGACTCTGCTCAAGTGGAGTCTCTTTATACAACCTTTCATTACATCAACAGAAATAGGACTGAGCTCTCTCTCCAGTAACCTTGACCACACTGACCAATCACATCGTAAACAAGCTCTCTTCTCTTCTTAGGCATGTTTGTTATTATTTTGGAGGCTGACACACTCCAGTAATAACATCAGCGCTATGGTGATTGTCTCTCTTTGGGGCAGACAGCAGACTAATTGGTCCCATCTCCTCTTGAGTAGATGTTCCAGGAGCTGGGCATAATCTCATTAGGCAGAGGCGAGCAGCGACCGCCGGGCAGTGTGGGGAGAAAAAGGAAGTCCCCTCGTCTGTGTTGAGCTGGCCAGAGGCAAACATCCTCCTATGGAGATCGCTGGGCATATGGAAACTGTGTCACCTAGGACTTGCCAGGCTGACAGCTCTTTCTGGGTGTGTGTGTGTGTGTTCGTGTACATGTGCATGTATGTATTCATGTGAATGTAAGAACCAGAAATAGATGTTACTATTCCTTCTGGGTAAAGTAACTCCTTATGAATAGCACAGGTGCAGCTGAGGTCTGCCACAGTGACTAGCTTTGCTATCAACTATAAGTATTTCCCTCTTTGGTAAAACTACAGGTGCCAGGAGGCTGAGTAATGCACAACGTGTCTGAGAAGTTATTTGTGAATAGGCCATCCAAAGGTTAGCCTCACAGCTTAGCCAAATTTCTCCTTACTATAATTGTGCTTGAAAAACAACCTGCTAAAAGGCCCATTTACTTGGCAACATTTTAGCAGGAACATTTCATTAGTGTTTAGAAGTGACAGCCTATTTTGGTCAGCAAGTTTAATTAAGGCAAAAAGTTTTTTGGGGTGGTGGTATTAAAGGAAAAGTTTAACTTTCGGTAAACAAAAACAGATTTATTTTGGGACTTACTGCACACTTCTGAAGCAAGTATAATGCTGTGGAAATAAATGCAACAATATGAATATATACAGATCACAGTCTGTGCTGACACTAGCAGAACGCAGCATGACACCTAAAGTTGACACCATGCATGTTAAACTCATTCTGGACATGCATTATGTCTATACAAATTATAGACGGATGCTTGTGCTGTCATGTATGTCTTTGCTGTTTCTTCTACTTCTGTAAGAGCAAGAGATGAAGCAGAAATAGACTGAATCTAGACAGTTCAATGACTTCAATGTACAGTGTGAAGATACAGGGAAGCTGTTTCACTGAGCCCAGGAACTGCTTTGCACAAGTCTCTTTCCTAAGTACTTTATTTCCTCTAAATGCAAGAGTGTATTCACTGTTGGTTCTACCTCTATAAACATGCTCTTGGTTTTTCCATCAATTATTAATAAATGTGTTTTGCAAAGAGCATACTCCTCAATTTTCAGCCCCGAGTCCTGTCGCCACCAATCACTTACAGATATAGTGTGATCTCCCATTCTTATTTCTAATAAAGCTCCTCTGCATCCCCTACCCTTACATCTAGAGTTATTGCAATGTCAGGCAGCAAACCATCATCATCACTAATCATTCTCTTGGCCAGCAGGTCTGACTAAAGCACTCAGTTGAAGCTATTAAGGTACTTGTCAACAGCACTTTCCAGAGTGTGCTTCCTTTGGCTTTCAATCTATTTAGCCTTGATAAGAGCCGGCTGACACCAAGCAGGATATCTCCTCTTCACCTCCAGCTTATCATACAAGGGCATTAAATGTCTGTTTATCATCACCTACCCGCACACTTAAGCATGCACCTAGTTTTCTTATACATCTAGTTTTTAATTTATTGGGCTCTTATAGGAGCATTTGTTAATAACCTGGGGCTCTTATAGGAGGAGGTATAAATAACCTGGGGCTCTTATAGGAGGAGGTATTAATAACCTGGTACCTGCGTTGCTCAGGTGCTGAAGAGCTCCAGATCCTAAGGCTTCATTATAGCAAGCAAAGGACTCCTACCTCATTAGACTTTTATCCATCTGACAACAAGGATGGACAGGTAGCTCTGCTTTATTTCAGCTGAGATGAAAAGGAAACTAGCAAAGCAATGGCACCTTAATGTCTCTTATCATTCTCATAGCAAATGATAGTTGAATTCACAGTCAGGTTCGTTCACTATTACCTCTTTTTGCCTCCCTGGGTCTGTCTCCTTGGCTATCTCTTAATCCTTCCAAAATCATGGCATCAAAATACATCTAAGCAACCATACTGATTCCAATAATAAAATAAATGTTATTGTATAACCTTGATGAAGCCCGTGGAATTCCACCCAAATTTATTTAAAGGTTATATTGATAACAAGTAGACGAATATAAAAAAACAAACAATATCTACAGAGCATTTAGAAAGGTGCAGAATAAAAATCCCTGAGGAGCTGCGTTAGCATTAGTGACGGTTGCGTCCAGTTACCTAATGTTATAGTTCCCTTAAACAATTTAACGTTATAACAAAGATGCGTATCAGAGGGGATTTAGAAGTGGGCCAGGGTCCGACATAACCGATGGCCCGGGGCCAGTACAAGTTTATGCCGAGCAAGTCACTGGCCCGGATGGATCAGTGACTTGTCAGCTTATGAAAAGATGGTCGCTCTGCTTTAAGAACGGAGTGGACGTGGGATCCCAATATATTACCAATGTGTCATGTCGAAGGGAAATTTAAGTTCTGAACTAGTGTAAATCCAGTTTAGACCCAAAACGTGACTTTTATTGAGGGTGTCATCTCATATAGCAAACTAATGAGACACTTTGCTGAGGTACTTGTGACTAGCTAGCCATGTAGCCAGCTGCGTTGAGCTAAACAGCTACAGTACTCACGTTAAAAATCTGAAAATACTGACATGATCAAATAGTCGTCCTTTCTCCATGTAGCCATTGTTGCTGTGTGGCGCTCAGCTGCTTTTTATAATCCGTTATGAGATTTGTTTTCAGCAAAATGAATTCAGTACTTTATCATGAAAGATTCATCACTTGATATGACGGAGTCTGAGTCTCACTCCACTCGACCATGAAATATGCAGATTGTACAACGGACAGCAACCACTGGAATGGAATGGAGTGGAGTGCATCATCTAGTGGCTGGATGTTATAAATGTTATCAATAGCACCTTTAACCTTTTTTTTGGAATGGGCAAAGTAAGGGAGCTTTTCCAAGTTATTTTAGTCTTAGTTTGACTTGGATGGATGCAGTTTTGTTGGAAAAAGAGAAACTAAACACTTTTGGGTAATATTCATGAAACAGAGCAGAGTGCAAGACTGCATGTTGCCAATGGTAACTGGCAGAGATCACTCAGCCTATTAGAGAAGGTACACTAAAATTCCAGCAATGCTTTTTACAAGATTCCAGTGCTTAAAATAATACACAAGGACTTTTACTACTCTTCATAGTCAGATTTTACTGCCTTGTTTATTTTTTTCAAGACTTGCAGATGAGTTCATCAGTCTTATGTATCAATTAGATATACATTGTACATATACTGTAGCACAATCTTACTTATTGAAGTTCGATTGTGCAATGCTTAACATTTACATTCAATTAATAACGCCTTAAAGAAAAGTGAGGGAGACTGCTAACCAAAACAAATGGCATACATATATCCAGGTCCAGGCACTCAAGGAGATTTGAAAAATGTAAAAGGCTTTTATTTCAATGAGCTAGAAACATTCAAAATACACCAACGCCTGTCAGTTTAGGTGAGATTATGCAGCATTCTTTTTGGCCTCTAGGGGCATAACATTAAATACAATACAGGAAATGCAAAAACAGGCTGAGATGGTGTAAACAATGGAAATCAATACTAGGAAACCAACACTGAAATACAGCATTTAAATCAACAGTGGTCAATCACATAATACCAATGTTAAAAATGTAATCATAGTAACTATAATGGGGAAACCAATTTGGGCATATTTAGGGAATTTGCAAGGAAAAACTTTTTAGGAATGATAAACACCTCAATGGGGAAAAAAACAATGACTATATGTTAGGACTAAGACAGTGACTAAGAAAGATGAAAGGTCAAAGTCCTCATTTAGACCAGGGTAACTGGTGCCTTTTTAAGGGCATAGCTCCAGTATGCCTCTCTTTGTTTAAGGTGTTTGATTTTATCCTCACCAATACCTGACTGACACTCTTAGGGTTGTATCACCCCCATGTTGGGCTTCCATGTAATGTTTGGCCATAGGATAATTCAAGTTTCCAGTACAAATGGCATACCGATGTTCGGCCACACTGTCCCTCAGCCTCCTTTTAATGAGGGCTACATGGCACCAGCCACAAATGCATTCAAGTTGGTACATGACGTAGGTGGAATTACAATTTATGAAACTGATATGATAGGATAGGTTTTGTTACTAAACACATCTTTAAAAGTGGCGGTTTTCACGATATTCCCACAGTAGTTAAAACTGGAATAATATGCCTATTCCCAATAAAATTAAGAGCTCATAAAATTTGCATTAAACGTGGGCATTGGTTTAAGACATGAGACCCAGAAATTCAATTCAATTTTATTTTTATAGTGCCAATTCACAACAGAAGTTATCTCATTGAACTTTTCATATATAGCAGGTCTAGACTGTACTCTTTATAATATTATTTATTATTTATATTTTTATTATTTCAGTTCCCACCATGAGCAAGCATTTGGTGACAGAGGCAGGGAAAAACTTCCTTTAACAGGCAGAAACCTTGAACAGAACCTGTTGGATCAAGGTGGGCAGCCATCTGACTCAACCATGTTGGGTTAGGGGGGATAGAACAATGCAAATTCCAATTAAGATTTAAAGTAATGGTAGTGGTAATAATATTAATAAAATAATCATAGTAATAATAATAATGATAATAATAGTAAAAAGACTAATAGTAATAATAATAGTAATTGTAGTAGCGGTTGTCGAGCAGGAACATGGGGGAAGAAGGTGGCTTGCAATCATAGATCGAGACTCTACAGCTCCAAAGGCAGAAGTACCTGCTGAAAGCGACAGGAGGAGAGAGAAGAGAAAGCTGAATCTTTGAACATTTCAGTCATAGTTATGCTTAATGTGCCAGCTTTTTTGTGTCTCACATTATCCACACATACTAATCAACATGTCAGTGTTATTAAACCTCTCTATTAACTGTACTTCTTTTACCATAGGAGGTTACTATCATACACTGAGACTTGCCTCTTCCTTCCATTTCACATCTGAAGAAGTGTGTTGTTACCATGGTAACCACAGCCTTATCACACTTACATGAGCATAATTTAGGTTGCCAACGTTTATTAGAAAAACGCAGAGTTTAAAAGTGCAAGTGTAAGCCGGAGGAAACTTGTTGAGGCATCTTTATACATCTCTTAACTGTTAATTACTTGCATAATTTTGTCTATGTACATCTCTTGCTGATTATAAGATGACAGTGGAAACTGTTATAAATGTAATTAAGAATTGATTAAATGGGATAGGCATTATGCTATTTTTGATATTAATGTAAGTAGTTATGTGTGAAAAGTATATTCAGTATTATGAAATAATTTAATTATATGATTATAAGAATATCAATGTGCAATATATGAGAGGAATATGATCATCTGAAAATAACTATATTTGAAGCTTCAACACATACAAAATGAGGTAATATTCAATATGAACAGATCTGCAGGGGGATATACTGTTCATATGAGCAGTCCTATTTGCTGAGGCTGGGACTGTTTGGTCAGGAAATAATGAACAAACTGACAATTATTGATTCAAAATGATGTCACTGTTTGCCATCATTACTGCAAGAGTCTCAAGAGATGATTATCACAATGTTTCTTGGTCCAGATTAGCCATGTGGAGCAAGTAAATCCTTAAAAAGTAACTTTTTTGTTGCAGTAACGATGATGTCTTTGCAGTCTTTTGTGGTGCCTGCTTAGGAATTTACTGTAATTCAAATGTTAACATCATACTTATTTGAAGGGGAATTATGAATAATTATAATACATAACTAAAATATGAAATTATTCATCCAGCGAGGTAATTTAGCTCATATAATAATAAAACGATGGCCCTTCGTCCTGGCGAGACAAGAGAGGCTGATGGTTATTATTTCCTGTTGTTAGAATTAATACTCTTAATTATTAACAGCAAGAGCAGGTCTTTTCCAGTTTAGTGATTTAATTTCCAAGCACAAGAAAACTGTTCAATTTTGCTGCGCTCACATTTACTACTGCTACACAAGACACACTGCACAAGACACACAAGGGAAAAGAAAAGCTTAACTACTGTACACCTGGTAAATCAATAAATGGCAGGGGTTATGGATTTGGAGTTAATATGAACAGTTGACAAATGGAATGAACTTTACCTGAGCAGCAGTGACACAATGACTTGAGGATTAATTGCAAATTTAGGTCAGAAGTTACTAAAAGCTGCAGTTTCAGAACGTTATTAGTGGGTTTGTGAGGATGCTTGTGTTTGTGTTCTGGCCAATTATGAGGATCGTAATGTTCCCCTTTACTGTCTTTTGATTGTACATTTAGGAGCATAAGTCTGGCATGTTGATGGCAAAATTTGTTGAAAACACTGAACTTGTAATTGATAGCACTGAGAAGGAAGAATTAGTCTTCTTGGTTTGTGTGTGTTTGTGGCCAAACCAGATGCTTATCTCAGTGTATTTTACTGAAAGTTGTTGTTGTTCGATGCTTTTGTGTCACTGGGGCATAGACTTTGTTGTGCAGTAAGTCTGGATGCTGTTTTTCCTTGACTAATTGTTGCAAGGCTGCATTCTTGGGGCCTGGCACTGACTTGTTTATGCCTGTGTTGCTTATTCTTGTTTTGTGATGATCCACATCCGCTCTCAACCAGCGTTCAAATTCCATCGAAACATAATTCCACTAATGTTTGAATATTGGCACCAGCTGACTTGTGACATTTATCAGAAAATGTCCCCATTAATATCATGAGGCCATGGCGATATGGTTATTGTTTTTAACCAAATCACCAAGCCATAATCTCTGTATTCACAGTCTGTTCTAAATTTTAATCACTTTAGGTTGAAGGTTGCACTCTTCACCGGTTTTAGCTATAGCTTCATACCAAACCTCAGCATTGGATTTGAGAGGACATCTTGGAGTATGTTCCTTAATGTCCACTTTCTTTATATTAGCCTCGAGATCATCTGGTCCCCCTTTGGGGCTATATGAGTACCTTGTCAGGCATCCATTTTAGCTGCTTGTTGGACCAATTTGTGGCCAACATTAGGCTTTCATTACAGACCTCCCACTGCACGCACACCTTGTAAGATGGGATTTAATTAAGTTTATGCTTTCCCTGGCAGACCCAGGGGCTGGCTGCTTGCTTCTGCTGCCGATTGTTGATTTATGTTGAGTCCTCAAGGACAATCTGCTTCCTCTGCCAGAGAGCAGGGCAGAAAACAAACACTATTTCATTGCCAGCTGTTTGGGGATGATATCTCTCAAATACTGTCTCAATATTCTATTTTTCATTTTGTCTTTTTTCTCTTTTGCCCCTTTTCAAAAGGGTTTACTGAAATAACTTCATTACAAACACTTGATCCTCTGGTCGCTGTTAAGCATTCTTTGTCTTTTCTCTCTCAAGTGTTTTTTAGACACTTTAGAAGATACTTCATCAGCCAGTTCCTGACAGTGTTTATGTATTCTTCTACTGCATCTGAGTTGTAGTACGCAAATGCAATTTATGTATCTTGATTAAAGAGTTTGCATGTCATCGCTACATGAACCGTCCATACAAAGACTGTCTTCAGCTTATCCCCTGAGCCTGGAGGCCATTGAACTTTTGAGACAGGAAATCCAGCCTGATCTCAGCCAGAGTTTATCTTTCACACAGTAGATTCTTTGGTCTCGATATCTGGGAAATATGAATGCAATGCAACAAAAAGATATGGTGCCATTTTGATTGATAGAAAGTCTCATAAACAATGACATCCACAGTAAAGGTGCAAAAGGTTTGGTTTCCGTGTAGCAGTTCATCACGTTTCTTTCTCCAGCTCCTGTAAAAATAGAATATTAATCAGTAAAATACCTTTTAATGTGACAAGAATTGCCTTCAGAATCAGAAATTATTATTAACTTTATTGGTCATTATTAACTAACAGTTGCTCCCATTCTAGAATAGAAATATATATATACAGTATATATAAGCATAGAGAAATGACAAGAAAATAGAAAATAAGACATATGTAAAAATATGTGAATCATACAAAAGTGTAAATAATATTAATGTTGCGAAATGGGATCTATAAATATGTTAAAATGCAAGAGTAGTATAAATAAATAAGAAGTATTAGTTGAAATGTATGTATAAATGCAGTATTAATGCCAGAGTATACCAGAGTATTGCACAGTTGTATTATTGCACAAAATGATTGTACTGTTAATTCAGTATTAGCACAGTTGAAAATATAAATTATTAATAAATTATAAATAAATGATGGGGTTATAGCTGCTGACAGGGGTGAAATAAGTCCAAAGGCCAGTCTATTGCATGAGTGTGTGACACTCTGAGGGGAGGAGTTGAAAAGTTTGATAGCCACAGGCAGGAATGACTTCCTGTGGTGCTCTGTGGTACATCTCGGTGGAATGAGTCTTGCACCAAATGCACTCCTGTGCTTGAACAGCGAGTCATGGAGTGGGACACGTAACTTGGACAGCATCCTCCTCTCTGACACCGCTGCCAGAGAGTCCAACCCCCACAACATCACCGGTCTTGTGGATCAATTTGTTGACTCTGTTGGCATCCGCTACCCTCAACCTGCTGCCCCAGCACACTACAGCATACAGGATAGCACTGGCCAGCACAGACTCATAAAACATCCCCAGCATTGTCTGGCAGATGTTGAAGGACCTCAGCCTCCTCAAAAAGTAGAGACGATGTCCACACAGATCCCCTGGATGGAAACAGGGGTCACTGGTGCCAAGACTGTCCCCTTCGGGGCCCTGTCTCACTTCCTCTTGTCTGTCTGTATTTGTGCATGTGCTGTCTTTGTCCTATATCTGTTTGGCTTCAGCATTTCCACAAGATGACCTGCTTCTCGTTCATTATAAAGAAAAAGACATTTGTCTGTGCTGGGCTCCACTTTGATGTGCACTTCCCTCGCTGTCAGCTACAATAAATGAGATTCATCTGAGAAGCCGAGCAAGACAAATAAATCCAATAAGGTTTTGTCACTCACTCTGTGTGTCCTTTGGTGACATCCTCTCCTCCTCTTTTCTCCTGTGCTCTCTCTCTCTTTGTGTTTCTCAATCTCTCTCGTTCCCTTTTCTCTTTATATGTGATTCTTTTTATATACTCTTTGCCACTCCCTAGTGAAGCATAGCCATTGTTTACCTTTTCAAATGGAAAAACGGTGCTTGGTTTAATAAACAAATGTACCCCTCCCCCCTCGCCACCTCAGGGAGTCTTACAGAGAGCCTGACTGCTTAGCATTTTTGTCTGTTTTGCAAGGTGCTGACGCTTGTGCAGCGCAAAGCCCAAAAGAGTGACAGAGTACCTGGATAAGGTCTGCCAGACACCACATGCCTGAAACAACAGCACATCCATCAGCTGCCTTCCTGACACGTCTGCCGTGCTCAGGTTCCTGCTCTGAAGCCTGGCAGGCTGTGAGCTCCTCTCAGGTTGTTGATGTGCCACATGACAATGGGCACAGGTACAAAAGATGGTTGCTGGCTCTAAATGCGTAGCTCCATCTGAGTCAACTGCAACATGCTCATGCTACATTCAAGCAGAACCTTAGGTTCAAGGAGCAGGAACAAACCTGTAGATGCACCAGGGAAACACAGCAATAAGAAGAGAGTTGGGTTCATGCCCAGAAGCCTCTTTGTTCCAGTCACAGGGTCAGTTGCGCAACTCGTTCTTACACACACAAAAAGGGAGTAAGAGGGTAGAGTGTGACCGGTTACAAGTATTTTGATGTGCAAACTTTGAGCCAATCTGTGATTAAATTGCTTTGACACTAATTAGATGTGGCGATGATAATGCAGCTGGGAAGACTTAGCTACTGCTGGTGCAGCTGAGAGGTGAACTGAGAAGAGCTTGTTGTACCTCACAGTGCATCAACACACCCTAAACACATCTATGGGAGACTATGTCCTCCTCCAGCAGAACATTTTTATCTTACTAATTGGCTTTGATGATCAGGCATAGTGGAAGCTGCTTTTTAGCTGTTTGTAAGGGCTGGTGTTTGGTTTAAACTTGGTGTTTGGTGTCACTGAGGCTGGCACTGGGCCAGAGTACAAAGACATTGCACACATTGTTTTGAAAATGCTTCTTTTTCTGGCTCACTCATCTGTGACTAACTGGTCTCAGTTGGGAGTTTGGGAATGATAATAAAAGTGTAGCAACATACTAGCTGCTTAGTCAGTATGATTCCTGCTAGAGTGCCTAAAATATTGAAAACAATACACTGACATGTTGTAGACCGGTTTGATTGAGTAATTAAAAAAATCACACCCTGGAATTAATCAGGTTTCTCACAGATGCTTTTGGGATATTTTTCACAATGTGATAGGGAGGACGTTAACACCAGTTAACAGTGTTAAAGAATCCTTCAATCATTTTGATACCATGTCCAAAACCACGTCACAAAAAATCATGAGCAATAAAAATCCAAACTACTCAAAGAAATATGAGGCATTAAAATTGAACAAAGACTCTGGTGTTGTGTGATCGCTGGGAGCTTTGTAAAACTTGTAAAAGTGTAATGAGCCTAAGAAGTTTTTCTTTGAGGTGAAAACACTGCAGGCTGTAATGACATTAGAATTATAAATAATCTCAATTGGAATTGCAGAAAGTTCTTCAAGCGTGTGTGCGCAGGAAAACCACATTGATTTTGTGATTAGCTGCGAGTGTAGAATGTGGATTTAGCTTCCCTCCCCTGGCCCATTGAGCAAACCAGATCCACAGCCTTGCATCTCGGTACAACGGTAAGAAAGTCTCTGAACATATCAAGAGACACAACACCCAAAGAATTAGAATCCGTTAATCAGACTGAATGAATATGCAAGAGGGGCTGCTGGGATGCAGCCTGCTGCCTGTCTGGCTAACAAGGCTGGCATCCTGCAGCTTCCCTCTGAAAGGAAGATATATCTTTTTCAATGGACTGAGCTCTGAGCAGCAGGCGTTATGTGCTGTTGCTCCCTGTTAGCTGTCTCCCTCACTTCCTTCTGCCTGCTTCTCTTATTCCTCCTCTTTATCTTATGCTGATGTCTGCACTTGCTCATTCATTCACTCACTCCCACACTAACTCACTCACACACTCACTCACCAACAGAATCACTGACTATCAATAGTGAACTATTCTTTGGTATAACAAGACAGGGATTATGTTGGTGTTTACCAAGATCATTTGCATGTGCACAATGACAACCTTGGTGTTTAGCATGTGCATGTCTACCAGCCATTGGTTTCCATTAATTTACATACAAAGTGAAAATTAAGTTTTGTCGCTAACTGTTGAAATGTTGAGCTGCATCATCCGGAACTTGAAATACAACTGTACTATACTGAGTACTCCACTGTGATGGATTACACAGCTCAAGCAAGTCTCAAGAGTCTGTGAACTGATACGGTATAAAAATTTGTAGGAACCAATGGATGCCTGGAACTGTAGGAAATAAATCCAAATATCAAATTGAACAATTAGTCCATCATTAATTGATTAGTTCAGAGGTTCCCAACCTCTGGGCCACGAAACATTTGCTGTTGTGCCATGAGGAAAACCAATTTGATTTGGCAAATGTGAAAATGTAAAAATGTAAATTGAATCCCTTTGGGTTTGACAGTTGGTCATAAAGAAATTTAAGGCGTCACGTTGGGCTCTGAGATTGTGAGGGTCATTTTTCATATTATATATTTTCATATTTTTCGACTAATCAAAAAAATAATCGACAAATTAATCGATAATGAAAATCATTGTTAGTTGCAGCCTCTAAAATTGCACAGCATGCATTTGAAAATGGTCAGCAAAATTGTAAACTATAAATAATTTATAGTTAGCCAAACCTTTATGTCCTTTATGTATATGGTCCTCTAAGTGTTAAGTGACTGACTCTTTCTTCTTTCCTATAACACCTCCTTTATAAATTTGTAACACTTGTTCTGTATTTTAAAAATATGACCCAATGCATATGTACTACAGTCTAACCTCAGCTAGATCAAATGAATTGATTCAGTCAGTACAAAATGATCAGGCTTCATACCAAGCTCTGTTGCAGCCCTTCCTTCAGGCTACAATGTGCAGATGATGCTTCTGTAGATGCCGGTGACCTGTCTGCCCTTAAAGTGCTAGTTGTCCGGGCAGATAACAGTCATTCTACATCAGTTACATCTGTTGCGGCAATAATGAATAACAGATACAATGTGGAGAGGGCCAGGGAGAGGTCGCCACTATGTAATAATATATGTTAGATATGGCTTTAATTGCTGGCATCAGTCAAGGCGGTATTAACCTGGTTAGAGAGAACAGTCATAAAGCAGATTCTGGGCATTTTTCACACACCAGCCAATAAGGACTCGGTCCCACGGGTGCTCTGAGGAATGCTCTTTCTCAGCCGCAGGGCTTTTCTGTGTTAAGGACTCCAAAACCTGTGTTATTGAAAATGCTATCATCCTCCCTCTGCCTCTGGAGTCTGAGTCACATGAAAACACATACCTGGCTTTCCATGTAAATCACTGAGGATCACATTCAACGTGACACAGAGGGATGATCAATATGCCTGTGTTGTCCTCCTCCCAACTATCTCACAACATGGCTCTTGTAAGTTCATCACTTCATTTTCTCCAGAAAAAAACTGACCTACTTAAAGTTCACTCTGTATTCTCTCGCTCTTTCTGGGAAGAAGACGGGGAATCTGGGGGTGGGCAACTGCAGAGCTCATCTCCCATGCATTTGTGTTTCATATGCAGTCTCAAACTTGTAACTGGCACTTTTTTTATGTGCACACTCTGTGATGTGCGCATGCCTCCAAATTAAATGAATCACAGTTAAACCTTCATACTGCACCTCCTTACTTTTAGTAAAAATCAGCTGATTTACTTCACACGATGTTCATCTTTGACCACACTCATTTTGAAAATGTGCCAAGAGAACTTGTTTTTCTCTCAGAAGAGGAGAAAATAGTGGATGTGATTCTCTTTGTGGTTAACTGGCGCCAACTGATTTTGATCTATGCCGCCATTGTTTCATCACATTCATCACACAGATGGGCAAATGCAGAGTAGAAACAGCAGCAGGCAGGTGACAGGAGCACATATTAGGCTCCAATCCTCCTCGACTAAAGAGACACGCCATGGCGTGAGGGACAATACTGTCATTGGGGAGCAAGATCATGTCTTTAATAGAGAAGCTTTCACAAAAAAAAGAACTATCACACAGTCTGACATGCAGCCTTTAGATTCAGGGTTAAGACGTCATCCATTATGATGCTGAATGTCGTACTTGAATGGAAACCGATTAAGATGTAAGGTTGTAAGAACGCTCATGCAGACGTGTACACATTCAAACCATCAGGTTGTATAAAATCAAACAGACTAGAAGAAAACGTGTTCATACGTCCATATGCACACAGACATTCACCACTACAGTAGATCTAATTTATAATGGCAGATGGAGTTAGTCTAACTATCTCCATAGACATCTGCTATAGGGAGGAACTGTGGGCACTGTGTAAAATCCAACGCACCCTGTGGCTGTGATGAATCAGACGGTGAAGAATGTGTTGGTCAATTCAGAGACAACAGGTTTTAACCCTGGGCTGCATCACAACCACCACAGGGACAGTGAGCCATCCATCAACATTATATTGCAACCACCATGGCTGAGTGCTGAAGGCAGCGTGGGAATGCCTTAAAATGCAGGTCCTCTAATGATTGGCTCCCAGAAAAATTGTTGTAAGTTAGTATTAATGTCACTTGTCCTTCCTTATGTGTGTCTTGGTGGAAATGTTGAGTCTCTGGTTCAGTAAGGAGATTTTAAGGGTTAACGTTTCGAACCATGATTTGCCTGTTAATTAACAATAAATTGCAGCGGGAACCATTGTCAAGGTTCAAGCCAGCTCAGCAGGTGCAAAATCAAGTTCTAAGGGCTCTGTTTTAATGGCTTAATCGCAATGACCAGCACAAACACTAGTAAATGCGCACAAGGACAGCAGTGAACAGTGTGCAAAAGGGTCAGGTTAATTGGGACAAAAGGTGGAGGGTGGGATGATTAAAAATGATCTCTTCACCCAGTCACATTACTCATCTAACAGTTGTACCAATTACAGAAGCACATGATGAAAACAGAGAGAGTCCAGACCGGCTTGTCCTGGTAGGAAAGTAATGCTTTCTGGGAGGTGCAGAGTGGCAAGCTGTGAATATACAGAGCACAGATATGCAGCCAAACACGTATGCACCTTTTTACAGTTGAACTTTCATTTGTGGAGATACTGAAAGGCTGGTCACAATGTTCTCTCCATATACTGTACTGATTTTATACCAGCACAGCTTGTATTGCAGTTTAAGGATGCCGGGGACATTACATGTTAGAAACTGAATATAATATAGCGTTTTATTTTTACAAATAACTGTGTCAGAATGTATGATTCCAAATCTTGTGGAAATTATTAGTGGCTTGTAAATTTTAATTCTAGTAACCATTTTGGCTGAAGGTCCTTCACCCAAAAGAACTTTTAAAATCCTTACTCTGAGTAGAATCCGTATATGCTTGTTCTACACTTCATTGAGACAATTAGTTGTTTATATTGAGTGAAACATTCAAACACAAGATGCCATGATTTCTATGTCTCCACTAAAAGTCCATCATCAAAAAGAAATATTCTTGATAACAATATATACGTCATTTTAAAACCTAATAATAACATCACCATTTTATATTTTGTTATCATTGGACACCCTGGCATCTTGATTTGAATATAAAGTGATATATTCTGTGTGGTGATTTGCATAATTCCACTGCTGTGAAGGTTTGAGTTTGGAGGTTGTTCTGGGCCTAGTCAACAGGAATGACCTCTGGCCAGATGTCGGTTGACTGTAACCTCTTTATGCAGCCATTGTCATTCCCTCTGGTAATGCTGCCAAAACAATAAAAGTGCACAGAGACCTACAAGTGTTTGGCGGCAAATCTGTGAATTTGCAGGGTTCATTGCTTGTTAGTTATGAGGTGAGTGTAAGAGGTGCTGTTTCAGTTTAGTCAGCCATGACAATACTCTTTTTGCTTAGTACAAATAGACACCACACATTTTGTTCTTGTCATTTCTCCATTTGTAGGAGACATTCAGCAAAAAAGTAATGGAGTCCCTGTGGAGCCGATATGGCTCTCCTGTGGGGAGAGTTGTACTGGATGGATAATGTCACGGACCACTGCTTATAGAGAAGATTGCAGAGCATCAGTGCCATACATATGAGGGTCTGTGGGTGGTGGGGCAGTGAAATAGGAGATAGAGATAACTCTAGTGAAAATGAGAGAATTGCAGGAGTTTTACCTGCAAATTTTATATATATATATATATATATATATTTAATTAAACATCTACCCTAAATTAGTGTCATGGATGTTTTACTGCAGGTTTCAGGGCTGATTCTTTTTCACTTTGAATTTCTTTTCCTGATTCTTCGTCAGTCATAAGGAAGCCCTGAATTCATCATAGCGATTGTTAGTGAGTGAAGAAAAATGTTTGTGACAAGCAAGGAAGCTTTGATGGCAATATTCAGCACTTATTTTGCACTATAATATGTTGTGTGGGTGAATTGGTATGTACGTGTGCATGTGTATTAGTCCCAGGAGAGGCCTTGCAGCAGCTGCATACCTCCCAGGGAGCACAGAGAAACGGGGGCGGCATGCATGTACTTGTTTTCTCTTTTCACAGATGGGAAAACATCACTCTACAGGTGACACACATACACACACAGACACACACACACACACACACACACACACACACACACACCTACACTTCTAACTGCCACCACTAAGGCGTGGCCTTACTGTGTGTGTGTGAATAAGTAGGTCATGCATCCAGAGTGAGAAAATATTAGATTCACATTCAACTTAAGTCACAGAAAATGAGTTGGGATTCTATCCCCAATACGAGAAATGATTTTCAATTACCACAAAGAGGTTGAGGTTGTGCTTGTGTTCGTATGCAGATGCATGCAGCTGGTTGTGCATATCTTTCCATTTATGTGTGGTGATATTGTTGCCTTGCATGTTCAATAAATTAGTCTATGTCCCGATCAATGGTCGGAGCTTGTTTTTGGTTTCCAGACACAGATTCTCCAGGGGTAGAGGGAGGAGAGAGTATGAACGTCTGATTTGACAGGCTCCATTTTCACATAAAACGAGTTGCTGGGAATCACAGATATACAGGGCTGAGTAGAGGAGACATCATAGAGAAGGCATTACCTTTTAAGGCACTGTGGTGATGATGAGGACCGAAGCATATTGCTGTGTGTGTCTGTGTGTGTGTGTGTGTGTGAGAGAGAGACAAGAGAGTGAGACAAAAAGAGGAGGAAAGGAAGTCAGACTAGGGCCACATAGTATGTTAGTGATGGATATGGGTCAGACAAATAATCGATGACTATGATATCGTCTCTTGTAATGTATTATTGATATACTGGCCCCAATCTTGTTGTATGTTCTCTTGTGATATTAAAGCAGAAAATGTTCTTCCTTTAAGACATTTGAACTCTGAACTGTTCTGCGTTCTGGCAGTTCAGCTTATTGCTGTGTTATTGCTATTTGACATTTGAATGACACAGTCTGAGACACTTTGCACTTGAGCCCTTTGTTTCATCTCAGTTGTCTATCATACTATAAAAATGCAAAGCTCCCCATAATGCAGTAAATGTCAGTGTCTTTTACAGTTTTTACAGTTTTATTTCCACACATTTAATGCACAAGCTGAAGCAAATACTGTATGCTGTTTAAATAAGACAGTTTCAATGTTATAATGGAGCTAGGCTAGCTAGTGGTCCAGTCTTTTGCTTAGCTGGGATAACATGTTAGGCTAATGTAGCAAATAAGTATATTTCTGAAAAAAACAGACTATTCTTGTTTTGCTTTATTCAACCAAGTAAAAGTTTTATTGAGATTAAAATCTCTTTTTTAAGAAAGGCCTGGTTAAAACGGCAGCGTTTTTGCCAAACTTCATCACACACTCGCATCATTCTTGGGTGTGGTCACAAGACACTCTTTCAACCTTGCAACAATGCTTTTTCACCATACAACATTTAGTGTGGAGTTGCTCTTTAAGATCTGTGCGTTTGGGCTCCACACACTGATCCTCACCAACACCGTCGAGCTGCTCATTTTCAGTCTTACTGAGAGAGACAGCTCTTAAGAGTTTGAAACTGCAGAGGAGCCTGACAGACCTGATATTCTGTGATAGGCAGAACACGCCATCCAGCTGGGTATGAAGCCTAAAATATTTTATAAGTGACTGAGAAACCAGTGTTAAAGACAAGCACCACTCAGCTGAAGTCCTCAGTTTAGTTTTATGGCCATGGTACAGATTTTCTTATTCACAAATATTGAGGAAGCTGTCCGGGTCCATATACGAATACATTCTTAAATGGAGAAGTGTCCCTCGTTATGGAAAGTGGTGGAGAGAAAAAAGACAGTTCGAAAAATTGTCATGTCTCACCTAGTGACAATTCATTGTTAAATGAGTTTTCTCTCTCCAAACAGTTTGTAGTATTGTTAGAAAATGCCTTTAGGCACTGCTGAATATATTCTGTGTGATTTCATGCAGTTTTTTTGTCAAGTTCACCCAGCAGCTGTTCCACCTTAACAAGAACCAGTGTGTGTTGACACTGATTCTGTTGTAGCAAAACGTGCTCACCTTTTATTGAAATGCAGAAGGATTTCACAAATAACTATTCATGTTTTACTTTACAGTGTAGGCGAGGATTTCAATTAAAATGCATTTAATAATTGCATGTGCATAGCAGTAGTGGAAAATCAAATGACTGAAAAAGAACGTGTGTGGGAGACTGTTTAAAAAATGTCCTATAGTGGAGTATAAAAGCTTGGCTCCCTTAGCGATGCTCCGGGATTGTTAAAAAATAAAAATAAAACATTACAGAAAAGGAAAGTTGAACAGTGGCATTCATTCTCCCTCTGCTGCTGCAACTGCTGGTTTATGTTTCATAAATGTTATTTGTCTTTTCACTGGAGAGGTTTTGCGTGTTTCAGGTGCTTGTTTAAGTTTTAAGGTGCCAGTACAGTGTCTGTGGAACCATCCCATATGCCAATATATGAACAAAAATATTAAAAATGTTTCTAATTTAGGATATTCATAATGTAATGCTGCTCATCTGTGGCCATTTCCTATCTCAGAAAAAGTACCACGTAAGGTTTGATATATAGTTTAGCAAGGTTGTTTGAAATTACAATGTTTTTTTCAGAATGAATAAAATGTTTTGTTTCCATTCTGTAAGTTTTTATTGGCTCTATTCACTGGAAAGAAATATGTTCAGGAAAATCTGCTGCGTCATTTAGAATACATTCCATGCAGCTCTTTATGTCTCCCCGAGTCCATTTAATTAGAAAGAAAATCACAGTGTCATTGCTTCCCTTTGTTCAAGTTTTATTTTCTCCGTGAGTTATGATAAATGTTGTTTTGAGTGAGTCAATACTTCTGCTGTGAGCCAGATCAGCTTGTTCTAGTAGAGATGATTTTGGGGAGAAAAAGATTTTCTCTCAGCTTTTATCTGTTATGTCCTCTGTGTTCTTAAAGGCAGACAGGTGTAATTGATTGAGAGCTCAGTGTGCTAGACATAAACTGCATGTACAGTACTCTGAAGACTATTTTAAAAAGTTTAGTCACCTCATGCCAAAGTGATAAACTGTGTAGACAGAGCGATGCAGCGTCATTCTAGTTTTATGGTGAGCACCATATATGCAGCATAAAACCTGTATAAAAAACTTGGGATTTTTTTGCGACTTGCCAGAAGCCACATATAACTCTTTTTGTCTTCTGACAAATAGCTGTTATTTTGTTCACTGGCAAAGAAAATGTCATGTGGAATGTGAAGGCCATGGGTCCCAGCCCATTTCAGCCAGTATCAGCCAGTTAACACCTGAGTCGGACTTAAAGGTCACCTCCCTTACAAATCTCCTCATACATATTCATCCTCTTCTAGACTTTGCTGAGCAAGAGCTTAAGCGTTTCTTTTATCCCCTCATTCCTCCTCTTTAACTGGAGGAAACCAGCCTCTAGTTCACATCCTCCTTCTTCAGGGCCCTCTGCTCTCAACTCAGCTCCTCAACCAGCCAGATGCTCCGAGGAGGCTGAGTTAGCACCCTTAGATCGTAAAATGCCTTTTTGGCATTCAGGAAGAGCGAAGCGAGGAAGACGGAGCTGAAAGTGGGCTGCTGAGCTAGTTGGCAAAGTGAGCTACTCTAATTCCTCTCTCTGCCCTCAACATTACTTTAGCACCAACAAACTATCCCCTAATTAGCAACTAATCTATTATGGATGAACTTCTAATGCATCTGTAGAAATAACTACACAGCAGTGCCTGCGTGGGTGTTTTTGGGTTTGTGTACAGATATTCAATCATGCTGTATCAACCATGCATGCACTGGTGGTTGCGTGGCTACATGTGCATGCCCACATCCAATGCACATGTGCGTTATCATGTTTGCACGCATGTGGTTCCAAGCTGTTGTAAATCGCTGTCGGCGTTAGTATCTGGTGCTGCCCAGCTCATTAAAAGCACCCTGTTCTCAAACCACAGGCAAGAACAGAACTGTAGTGGATAATCTCATGAAAAATGTAGGGGAGCAGCAGCCTTATCTCTCAGGCCCTGTGCTGGGGTGGTTTGTGTGCTACTCTAGCCCTTTGATGTAGTCCATTGATCTCCCCTTGCTGACATGTTCTCCCAGGCCCATGGCAGCACCAACCGGAGGGGTGATTAGCCTTATTAGTGTAATGGAGGGGAGTAAAGGGCTTTAAAGGTGGAAAGGATGGAGGAGAGAGTGAAGGAGGAGGAGGGAAAGAGAGAAGGTGGGATGTTTGGCCATTGCAGAAGATGATGATGATGATAAAGCTCTAGCCCATAAGTTTCTCTGCCTATAATCAACACGAGGGAGCGAGAGAGGAAGGGAGGAGGCCGGCTGCAGCAACGTGAGCTGCTTTGTGACTGGGTTGGGTTAAAGTGCAGCACTGCAGTCCTTTTGTTGTATTGCATGCTTCACTGCCGTGATTTATCGTCTGTCACAGAGGATGAGTGCTACTGTAGAATTCAGAATTGGTTTTGACTTTCAAGGAGGGGTCGAGGGGATTTGGCCACATTTATGCTGAAAACTATGATAAACACTGGCGCACTGTGGGTTCTGGCTTAGCTGCCAGCTGGTGCTTCTGAGAGCAGCATGCTACAGCAGATATCATTTAATATGAGGAGATAGGTCAGCAGCAGGAAACAAAATGAATGACAGCATAACACCATAGGGGTTTTGTAGTGGACCCGTGGTGACGTCAGTGTTACGTTGACAGTGCTGAGTTCTGTTAAGGCATGTGGAGCAGAATAAACATCAGGGTATACTCAGAAAAATTATTTTTCTCTTTACATTGCTGTGTGACACTCGCTGAAAATATCACATATTACAGAGATAAACTGTTAACAAATTTAAGAATTTGGAAGATTTTATAAATAGCAGACTCTGAATGTGTGCTTTTCTCTCTCAAGCAAGAGCCCAGTTTGAACCAAATCATTTCCTCTGGGCCATGACAAGGCTGACCACTCCTTTCCTATGACTTTCCCATCATTCACTGCACAAGTACGTAGATAATGAATGTGATTTACTGCCATGCATTACAACAGCAATCTAGCCAGAGTAGCTTTTCTTCGTGTATGTCATTAAAGTGCTTTGGTTACAGTGAGAAAGCTGAGTGGTTCAATGTCCTTATTTAACAGCCACTGTGAAACTACACATCTGCCTCGCTGTGGAGAAGGTCATGGTGGAGGGGAGGAGCAGACGCTTTAAGGGAAGGGGGGGTTGTTTGATCATGGTGAGAGTAAACAGTCTGGAGGGAGTGGGAGGATTGACAGACAACCGATGAGGAGTTGTATTGTCCTTTACTCCTTTCTTCTGCTGTCATCTCCTCCCTCTTCTTCTTCCGCCATGTTTTTGGCAGCTGCTTTGGGCATTACTGCTTGTGTGTGTGTGTGTGTGTGTGCTGTGTCCTATGAACGGACATGGCCGTGCCACAGTGCCAAGAGGAGGGGTGAGTCAGGCAGCAGAGGGACAGAGTTCATGTCAGTAAGAGTAAAGTAGCCCATCGCTTACACCTTCATCTTCCTCACCAAAGTCAGCCTCAGGCTTGATCAACCTCACAGTGCAGCTCGGCACAAACCTGGCACCTATGTCCAAACATTTGAATCGTTGTACTAGTGTGAAAAAGTAAGTAGTAAGTGACTTTATTTATATAGCACCTTTTCAAGAGCAGATGTCACAAAGTGCTTCACGACAAAAAAGCAAATAAGAGACAGAGCAGCAGACATTAAATGCAGACATCCAGCTAAAAACATAAGGCAAAACTAAACAAAAGCAAGTCTAAACAAATGGGTCTTGAGCTGCTTTTTAGCAGTGTCCACAGATCTTAAATCCAATGGGAGAGAGTTCCAAAGTTTAGGAGCTACAACCTCAAAAGCTCACTCTCCTTTTGTCTTGAGCCTGGAGCAAGGAACAACCAACAAACCCTGATCAGAAGACCTCAGATTCCTACTGGTATTATACGGCTGCAGTAGCTCTTTAATGCAGGCAGGTGCCTGACTATGCAAAGCTCTAAACATGATTACAAGAATCTTGAACTGGATTCTGAATTTGATGGGAAGCCAGTTTAAGGAAATGAGACCTTTTTTGGAGGACTTGGTTAGCAGCATTTTGGGGGGGAAAAAAGCCTTCACTACTGGTAACATCAAGGTCAAGGTCAAATTTATTTATAGAGCGCTTTATATCAAACCAGGTTTGTGCCAAAGTGCTTCACAACAATGCAGTTGAGCAATAAAAGATTATTAACTATTAATTATTATAAACTTAAATACATGCATGGGTACATAGTGCACATACATACACACACAAACAGACATTCAGATCAAATATAGAATGCAAGTCATGTCAAGAATCATTGCAGGGGTAGGCATGAGAGTAAAAGTTGTACTGTATGGGGAAGTTCACAAATGTAGCTTGGGGCGAGAGCATTCAGGGCTTTAAATACGAACAGAAGAATTTTGTAAGGGATTTGATACCGGACGGGGAGCCAGTGCAAAGATGCTAGTATGGATGTAATATATTCCCTTTTTCTGGCCGCAGCACTCTGTGCCAGTTGTAAGCGGTGAATAGAGGCCTGGTTAATATCAAAATATAGGGAGTTACAGTAGCTGTGTCTTAAGGATATTAGAGCATGGATGACTTTTTCTAAATCTTTAGGCGATAAGAATGTCCTGATCTTTGATATGATTCTGAGGTGGAAGAAGCTAGATTTGACCACTGTTTGTACCTGTCTATCAAATTTCAGATTATTATCGAATGTTATTCCAAGGTGTTTTGCAAAGGCTCTGGTGACTGGTTGAGGGATGGGGCAGTGGTGCTGGAGGAGTTTGGGGGGCGGAATAGTATGATCTATCGTTTATTTTCATTTAACTGTAGAAAGTTATTAGCCATCCATCCTTTAATATCATCCAGACATTTAGCGAGGTTGGAAGGTCAAAACAAAACTTTATGTATACAAATAAAACCTAGGTCAATATATTTACAACAGCTAGCTATATCTGGAGTGTTATGGTACGGAGTTTGTTTAATGAGTTATAGGCCAAATTATCATGCTGTTTCTCAAAAATGTACTCATTCATTTATTGAAACAATGAAAATAAAATTTTATGTTGCTGTTAGCTGTGCAGGTGTGATGGGGAGTCCCTAACTGTCCCTACCAAACACCTGAAAAATTCAGTATAGCTATTAAAATAAAATGACCAACAGATATAAAGTAATTACTTTTTTAATTGGAGTTATCTACCAGTAACTAAAATACAATAAACACAACAAACTATAGCCTACTAGTATTTATAATTAGATTTTACCACTTCAAAGAGAATCAGTGTGGATTGAGTTGTTTGGTCATTTTCAAGGTTTTCAGGTCCATAACGGCTCTTTTTGTTTTTTCAGTCACATACTCACACATTCCTCTGTCAAGGTCTTAGACCTGGTCAGTTTTGGGACTGTGGAAATACTGTTAGTATTTGCATTTTTCAGTCTGTCGTCAGACTTTTTGGGCTCACCATCTACTAATGTGACATTTTGTGACACATCTTTGGCAGAAATGGACTCTGTAATGGTCCATTTCTGAACTTGTTTCTGAAGAAGTTGGGAGGCGCTTTCAACTCATTACAAAAACACATCACATGAACCATCAGATCACTCCTGTAGGTGAAATTGGACTTTCGGTACTTATTTAACCACACAGTAGAATGACTCTCAGACTCACTTTGTAACACAAGAGCCAGCACACACACCATTCAAAGAGAACATCTGCTGTTGTGTTGTCATTAAATGCAATATGATCACCAGTTTTTTTCAAATTTAATTTCTAGAAGAAAAAAAACAACATATTCTAGCCAATATATTATGATCAACCCCTACTAACTGCTTTATGTGCTCATGTTCAAAGCCTCCTTTTCTCTCTGTCAGTTTCTATGTCTGCCACTTTCTCACAACCACACATTCATAGATGATGACACAGTGTGAGAATAAACAAGTCTTCTTCTCTCAGTTGTTTTCACTCTTTCTCTCTGCCCAGTCATGCCACCCCCCAACACACACCCACACACATCTTGTCGCCCATGTTGCTTTATCACCAATAGACCGTGAAGAGAGACCTTTTTTTTAATGAACACAGTAAACACTAACAGGACGACAATCTGTCTCTGCTGGGGACCTTTTCTTTTTCCAGCAGGCTGTCAGCCCCTTGCTGTATCACACCTCAATAATCTCAGGTCAATTGCTTTGACCACAGCACCTGCTGGCTGCAAGATTGCCTGCTATCATTTTAATGGATCGCCACTCTAGATACACTTTAATTATGCCTCGCTTCTGACATATTGCACAGAATGTCACTCTTTTTAAACGGTTAAAGTGCAAGATAAGCAGGAAGTTGAAAAGAAACGCCCTTTCTTCATTTTTCTCTTTAAATCTTCATCTGACCGATAGCGCAGGGAGTAAATATTTGCTAAACCATGACATCTTGTTTCTTCTCCCGCAGCTTTTTTCTCAGGGCGGCCGGGCTTTTGCTGTGACAAGATGACAAGCTGTGTCATGGTGCTGTAGCAGGCCATGACTTACACAAACACACACACACACACACGTACTTATGAGGACACAGACATTCAAAGGCCACGTGCTAAAATGCACACACACTACCTGCATACATAGCATAAAGCATAAACACGCTTATGGTGATACGGAAAATGCACAAACAGATAAATACACACATGGACTGACCCAAATCTTTGTGTGTGTGACTCTTCAGCCCCCAAGCTGTAGACAAGCATCACATACCAGTTTCCAATACCACACACCCGCAAGTGTCGTTGACACACATCAGGCAACGTGGCAACCCCATCTGTCTGCCAGCATCAGCACCACAGTGGGTGAAACACGGGTGGTCTTTTGCTCTGAACTCGGCCGGTCTGCAAGAGTGCCAGGAGACGCTTCATTCTCACAAAGTATACTGTCTTCACTCGGGAGCACTGACTCATTTGGTTTTATAGTAAGCTAGTCTAGGTTTGTTGTTGGAACCACTGCAAGGTAACATAAGTTCAAGTGCCAATAATCTCTTTTATTTATAAGCCTGACAAATACACAGGAAGAAGGTCTGGATATTTTATTATAACAGTACTTCCATTGTGTTCAATATCTACCACCACTTTCCCCTTTTGTTTTATATTTACAAGGGGGTTTACTGGATGTTTTTAATGCTGCACCATCAATGGTAAGTCAACTGTAAAAAGACAGGTCTGGTTTATGAGACGTGATGTCTAATGAATCCTGAAACCATTTACATGCTGTCGGGTAGTGAACAGAATGGGTCGAAGAGCTCTGGAGTGTCTCAAAGTAAATTTACTGTTGTAACATTGAAGACAAACACTGAAGGGGCAGGATGTCTTAATAACAGCAGATCACCACTCCACCCTGAACAACACTTAAAAATCATCCAGCCATAGCCTAGTGGCAGTATTATTTCCATGTCAGAGTTTGCATGTTACTGGGGGTGTGGAATAATGAGTGAATAATTCAAAGTTGGGTTTTTGTGTGGAGAGGAAGAGTTGACATAAGGGAACAGTCTGTGTTGTGGTGATATGCTCTCATATCGTAGTCTGCCCGCGCGAACGGCTGCCATCCAAGGCAGATCAGGAAGACTAATTCAAAGGGCTTAAGCATGCTTAACAGCACTCTGCTTGGTTTTAGCAGTTTATTTACACACTGTATCTGTATGCATAAAACTCTCTTTTTCCCTTTTTCCAGCCGACCTTCAGACTGAAAGTGGGGACTGTTTTTGACTCAAACTCAAAATGGTTCTCTTAACCATTTTATATTGCTTCAGAGCCTTTATTTTTATAGGAATTGGGTTGGAAAAAGGACATTCATATTTTAAATGTATACATTTTGGGTCTTTATCTGGAGCAATGAGTGAGCTTGTATCAAACAAATTGTCCTTAGTAGAAATCAAAATTATGCCTGTTTTTTATGAGCTGATCCCTGCAGAATATTGTTGATCAGCATGACTGCACTAAAGCTGTAAGTAGAGTCAAACTGATTTTAACATACTTTAAAATAAAGTATGTGAAGAGCATCCTGAGTAGCATTCTGCCTCTTCTGGCTTATTAACACAACATGCTGCATCCTCATTAGCTCAACAAGATGCAAATCACACCCTCCTCCAACCTTGGTTGCCAGATCACAGCGCAGTGCTAAGCTAAACAAAACCAAACCAGAAAACAAAAAAAAACTCTGCATTACTCTTTATCTTCATCCTGTTCTTCAGTATTCACCAATGGTTGATAGCAAACCTCCAGATGACTTGCTTTGGAATGAGCCTCGTCTGCTTGGAGTTTTGCCTGGCTGGGCTTGTGATTTTCAGTGTTGTATCCACCATTGCCATTCCTTCCTCTTTTCTGCGCACTGAATAATATTCAGTAAAATTAACAAGCTGAAATTAACAGTTGAGATTTAAAGTTTTATTAGTCATATCAGTAGTGAAATGTTGTGTTCTTGCATCCCACACACAAGAAATACCAATATTGAGGCTGAATTGGAGGCCAACATCCGAACTCTTCTTTATGACTGTGTAACCTTGAATATTTTAGGCCTGCGAATCCTTCATAGTGAGTATGATGGATTCTGAAGGTGTGAATTGGACTTTTAAAGCGATGCTACACCGGGAGGTGATAAATGAGCCTGTATGACATGCAACACCCCAGGGATAATCAGTTTCTTAATTGCAGAGAGGGAGGGCTGTGCTGGCATGCTAAAACCAGAGTGGTGTTGATTGCACAATACACCGCATGCAGTCATGTGACACAGAGATCATTATCTTTAGTGTATTAGAATTAATTATAACCAGCAAAATTCATTATGGTCCTGCTTAAGGTGGCTATATAACCTAAATAAACCTAAAAAAAAAACCCTGCCTAATATCCTCCTGTGTTATATTCACTCCTCTGTGACCCTTGTTGACTTTCTAATTCTGTGCGTAGCGATGTAGAGAGTGCCCTGGCATGGGAGGATGGCGATTTGGCAACATTGGCGTTGAACTACCTCTCTCTGATCCCCTCTCTCTAATTCTGTCTTTCCACGACAGAGCACCCAGCCCCAGTCTCCCATCCATTATGCATGGATGAGCTTTATTGCATTATGTTTTTTTAGGCTAACACACTTAGCAAGCTTGTAGCATGCACAACCCCTCACCACCAACTCGGTGAATAATTCAAGGCCAGGGCATTAGGCTTGGAATAGAGGAGCTTAATCAAAGACTACAGATTTCAGTGCGGCTCAGCACCACCCCATTGGCAGTTGTAACCTTGAGCTTGGCACAACATAGATTTTAAATATGAAGTTGAATTATCAGGCCAGAGGCGGACTTTAGACAGCTTTGTGAGCTTTGAGAGACACTTGAGATTGTAATGCAATTCAGAAATCATTCAGCAAACCTCCTTAGTGGTCAGGACACCTTGTACAGTACAAGTTGCTGCTGAAGCTGCCATAAACTCAGTTCAGCTTAGCTCCATCCGCTTTCTATTTCAACTTTAATCCACAATTCTGATTTATGCTGCGTTTTAATTTTCTTGTTTGAAGATCATTTGCCTATGAGGACTCTCTGGGAATATTTGCCCATTATTGTGGATTTTACAATATTATTCAATAACATGGATTAATTTCATCTCCTTTCATTCAGTTTATGGGCCGTGGAACATAATGTTGCTGTGAGATGAAAAACTCAAATTTGCAAAATGTCAGGAATTTTGCCTAGTTTTCAGATTGTGAAACATTCTTTTTTTAAATTCAATAAGCATTTATAGAAACGTTTTTTTACAAGCTCTTGGGACATGAAAATCCTGCCACCTAGATGGAAAGTTTTCAGGTCAAGTCAAAATCCACCAAAACACAAAACTGCATTTTAAGACACATTTTCATGTGTCTGACCCCATCTGACCCACACTGCTGAGATATATATATATATATATATATATATATATATATATATATATATATATATATCAGCATGCTGCTGTGGGAAAGTGAGCAGCTTAACTAGTCCAGTTAGTATTGAGTCACGTTAAGGAGGAAGTTGTGTTTACTTATTCACTTCCCCACCCAGATATGACCTCATGCCACTTGTGTTCTGTCAACGTCCATCCATCGCCTCTCCTTTTTCCATCTCTTTTATTTCATATCTGCTCCAACCTTTTTTAAACTGAAACTAATCTTTCTTGATACTTATATATATTTTCATTTTATTTTTCCTTTTTCCAACCATGCCTTTCTTTAACCCTCTGTATCTTATTCTCCAAACTTTCCCTCTATTCTGCCTCCATCTATCCCTCTCCATCTCCATCTATCTGTCTTGCTGTCTTCCTCAATCTCTTTCTTCTTTCTGTATCTCCCTCTGTCTGTCTTCTCTTCTTCTCTTCTCCATTTACACACTCTCTCTCTCTCTCTCTCTCTCTCTCTCTCTCTCTCTCTCTCTCTCTCTCTCTCTCTCTCTCTCTCTCTCTTTCTCTGTAAAACGCATCCAGGCTTCCCTCGGGGGCTAATCCTGTTGGAAACGTTTCAGGGAAAGCGGATTATCTGTCGGAGCGGCATGATTTTTGGAGAAAGTTCACTCACACTTGATTAAATTAATCATTGTCCTCCAAAACCCCTTATGGTCTTTCCTTGTGGATATTGGTAGAGATAAAAAACCGTCCTCAAACAGCATAATTCAGCTCTAATTGATTTGGGGTGGTGTACTCTCTCTTTAGGTGGAGGGGTGGGTCGTGTGGTCGGTGCGGTGCTGTTGAACCACAGAGAGTGGGTGGCAGAGCTGTCTAGATACTATTGGCAAAGCTTTTGTAGGCACAGAGACTATTTTAATCTGGCAGTTTGCAGGTTGATTCAAAATATTTGACGGCTTGATTTATCCTCGCTTTTTAATTCACCATTGGATTACTTGAAGGTGGCCCCAGTGTGCTTTTGTTAGAGCTAGACAGAGACTAATGCCTGATTTGGTCTATGCTTTCATAATTTATATAGAGGTGTCAGCATGCGTCATGCTGCCACCCCGGAGATTTGCTGCAGAACACATTAGAGGGACGAATTAGTGTGTAAATACAGGTGTGTGTGTGTGTGTATGTGTGTGTGTGGCCAGCAGGCAATTGTTAGTTTGTTGTTTATAGCCCATGAAGAGCAGTGTGGTCAATGAAGCTTCACAGGTGGATAGGATACAACATAACCTTGAAATGACGATAAACTTTCCACTTCTTTGCCTACAGCTATCCCACCCTCCCATAATCTCTCCCTCTTTCTCTTTGTCTCTCACACTCTTTCAAACCAATATCACCCTTTCAAAGGAAAGCCTGCCGAGGCTCCATTTAACAAGAATATCCCCTCATTACACAACTGCAAAACCTTAAAAGTTACTATCCGCTAAGTGGTTTCATTTAAGGAAATGAAAAATTCCCTTTCAAAGGAAATAATTACAGCTGGTTCTTCAGGGGGGCATGTAGCAGCAGTGTTTATGGAGGATAATTACTATGCAGAGCAATTACTCTACAGCAACAATTGGTAGCTTTACCCCACATGAGTATGGGGATTAGAGCTGTGATCATCCTGGGTGTCGAGCACTCATCTGGGTGTGATTATTGGAAAGGTCCAAGGTTTGGAGTGAATCACAAGTGAGGATTTTCTGTCTGCCCTGTGTGTACCAGAGGGGAAGGGTGTATGTGTGCAAATGTGTGTGTGTTCACATTGTGCAAGAGATGCAGCTGTAAATTGACTGTTGCTGAAAATATCTTCAGAAATAGGTCTATAAAAGCTATTCAAATTTCAATATTTATTTTTATATATATTTATATATATATGTGTCCAGTTATGGATGTAAATCTTAAAAATCTGTCACTTATTCAATTATCAAGTTTCCATTTTTATCAAATTTAGGATTTTGATATAATTTTATTTTGTTTGAAATAATAGTGGCTTTACAGGTTGAGATTATTGCTTTAACTGTATTATATACTGTATGTATAGTGTAAATGTAAAGATTTGTTGATTTATAGTATATTATTTAATATGGACTTAAGGTGGAGTGATTGTTGCCAAGGTAAAAATTAATGGGGGTCCAAATAAACAATAATCAATACGAAAAACCAACAGAATATAGAAGAGAGGTACAGTATGTCTGAAAATCTTTTGAAAATGCACATAAGCAATGAAAATGCTCACTATATATCAACCTATTGAAAATATTTGTGTGTTCATAACATTTGAATGTAGTTTCATATGTAGACTTGGATGTGTTTGCATGTGTGAGTGTGTGTGCCATGTTTGTCATGCATCCCTGATATAGTACAGGTTGCTGTCTAAAAAATGGCAGCCCCTAACATCCATACTGTGCATCTCCCCAGAGATTCGTCACGTTACATCATGATCCACTTGCTCAGCAGACATCCTGCCTGAAATGCCTTTCAGGTTTGACTCCTCAGGTCTGGATACCATAGTCTGTCTGTTATATAATTTGTCTACAGGAAAGATGTAGTCTCTTTTTTTTTTTTCCCCTGCTGCTTTCAACTCCGTGCACATACCTGAGGTTGTCTGTCTTCCAGAATCAATGTATCCGTTGCAGATTTGACTGTGGACTGCGGAGAAGGGATTCAGACTGCAATGGATTTGCATGCTTTTTGAACTGGGCCATGTGCAAATGGGGGAGAAAAAATATATTCGGGTGTCTTGTGCACGGCCACTGGTTAAGAGAGGTTATGAAAACACATTGTTTCTACTTCACGGACCGCTGCTGCAAACCGCCTCATTTGTGGTTTGTGTAGGGATTTTGTGCACATGTGTTTGTGTATGGGCAGATGCTTGAATACTTATTAACTTATTAATAAACTGCGCATGTATGTATGTATGTATGTATATATATATATATATATATATATATATATATATATATATATATATATATATATATATATATATATATATCCATATATATTAGAGTGATATCATTTAGTTATAGTGCTGAAATGGTAAGTCGATTAAATGAATAGTTGGTCAACAGAAAATTATCAACAATTTTGATAATCAATTAATAATTCTAATCATTTTTCAAGCAAAAATGCCAAACAGTCACTGGTTCCAGCTGCTTTTCCCTGTTTCCTATGGTTGTAAAATGAAAGTCCTTGGTCTTGGACTGTTGGTTGGACAAAACAAGCAATTTGAAGACAGACATGGACATTTTTCACTATTTTCTGGCAATCTATAGATTAATTGATTAATTGATGAGTCTGAGAAATTCTCAACAGATTAAGCAGTAATGAAAATATTCATGTTGGCTGTACTGACATCAGCTGCAGATATCCTAAAAGAATTTGCATTTGCAGTTTACTATTAAACATTTACTATCCTTTTATAATTACTGTAATTGTTGTCTTTGATAATAATGTTTATTGATGCAGTGTAAAATATCCTGTCCCAGACAACTTTATCACAACTCTTTGAGGGTTTTCTCGAAAGAAGAAAAGATTATAGAAAAGAAGACTCCTTGTTTGTGATATATCTGAGTTAGATTTTTATTATAGTCGTATATAATATATAATCGTTCTGAGCTTGTTGGGACATGTAAGCTTCATTACATGGCTGTTTGCATCTGAGCTCATTAGAGTCTCTCCCCCTTTGTTGTGAACAACCTATGTGAGATTATTAACAGGTCACGGGTCATGGCACACACCTGAGCCAGGTTGTCATGGGGACTGTGAACATCCCCGGCCACCACTAACAGCTTCTCCTCTCTTGCCCTCCTCGCGTGTTACCTCTTCTTCCATTCAACTCCAGGCTGTGCTGACTCATTCTCCCTTCTGTCCTGACAGCATCTGAGTGTGTCTGAGAGCTAACTTTCCCCTAAGCCACAGACATGTCAAAGCTTACCCTCCATGCTTGTCTCCATTGACTTCTCACCCAGTAAGTGTCAACACAACTGGCAGAAATCCCTCGGCCTCTGCAGCAGACTCTCTCCTTCTCTGGCCACTCCAGCCCCTTTGTCCTTCTCCCTTCTTGTCTCGGAGCACATGACTGATTTCCCTGTGCTCCTCGTCAGAAACATGAAGTCTCTCCCCTGTCACAGAGTTGAGAGTCAGCCCCAGAACCTATAGTGCAGGCATCATAACAGCCCTCTGTTTGTACCCTGCAGGTTAACTGGATTTCTGAAGATGTCATCCTTCTTCCCTCGCCTTTTTGTTTTCTTCCTCCTCTCTCTGTGTTCTCCCTCTGGTTCTTCTCTTCTCTTGCTTTGCTTATTATAGTATCCATACTAAGGGTAGTTGATTAAAGTCTCAAGGGTTGGTTCACCCAAATTACCAAAAAAAATACAAAATTGCTCACTTACTATAGAGGTATCTAGTTATGCAGATAGTTTGGGTTGTATTTGTATAAGTTTGATGATAAGCAAAATAAGCAATCTGAAAACTCTCTCTGGAACACACTGCCTGATGATATAAGATGTACCACAACTGTCGTCTTTTGAAAGCAAACTCTCATATTTAAATATGTACTCATGTCTTATTTTATTTTGTTCATATTTGTTGTGTGTGAAGCACATTGAGCTTACACTGTATGAAATGTGCTATATAAATAAATTTGGTTTGACTTGAAAATGACACCTTCGGCTTTGGGAAATTCAAAGGACGATTTTTCACAATTTTTTCCTATTTTATAAGCAGGAGGATTTATCGGTTAATCAAGAAATCAGTAATGAAAACATTTGTGAGTTGCAGCCCTAGTTTGGCTATCCATCTCCAAGCAAAATACAAGGAAGGTGAATAGAATGTTATGGAACATCTCTGTTTTTAAAACATTGTCTGTTTTACTCAGGATATTCCACAAACCAAAGGGATTTTTTTATTCTGTAGAAAGTAGATCTGAAAACTGCCCTCAGATAGATGTTTTGATTATCCAGAGTAACTGCGACACTGTATAAAATGTAACTTCTCAATGCTGTAAGCACCGCAAACAAAATTCCATTCATCGCCATTGTATTGAGGTGCGGGCAGATACCTCAGAGTCTTACATTTTACAACCTGGCCAAACAAAACCAAAACTATCTACATGGCTCGACACCAGTAGAGGTTAGTGAGAAAATATCTTTTTTTATTGGGTGAGCCCTCCTTTAGGACCCTACATGTCCAGTTGTCCAGCTGTCCAGTGAAAACCATATTTGGTGACTTTTAGGTTTTTAGTTAACCCGAAGGAAGCTCTTTTGTGGGTTTTGACAATTCTTGTATTTCTCAGGCAAAAAAAAAAACCCTTTAGTTGTCTAAAAATACACTGTCAGGAAGCTTAAAACATGGTGTTTTTCTTATTTCATGAAAAGTTGACATTTTGGCGATAAATGATACGTTGGACAGTGATAATGTGTTCTAACCTAGGGCCTGAGTATAATTAGAAATTTTCTGTGCCAGTATGATCCCCGAGTTTCAGTACAAATACCAAAATTATGCTTTTTTTCTACAAAACCCTTTTTTTCATTTAAGAAGTCAATGTTGTCTAAACACAAGCAGCCATGCAAGAACCTTGCCTAAAAAATAAAAATAAAAAAAATTAATACAATTAGTCTATAATTGGCAAAATTAAATCCTTTAAAGCAGAAGCTTTCTGATCAAAGGTACAATGTAAACAAGACTACAAATATGTGCAAACATGTGAGGCAGCTGTCGATATTTGACAGTTGTTTATTCGGTGCTACGATCACATTTTGATCAATACCAACTAAGTAATGAGGTTTGATACCCAACCTATCTTAGATACCGTCACCTATCTTGGATACCTCTTAAACAAAAGCTTAACTCATACTATGACAGTTGGGAATATAGTTAAATCGTGTCGCTGCCTGAATACATACATAAATACATACATTATATACAAGCAACATTTCTGGCTGGACGACTCAAGGTAGTCTGGGAGTCCTAGCTGTGTGGCTGCTTTTTGGTTCACAGAAACTATTTTTCAGAGAGCCACCAACAGAGCCTCTATCCCTCAGCACCAAAATCCTACAATCCCTCAAACTCCCTCAGCCTTTTGCCAATTAGGTGTGCCGTACATTCTGTTTTCAACCATTTCCCTGCAGACTCTCCTGCTGTAAACGGTACTTATAGCCAGTATGGCCTCATGATGGGGGTGAGGAGTTAATCCCCGACTGCAGATACACCAACACACCTCCACAGTCTAATCAGCGCGGGCTGTTTTCACCTGTGATGAAATTTCTCTGTCACTTTTTTGCTCTGCCTGTGTAATATCCTGGCATGATGCCGACACATCGTTCATCCACTCACAGTCCAAGAGGTCAAGGTCTAGACAAATGCATCATTTTAATCTGTGTGGAAGACCGAGAATGGAATCAGACTGTAAAATACTTTCATTGCTGTGTACATATATATACATGAAGCAGACATTGATGCAGAGACTTAATGGTAGTTTATAACATAAAGCAATGAGGCCTGGCATATAGCAGTATTGCACTTTAGTTATTTTCCCATTGTCAGAGCTGATGTAATCTGAGTGTCCTGTCATAAACACCGCAGGGATGTATTTTGTGCTGTCTTCTTTATTACTTGCATTGTTATATATGGCTCTCTGGGTCCTCTTAGTCAGCAGGATTAGAGCCCAGGATTAAGATTCTGCACCTTGAGCGAGTGGGTGTGCAGTGAGCGAGGCGAGTTATTGGAATTGCCATCATTATCCTCTGGATATCAAATCATGAACTTCTCACCTCAGTGCTCCTTCAGCTGCACTGTACGTGCATTTGCTGTATGCACACATGTGCAGAACATCATATGTACAGATGTTCAAGAAGTTCCACTTTTTACTGCATGTTTGCAGTAAAAAATTATCTAAAAAAATGTCTTATCTTGCATACTTTTACACAGGATGATATTGGTTAATTGCATGAAGTGGGATGAATACACCCTACAATTTTGCAATCATATTAATATAACAAGATACTTTATGTATAGTGCATTGCCCGTAGTATGCTTTGCACTGTGTCAGAGGTGCTTTTGTCCTCTAGAGCTGTGGTTCTCAACCTGGGGGTTGGGATCCTCACAAGGGATGGCGAGGTGAATCGCAAGATTTCTGGGGTATGAAACAAAAAAAATAAAATTGTTCTTCTGACTTTTTTCGTACCGTATACTTTAACTGTGTATATTTTACTTATTTAAGTATCTCAAAAAAATGGAAATAAATCAGTCTATAAAAGTAAAATCACTCTTTTATTAAACTGCTTACAACTCATAGACATGAAGTCTGGACAATGGGTTATAAATTGACATTTTTTGTTTGTGTTAAGGGGTTGCTCTCACATGAAATATGCTTTTTGATTCTGGTCAGAGGAACATTTAAGGGTAGAGGGTTTACCAAAATAGTAAATGTATGATATTTTATAATCATTAATTAAATCTTCAAATGCAGTAAACATTACTTACTTACTTAACATTCTTTGTCACATTTCTACAGCAATGTCACAAATACCTGAGTATGTGCTGTAACTGATAAATACTGTGTATATATATATATAATATAATATTATATATGATCACTGCTGAAGACTATGAGTAACTGGACGCTGTAGTTGGGTTTGAGTGTGTGTTTGTGTAAGAGGTGAAATGTCTTAGCACAATGCACTTTCATAAGATGCCCTGTTGCCCCCAGGATGCTCTTTGCTCACTCAACAATAAAATGAATGGTATTGGAGGCGATGGACTGGCATTTCACAAGAAGCTGTGATGATAAAAGAGAAAGTGGAACGGGAGTCTTAGCCTGGAGAGTAGAATTAGGCGGTGAGCTGCACCTTTTGTTCACCGCTGAGTCTTTGTAAGATGAAAAACACATCCAGATTGACTTGTCCTTCAGTCCAGACCATGGGAAGTTACTTTTAATGATAGTTGATCTACATAATGGAGGAGTAGAGAGTGCTGAGTGACACACAAATTCACACTGTCTCTGCTCTGGCACACACACTGTCTTGCTCTCTTTCGCTTTCTTCCTCTGCAAAATCTGGCGAGGCAGCTGCTGTCTGAAAACAACAAGGCTAGCACATCTCATCACCACAGCAACAATTACGGTTCTATTTCAAGCTTATCTCTGCCTGGGTGTGTGTGTTGTTGAATTAATAATATGATCCTCCTCTGTCAATCTGTTAGTCACTTAAACGCCTCACAGAGAGAGAGAAACAGAAAAACTGTGAGCCAGAGATGTGCCTGATTCCCATCCTCTGCCCTGCGATGGCCTGCATTAACGAGCACTTTGTAGTTTGACTCTTATCTGCTGCCATTGAGGAAGATGACTACGATAGCCCGTATTTCTCTCATCAATCCCTGACGGCTGGCAGGATTAATGGCAAAGCCGCAGACTACATCACTCGTCAGCCATCTTAGGTTAAGGGTGACTCAGCCCTTTTTGCCCATCGTAGACTCATTAAACATCAGAAGGAAGGCCCGATGCGCTCTGTAGTTGAAATAATGCACAGAATTTGTTACGCAGTAATCAGTATTTAAAGTGGTCCTTGGTGGAGCCTGTTTCAGGTCTTGTTGCTGCATTTCTCACTTAAAGTGTCTGCTACCGTGTTTCCCAGCACACGTTGTGAGATACTTGTGTTTATGGTGTCTTGGTGTGACATTTTAAAGAGAAAAACAAACTGTGCCATAGAGTGTGTGGCAGATGTAAGTGGTGGTGGGAGATTAGGCACCAGGCTTTTGTCTTATGTTCCTGACTGCCTGAGCATGTTGGTTGGCTTCAACCTTATTTCAGTGGCTAATACGTTCCCTTTCTTACTGTTTTCTCCCGCTCTCAATAATTGAATACGTCTGGCTCCACAAAAAACATGACTTCACTTTTATGGAGACATGATTTGACAACAAGCTTGGGATTAGATGGACCCTCCCACAAGCGGAGAACAACACAGCTCACTTGAGTCACACTTGTTTTTTAGATATAACTTGAAAATTCATTTCTCTCTAACAGAAACAATGTTTGCATGCATTTGTGCAAGATGTAGTTTTGCATGTGAAACAGGTAAGAATGGAGAGAGGGGGTGAATAAGAAATGCATGTCGGTTACACCAGTGGTTTCCAAACTGAGCCGGGAGGATGCGCATGCCCAGAGGGAAAAACATGGAATGGATAAAAGCTGAATGAATCTGATTTATTTGGGATCAATTTAAAAAAAAAAGAAAAAAAAAAAGTGCTCTGATGGCAGCAAGGCTGTCAAGATTCAGTTTAGCAACATTATTCAGAAATCAAAACATGTAAAGTACAAGATGGACAGATCTTTGACTAGAGAAAAAAGCCTGGTGATTCTTATCGATCAAACATGTCAGTCAAATCCAAAATATAAAAATTTTTATCTTGCTCTCAAGGTCACTATCAATATAGCAGGAAAAGCCTGTGTGTTTTGTTGTCTACACCCTCGGCAGTTTAACTTGCATTTTTAGCCATGCTAGCGATCTTAACAACTGGATGGATTGCCATGAAATTTTGTACAGATATTCATGTTGCGCAGCAGTGGACCACCATTTGACCTTATTTCGTAAAAAAATATGTACGGTGGTCAAAGGCGAGAGACAAATAATTTTCTGATCCCGTTTGAATTGTGCCATGAATTACATGTATGATCTTTGTCAATTTATAAGATAATTTTGCATGTCAAGAAAGTTTGTCGTAAAACTAACAAAATACGTAATTAGAAAGACTACACGCCTGAAAGTCACGCAAGTGGCGTCATGACTTTCTCTCTCCACAAGCTACCCAGGGCCGCTGAAGTACGATTCCTGTGTGTTTCGTACATGAATGTATAAAGTACCGGATTTAGTAACACGAGCAACGGGTCTTGCTCATTCTTTCGCTTCCCGGCTGATAAAAAGACCAGGAGTCGCTGGATAACCCACATCTGTTAAGCTAACATTACGGGACAGCCATGTTGGTGTTGGTGACGTATATTGTGCGAGCAAGAGATGTCATTCACTGAGCGGTTTCACATAAAACTAAATGGTACTACGACAAAACTACGACAACAACTGCAACTTTCTTGACATGCAAAATTATCTTTTAAATTGACAAACATCATATGTGTAATTCATGGCATAACTCAAACAGGATCAAAAAATTATTTGTCTCTCGCCGTTGACTACTGTACCTTTTTTTTTCTGAAATAAGGTCCCATGGGGGATACCGGAAGGGGCCTCTCTATTGTCATTTGGAGAATGCAGATTATGGTATTTAGCTAAATGCTAACATCAGCCTCAAAGAGTCACTAGCATGGCTGTATTCTCTTAGTCTTATTAATTTGTACAAACTAATGAGAAACAAATGAAAATCTTATTAAAATATTTTTTGGCTCCTTTTGTTGCTCATTTTTCCAATATTGTCACCAGTTGATAAAGATTCAGCTGATTTGCATGTGTAATTGTTACTTTCACACACACAGAGAGGGAGAGCAAAGTTCAGATTTTACTATCAATGTGGTGCAAACTTTGGTTAGATGGATAAATGCTCTCTTATTATGAGGTTTTGCAGATATGCTGTCTTAGCCAGATGCTAAGTGGGGACATGGGATGTGAAGTGTGTGTGTTTGTGTCTGTGAGTTCATTCTCCAGCTGTCTCATTCTGCACAGACCACATTAATGATAGAACATAGGCATGGGCCATAGTCTGCTAATTAAAGAGAGAGTAAAGGAAGAAATGTAAAATAGAGAAGAGCCAGACTGTAGAGGAGTATGAGACAGCAAAAAGAGAGAACTAGAACGTGAGTCTAAAGGTTTGAGAAACAAAAAGTGAAGGTATGCAAAAACAACGCAAAATAGAGCAACGACATGACTCAGCACCTGCAGGGCACTCCTCTTTCCTCCTATCACCTCTTCTTGCCCCCCCCCCCCATGGGACCAAGACTTCTTCTTTCCTCTCACATTATCACAGCGGCTCTAGCACTCCTGCTGTTGATGCTGCTGTTAATTTGCACACCCGAAACCCTGCTGTTCTGCTGGGCTGATCTTGCCTTTAACTTACAGGAGGAAGGTTATCCTTCCATATCCTGAGTGGTGATGGACAGAGGGGAGGGGATGAAAGACAGAGGACAGGAGAGGAGAGCATATGGTTAGTTAACTTTAATGCGCAGGCAGATGTCTCTCTGTGTACGTGTGAGATCAGTGGGCAGGAAATGTGTCATGCTATGATCCTGTGAGGGACTATTTGTAGTCTTTATTGTCGGGGGGCTGTGGCTTTGACCTGTGTGTGACACATGTGGCTCGCAGTTTTGGTGGAAATGGATTTTTTCCACTGTTGCCTTTATTAATATAAAAGAGAATAAATGCTCATTGCATATTTAAAATATTTGACTAAAATAGTCACACAATCCAATTCATTTCAGATTATTTTAACTGCAAAATATTAATATGAGGTTTGTGGACGTTATTTGCAGTCTGGAGTTACTGTTTCACCTTTAATTACAATATTGTAATTAAAGGTGAAACAGTAACACACACTCTGTCTATATACTATATATAACTAACAACTAACTTTATGTGCGAGTCTGTCTCTCACAAAGACACACAGTTAGAAGTAATTGAACATTGCCTTGGGACACTTTAATTTGCTGAAGTCATGCCAACATCAAAAGCACAAATCTAATCACCTTGCTGGATTTTTTATTTTGTCTTGTTGTTTTTTCTCCCCCCCTTTTAGTTCATCCTTTTAAGCCGCTTATATCAGACTTCTATCCCACTGCTAAAATGAGGTAAAATGACATGAGTGTGTAGAGAGAGGTTTGGGCGTGTGAGACCACTGCCTGTTTAACTTTGCATAGCTTTGTAGCCAGCCAAGCAGACAGACTGGAAACACAGCTACACACTGGCCCATCAGGTGAGCCATTTCGCTCCGCTAATGCAGAATCCTCCAGCCGTAGTAACACTCCATATGCCAGTTATATAAGTGAAGAGAATTCATCTGATGGTGCTGCGTGAGGTGTGAGATTATAAACCAGGCTTATGGCACACCACTCACACTCAGCGAGATCCCCCATGATCCCAGTCTCATGTACAGCTGTCTGAAAATTTGAACAGCAGCCCTGTTGTAAACTTGCCGCTCAGAGGTGCCCTGAGGCAATTTTGTCCCTTAAAATCGCCACAGGAAGCTGCAAGGTTAGAGCAGGATGGAGGAGGTTGAGGGAGGGGTGTCGCCGCTGTCAGGCCAGGAGAGTGATGAGAGGAGCTAAACCAGAGGTCTTGCAGGTGTTGGTGCCTTAGCGGGTCCCCGTTTGACTAAGTGCCAAAGGGGAAGAGGGGAGCCGATGAAGAGGATGTTGGTGACCTGTCATACACCAGATGATGGATGGAAAGGGAGGCCAAGATTGGGGTGCTACAGTAGCGTCTGTCTGCCTGCGAGTATGGGTGAAGTAGAGCATTAGAGAGAGGGATTTAAAAGCACAGAGTGTAAGAGACACCTCAGGGTCAAATCTGTGTTTCTGGTTTTCTGCATTCTCTACATTCTGAGAGGCAGAACAGGTTAAAACATAATACCAACCAAAAGTATAGCTTCCCTGATGTTTTGGGTAATGCTTTACACTGCTCAAATTACATTTTTATGATGATTATTCACATAATGCATTGGTTTTCAATTCTTGTGTTTTTAAATTAGAAATGTTGTTACATATATGAATCAGCTTATTTTTTCAATTTTTTGTTTAATAATTGACAGAAACCAATATAAACACACAAACCGAGCAATTTTGTTGTGGGTTTTAAAGCAATAATTGACACCTACACCATATACAGTACTGTGGCATATTCTTATAAGTATGCAAAGACAATATATTTAATTAACTTGAATTACCTCATAACATAGTCTTTTCCCCTTTTTCCATGTAGCTTTATTGGAAAACAATCACAAATCAATTTTTCCACACTGGCAGTATTGTATATTATATATCAGCTTCTTCCAGTTTGTTATAGAAGTAAGGGTTGGGCGATACGGATAAATCCTCTACCTAATTATAATAAAATTTTATATGACAATATTGTGACGACCCTCTGGACATGCATCCCTACTCTCTTTTTATATATATATACTTTTCTGGACAAATCTGACAAATCTGACAAATCAAGGTACTTCATCACATTGATGCAAAAATTATATAAAGTTCAAATATTGCTATAAATCAATCCAGCTCACTGATTTGCAACTTTGCCCACAATGGTCTATACAACCAGAGATATTAATGGAATGGCTACCACTGTATAAACAGTATGGAAATATCTTTGACGATTGACAAATTCATATACTTTGAAGGTATATAGAGTAATATTGCCCACCTCTAACTGAAGCTATATGATGTTTACACTGAGTGAAATATTCAAACCCACAAGACTCCATGTTTACATCATTTTATACACCTTTCCCCACAATTCAGCCTGACATATTTGGTGTCTTTGGAGACTTTGGGAAATCTACTAGAATTTGAAATAAAGTTCTGTGGGTTTGAACCATATTCTTCTTGAGAGACTGTCCTCTCAAGAAAAATGACATCAGCCCAAAAATAACATATGTTTACATTTAAGTGAAAAAGCCCTCTAGTGGCTGTAGGATTTCTGACTCTTTTCCATTAGAAGCAAAGGAAGAACTATTGTGATGTTGTTATGGAACCACAAAGTCTACAAAGGCAGGAGGTAGGGGTGGTTGGATGGGTAAACAAAACATCAAACATCAGACGGAGACCGCTGTTCACTTCTTGTTTCCCTTCTCACAGTCGATGTTGGTTTCTATAACCATGACTGCAATCATAGTGATGATCTTTCCCTAACCCTAAACAAGTTGTTTTTGTGCCCAACCCCAACCAAACCTTAATCATAGTGGTGTCAGATTAGAGAAATGCTTACATGTGTCATTCTGGAGGGCAGAAATAAAGGATGTATTTTGTTGTTTAATTTGGAAGACTTGCACAGCAAATTCATAATGGCTGACCCACAAATAGGTCACTGATGTTTCCGGGTTAAGAAGTAGTGAGTTTGTAAAATAACCAGCTACTTTTAACAGTAAATAACAACGCAACTTATCCCTTTAATTAAATAAATTCTGACAGATCTGTTTGTTCTCTAACTGAAAATGATCCACTCGTTACACAGTAAAGATCTTTGGATTATAGCATACTATATGTTTCATTACAGCAAGTGTCTGGAAGTCCCATGTGTATTTATTAGAGAGGAAAAAAAAGGAGGGTGTTCAGCCTAATAAATGTGGTACAGTGATTGCAGTCTTTTGCACATACATTCCAAGCACACATGTGCACCCCATGACTTTCTAAATGTCTTTAGGTAAGATATGTAGAATTCCTGCCTTTGCTCTCTCTGAGATGTCCCAGTGCAATGAGAAAGGTGTCAGGGAACAGCTCCAGACCTGATGACATATTCCCTATTCAGAGGACTGTTAATTAAGTGACAGTCAGAGACAACAGAGATAATGATCTCCCAGTGGACGTCTAACATGCCTCGGGGAGAATACCTCAGAATGAAATGACGCAATAGAAATCAGGCATTTGTTTGCTCACATTTCACTGTGTTTGGAAAAAGACCCATCAAGAGAAAACAAAAAATTTCTATACACAGCCATGCTCCTTAAAGGAATAGTTCAACATTTTGGGAAACACGTATGAAGGTATACAGCCAGCAGACAGTTAGCTTATTTTAGCATAAAGACTCGAAACAGGGTTAAAGTCACTGCTCCAGGCCAAGAAGAAGTCCAGTATGTAACCCCCAGTAAAATCACAACATGCCCTCTTTACACTTTATTATTTCACACTAGGAAGTGTGCTGTGGGTATAAATTGAGTTTTATTCGGATTGTTTCATCACCCTCTAACTTGCAAGCCAGTGATTGCATCATAATTAGACAACTGGTTAGTATGTGCAGTTTTGATTAATAAAATTCTAATTGATTTGCACCAATAAGATAAAGTAAAAACACAAATTCAAAACTTTTAATTGACAGCAGGAAAATTAAAACACTTTTTCATTAGTTTTGGGAAATTTAGAAAATAACTGACTGATTTAGAAGCACATGAGGTAAATTGAGGGAAAGCTGCAGCACCACCATAAAAATAAAATTACAACACTTCATCACAAATGAACTTATGGAATGAAACGAACATCACTAATATAACTGATGGTAGATTTCTTTTTCCTTCCTTTATTGCTTACAGTGATCTCAGTACTTAGTATAAATTCTGTGGCTTCTGAGTGAGGTGTTGGTCTAAGTGAGGATGTTAACAGTCTGTCGTCTCACTAGGGGTGCCAGGCACTGCTTCCGTCACTGCAGATATTTTCTCTGAGCCTCCAGTTTTTGGGAGAAGGCATACTGCTGATGCTAGTTGAAATGGCAACATGGTGCTGAAGGATTCCCATGGGTGACCTTGTTCTTTTCTGACACATCCTCTACCGTCACTTTGTGTGAAAATGACAAGGTAGCAGAGGAGAGCAGAGGATCTTCGGAAGGGAAGCAACAGCTTGATTTAAAGGGAACCGTCCATTTGATAAGTCTAATCTCATCCAATTTGGAGGAAGCCTGAGAATACAGCTCACGAAATAAGTGACAGGAAATAAATTAGGGACCATTTCCTGCCATCACATTGCAGTATAGTGGAATTAAATGAATAATGAAAAAAGACAGACATTGTAAAAGTTGAGAAAAGAGAGAAACTAAGCAAATTTTAAAGAAAAGAAATGTGACAGAAATGAGACCAAATTTCCCCCCTTATGATTTTCTATTGTTAAAAGACAGTTACTGTACAGTATGTTAATCTTGGCTGGCTGTAGAGAAATAACCTACAAGTGAGTGGATGGCTAATTGGGCACAATAGAGGCCATTGAATCCCCGTCACAGAAAAATTAGGCCTGCTACAATAGCAGTGTTATCTGTGGGGAGGAGAATGGGAAACTCTGATGTGACAGTCTCACTAACAGTCTCTGACAGGACCCAGGAAGCCACACTGTAGCACTGTACTTGTACCACAGTGAACAGATCAGAGCAGTGTGTGTGTCTGTGTGTGCGTGCATACTTTTTTTTTCTTTTATTCATACAGTGAAGTGTGACTGAGCATGCTTGCTTTACTGTCTTACAGTCAGACACATTCACACCTGGTAGCTCTACTGTACAGTCACAAACATCTACTGCTGGGGACTGTTGGCTACTGTTGAGGCATGATGTGGGCATGTGCGTGAATTACTGAGAGCACTTGACTACTGTAAGAAGATGTTACCATTCTTTCATCATCAAAGAGAGAGTTTCATCATCACAAATGCACAGTTTTTAGCCTGCAATTAAGGTTCAATATATAAAGTAATATTTGATGTGATTGGCTCGCACTCAGGGAGATTTTCAGAACAAGAAAAGATCAAAAACTAGTCAAGTTTATTTGTAAACCCCAAAATCACATGCAACGTCTCAATGGGCTTTACAGGCCCACAACATCAATGATTCCTGACCCAACTCGAGCTCTCAAACAGCTAAAAAGAAAATCCTAGCACTTCAGGAAGAAAAACAAAAGGAAGACACCTAAGGGAGGAAATTCAAAGACATTTACAAAAAAGTAACCAAGCCGTAGCCAAAATGGTTTGGTGCTGCTGCTAAAACTGAACCTTAGGGCCGCAATCACCCCAAACAAAAATGGCAGACCTTAGAATTTATTTTAACAAACTAACAAGTAACTCTCATGTAACATATATACTGTCCATGAACTAACATCAGTATTAAACTGGGCACTATTTGCAGAAAGTGGCCATGAGCGAATCTTGTGGCACCCTCCTCAAGAAAGCCTGTGTGATGGATAGATATGGTGTCCAGGTCTGTATGGCCATATCTCGCCCAAATTCAGGTCAGCACACATGGGCCATTTCTGGTCCAAATGCGGCTAAATGTGCCAACTCTCAGCCTAAATCGGACCAGCTAGCATGGCAGGTGTTCTTTTGTGACTCATTTCTGATTTTTGTGTCGCACCCTTTCTCCCCTTGCTTTTTCATGGCTCAGGATTTGCTATTTTCCGAGTTTTGTACCGCATATTTGAGGCTGAAGTATCTGCATCCATGCAAGAAGTCCAGAAAGAAGAAGAAAAAGGCAGCTTTCACTTTCACTCACTCACATACAGTACACGTATCTTTGTTGCTGTTGCTATTATTAACTATTATTGTTGCCATATTAACAGCAAATACTATGCCTCAATGCATTCTGACCATCACTGAAAGGCCACTTGACAGGTTGATAGGTGGTGTTTAGCTTTGGGTAAACCCAGGATAACCAACAAATTGATTATGTTAAATTTATGTAATTTATTGTGGGTTTAATTGCCAAAAAATTGGCGCGCTGTGGCTTTAAGCCAAGTTTATTTTACTGATTTTAGGCTAACTTTGTTGAATCCTCCTTTGGATGCTACGTCACTAGGCTTTAGAAAGCATATGGAGCAAATGTAGTTTGTAACGGCCTTGTTTCCCTATCAATTCCCTTGTGTGTCTGCTGAATTTGAACAAAAAGGATATTCTGGGAGAGTTTTGAGATGAAGTTGCCAGATTGGGCCTTGGTTCCCCAGTCTCAGTCTGTTTGTCTGCTAGACCAGCTGTGATGCAGCCCTCTTTGGAGAGGCAGACAGAGAACATGCAACCTTTATTCTGAAAAGCCAGGCCCGCCGGGATGACGGCTCCTAAAACGGCGTCAGATGGCAGCGAGGCCTGTGGACATGAGGGGCATTTTGATGTGAGTCAACAACAGCCTCTAAAACTTGGAGCGAGAGTAAGTTTAGAGCACAAAATAATAGGATCGCTGTGGTGTCACAATAATGGCCCGTGTTGGTTTCTGTCACGAGTTGAACAGGAAAAGAGAATTTGAGGGTTGAGAAAGCTTGCTGAAATATTCCCAGAGCTCATCATTATTCTATCACCCCTCTGTAGTCAAGTACATCTCCCCTCTCTATTAGCACATACAGTACATCTACAGTATTACAAGATCATCTTTAGTCCTGTTGATTGGTATTCATTGCAATGCAGAGAGGAGTCCTGCTGAGCAGAGTTTGGTCTGTGTGTGCAACAGAGAGGGAAAGAGAGACAGAGAGAGAATAGCAGAGAGAAATGGGGAAAAAGTGATTACTTCTCTGTAGTCAAACTGTTTCAAAGCCTACTCTTCCCCCGTCTGTCAAGAGATGAGGCTCACGCTGAAACTGAGGGCAGGCAGACACCGAAGATCTCTTCCTGTTTTCCAAACTCCTCATCATGTTCTTTTAGAGAAAAACTTTTTTCCCTGCTTGTGTATGACGACTCTGAAGTCTTCCTCTGCCTCAAACTTTGCATGAACTTCCTTTGTTTTTACAAAGGCTTCTGGGAGTTGAGAGCAAAGGCGAAATCTTTTCAGATTTTCTTATGAAAATCTCTGGCGCCTCACTTTTGAGGTTGTGGCATTGCATATCTGGTGAAAAGTTTTTGAGGCTTATGTGAGATTGTTGAAACTGTAAAGACAGTCGAATGTGAACATGGCATCCATCATCTGTCACTTAGCAGTTTGGATTTCAGATGAATGAAGGCAGTGATGGCAATGTATTCAGCTCAGTCCAGTTTGTTCGTGGTATTTTTAACGAGCTGTCTTCACTCAGTATGCAAAATAATCAGAAAAGCATTCTAGTAGAGCGTTGTGCTACCTTCTCCACAACACATTTTCAAATGTTTCTAGGCCAAATATCCCTCTGTAACTTCTCTCATACCCTAAATTTCCATTTACCTTTAATGATTGAAGTGGATTTAACAGAGGAGATCAGAGTTTAAAAATCTGTTTAACCTTCATCCTCCCCCTCAGTTATCAAACTGGAATTAAAAGGTGAACCAATAAGGATTTAGGTTCTCAGCTAGAAAGAACAGGTGGTCATACATACTGTACATACAGGCATATACTGTATGTGTAATTCTATGGATAATATTGCAACTATGAGTGGAAACCTTTTTAAAAATATATATACATATTCTGACCCCTGAGTTTTGAGTTTATCCAAAGGGCTTTGAGAGGGTTTCATTAATTTGACCTCATCCAATCAGGAAGGTGCTTATGAGGACTGTCACACAGTCTGAAAAAATACACTTGTACTCGGAGCATTACATTTTTGATTAGAATGGTGATGGTTTTAACACTGGATAACTGGGGCCTACTAAAACTGACTGCTGACCTCTGCTCTTTCATAGAAAAAAATGTCAAATGACCAGCTATATTCTATGTTTTCTATTAATGTCACTTGGACCACCTTTAATATGTCCTCATGGAATAAATAAAATTGTATTGAACTAAATTTAACTGAATATATTTATTTTGCAATGATGTAGAAATTCAGTAAAATTCCTCATAAATTAATCTATTATATGATATGCACTCAATATATATAAAAATACTGAAATTAAACATATACGCAATAAAAAGTGTAACCGATTTGTCAAGTAGAAAAACAGTTGATATAGTTCTATGGTATTGATCATTTTGTAACGGTACATGTTGGACAAAGTACACTTGGATAGATTTCCTTTTAGACATAAACCCTTCAGAGAGTGCACCACTATCTTTTTATTGACCCTTCGTGCCTCTGCCTCTGTTGTTGCAGGTAAAGTATTGAACACGGACTTGCGCCACTACCTCAGTCTGCAGTTTCAGAAGGGCTCGCTGGACCACAAGCTCCAACAGATCATACGGGACAACCTCTACCTACGCACCATCCCCTGTAAGTACACTATACAGGACTGCATACGTAACTCTCATTGACTACACTCAAAAGCACCTGCAAGCACAAAGCAAACCAGGAATGTACAGTATGACCTACTTTCTGTGCACATATACTTTTATCTGAAGCATCTTATGGGAACAACGAGGATATTCTTTATGCATCACACAGCTGAAAATCCAACCCACTACAAGCAGTGTTAATGTGTTCCCTTTCTATTAAACTACACAGGACTGTATATACACACCACACTCACAAACACACACATACTTACTGCACTCACAGATTGTCATCCTCTCACAGCTCTCTGTCACACACTCTACAAAACACACACACTTCAGTGTCACCATAGCAACCCGACCAAGGACATCTCTCTTACCCCCATGTAACTTATTTTCTTCTGTACCATATCATCACAGTGATCAAAGTCATATTTTCCATAAATAACCCTGCGTTTTCCCTTTGCTGCTCTGCTTTCCCTTGCTGACATTCTGCTCAGTGGGGCCGTCACCAACTATTATTCTTTGTTGAAATCAGTAATGGAGTGGTAAATAAAAAGGTTGGTGCTGTAGACTGCCAAGAACCACTGCAAAGAACAGCAGCTGTATGCGTTTTCAGAGTAATGGTAATTCATACCTAATGGAAATGTCCATTGATTGCAATGTTTTTTTAAATCAAATATTAATATTGCAAAACAGCTGTTGATTTAATAGGCTTTAGAATTGCTGCATAAAATAGCACCCTTTATCACTGCAAAGAATGGAAATGGAAATTTTATGATGTCACAGTAACACTACCATACTTGGAGTGGATATGCACAATTTGCTTTTGCCACGCAGACAAAAACCTTGTATGTAAAATGTCACTTTCCAGGAACCGCCCCTGTATTTCCTTTCCTTTTTTTTTAGATTATTCAGAAGGTTTTATAAGCTTAAATATTGTAATCTTTTAATTGAAAGCATGAAAATTACTGAAATGAGAGTGACAAGGCTGTTAGTACAGTAAAGGTGCAAATTAATATCCTGATTAAGGTTTGTGTGGATTACAGAAATGCAGGTTATCTGCCACAATGGTGCAAATGCCTCCAAATTTAGAAATAAAGATATATTTTCTTGACCATTTTCAAGATAACAGCATCTGTTTACTGCTACTGTAATTTATACTCTGAGTTTCCATTTATCCACAAAGATGATTCTCATCTTTAAAAAGCTAGATAATTTCTGTTTCATTTATTATAGGGGGCTGAACAACTATCTGATTTTAAGATGTCTCCTCTCTGATACATTCCCTCCAAAAGTGATGCTGTTTGATGTTTAAAGAGATACTGCACTGCATTTGTAAAGAAGTAATCAACAGGAGACGTAACTATGACTCAGGATCTGCAATTCTGAAACTGTGATGATGTTCACACGGATAGTTTGGCCTAAATATTTACCATGTCCTGTTGAAGACTGACTCTGCTCAGAGAAGCACCATAATTGAGTGTAGTCAAGGTTTTAGTCACATGCAGTGCTCCTGAGGCGATGACAGACTCTTAGGCACAGCACTGTCACAAACAAGCAGCATCTCTGCTTTCTACCTCCCAAGGGCTAGAAGTTGCTCTGTCTTGTTCAGAGGGGACGTACAGGCACAAGTGTGACTTTTTCAGAAAGTAAGCTGCTTACCTTTCATGTATATTTAATTTCTTTGTTTGTTTGTTTTTTGTCTGTTTGTTTTTTTTGGTCTCAGAGGGGGAGGACTAATGTTCTTACAGCCCCCCCACCACTACACTACTTCTTTTTCTTTTCTTTCTTCCCTTCTTGGTCTGTTTCGTTGTCACTGTCTGTCATCCCTTCATTTACTCACTCTCCCTCTTTCTTTCATATACCTGTCAGTCACTGAGCTTTGCTGTTTTCTGGGCAGTTGAGTTCAACTTGAATTGTTATTGAATTTTTCTTTTCAAAGCTCAGTTGCACTTGGAGTATCTCAGGTGAGTTACAGTGGACGGACAGAAGATGATTATAGAGTTTTACAAAACTCATGCCATCAGTGATTTCTCTTTCAAGGACATCCTGACCTGCACACACACGCCCACTTGCACTGCTTTCTCTCACCCACACTCACCTGTACACACACCCCGATCTTAACTACCACTGCGAATATGGCTTTCTATTTTTTTCATGTACAATAGTGGCGGTCGTAGAGGTTTTACGGCCCGTAACCACCATTCATCATCAGCAGCCAGTGGGCTCGCTGCATGAGTCTGACTCTCTAATCCCCGGCTTGAATTACTGTCTTAATGAGCAAGAAACCAGGACTCGCACAGTGACGGCACCTCCATCATTCACTCGCTCGCTTTCAGTCTTCCATCCTTCACCCTCTCGGTTTCACTTTGGCTCTTTCTCTGTTTCAATTATCCATGCCTCCCTTTTTTAAACTTGGTTTTCTCAGTTTTCCTTTCTGTTTGCAGCTTTCTTCATGTTTGAGTTAATTTTGATTACACATCAAGTATAAAAATAGAAAGAAATTAGAAAAGCAAAGACAATTTTTTAATTAGTTGGATTGACCTCTGTAATAAGCAGCAAACAAAACAGATTAAATAATCACATACATCTGCAGTTTTTCTTTCTTTTTCAAATATTTTAATGTTTAAATGAAAAAGCTAAGCTATAATGTAACATGTATTAACATCTCAAATTAGGTGCATTAAGAAGGTCCTTATATAGATTTCATCTGATCCAGAGCAGTAGTTGGTCACAGATTGAGCCCTACCAGTAATTACATTAACATACAGTATACACATATTTCCTCCAAAATATTTAGAATATTTCCACATGCAAAGTTTAAAATCCGAACATCAGCTCTATTTGGGAGCATCATTTCAGTGTGCGGGCACCTTGGTCAAGAATTGTAAATAACAATCTAATATCTACATGCATTTCCTGGTCCATTTAGTATTATACTTGCTTCTGTAGACACCTGGCAAAACGGACATTAACCACAGTGGACTGCAGTGCAATGCAGCCATAAGACAAGGTGCTTGTTGAGTAATAGGCTTGTCTGTTTCTTTTTCTCAACTCCCAAAACTCACTCTCTCCTGCACTTACTGCAGTTATTTTGCTCTAGCAGCTTCACCTAATCTTTTTGGCACTGAAACTTTCTCATTCTGGGAAATCAATACATGGGTTAGAAGTATACAAGGCAGTTTGAGGGAGTAGTGGTACGCCACAAAATTAGGAATTACAATACAAAACTATTTCTTCAATCTGTTGAACTTCACAAATTGATGATAAATAAGCATTTCTGAGGGTGGATTTATACCCAAAATGTGTGTGACAAGCACGTAGACAGCAAGAGGATTAGCAGAGGCAGTTTGAGTCACTGTGCCAATAGTCCACTTTACTTAACTACCAGCCACACTGCTGTACTCTCATACAACTGCAGATGATCTCTGCTGTCCTGTTTGTGTGTCCTACCAACAGCACGGGGTCAGTTCTGCTGAGCCGCAGTACTTTGGGGCCATAATCAAAGCATTAGTTTTTAGGCCAGTTATGAAACCTAAAACAGGAATGTTCAAGTTAAAAAGAAAGAAGGAAAGAAAGTAGAAAGACAGGCAGTGAGTGTGGTTTATAATGCAGGGATAGGAGAGAAAGTGAGGAGCAGAGAGACAAAGAGAGCAAGGTCTTTACTATCCATGTGTGGTAAATCCCTGTCTCCATCACTGGGTCTTGGGACGGCGTTTATCTCATTTGGACTCTTATAACAAAGCTGGAGTTGGTTTTCAAGAGCTCTGGAGAGGGCAAAAGGAGGATTTTTCTAAGAGGACGGAGAGCTCAGGGTCACACACAGTCCCTCAACTCCCCATTGAGATCAGAGATGGGCAGAAAGAGTTTGATCTCACACAAACTCTCATTCTCACTCATGCACACACACGCACGCACACTACACTGGTGTAGGTAAACATGCACAGGGACGAATTGGTGCATGTCATGGACACATACAGCTGTACTCTGTGACCTTTCTGCCTGCTTAGTTGCAACCACTTCAGCAGCATATTCCTTCTTCTCCCTCTCCTCCTCAGTTGATTGTTATTATATTTTAGGATAAAAGAATAATGGCAGAATGTTGATATATAAGATGTTTTTTAGTTCTTGTTAAATGTCAATAGCTATACTCTATTTCACATCACGACAACAGCACTGCAAGCTATATGACTTAAAAGCAAACACACCCCACAAAAGGACCAAAAGACTTTGGCTTTGTAATGATCCTCTTTCCTCTCTCATTCCCTCTTTCTTCCTCACCATTTCAACAGCTAAGCCCTAAGCCATCTTCTTTTTGAAGTACCAACATAAAACTATGCACGAAATCACCATGTTAAATTTATGACCTGCCATTTCTGACTGACTACCTCTGATGTTCCCATCGTGACATCCTCTCAGTCCAGACGGTTTGAAAAATAGGTCCCAGCAGTGCACAGGCGTGAGACCTTGCAAGACTAAAGTGACAATTTGTTTCAGTCCAGGATAGACAAACACACACACAGACACATGTAAACACTTGGCTTTAACCACTGTGCATGGCCATGAAATTAAAGGAATAATTGGACATTTTGGGAAATACGCTTATTTGCTTTATTGCCAAGAGTCATTTGAGAGGATCGATACCACTCTTATGGTCCAGTCCAGTAATTAAATAGCTACAGCCAGCAGATGCTTAGCTTATTTTAACATAAAGACTGGAAACAGAGGGAAACAGGCTCTGTCCAAAGGTAACAAAATCATCTCTAAAGCGCACTAATTACCACATTATTTCTCATTTGTTTAATCTGTACTAAAACTGTAAAAATTACGTTTTGGTTTATACGGGGGGTTATGTGCCGGACTATTTCTTGGGAGAGCTCATAGTGAATTACTGGAGTCTTACTCTCATTGTGGGGTTGCCAGGCAACCAGCGGCAACTCTGAATTGTTCTTTTTACACTTTGGTTTTTGCACAGATTAAACAAACAAGATACAGTATAACATGTTTGGTTGGTGAGCTTTAAAGGTGCTAATATGCAGATTTAATCCTTTACATCTTTATGCTAAACTAAGCTAATAGGCTGCTGGCTCTAGATACATATTTACTGTTCCGACAAGATAGTGGTATTGATCCTGTGATCTAACTCTAGGCAAGAAAATGATTAAGTGTATTTCCCAAAATGTTGAAATATTATAATACTGTAACATGCTCTCCTTTCCCAGCACTGTACAATCCAAATACATTCCCTGCTGTATTAAGCAACACTGTATAACTTTGTATTCTGACAGAAAATCTTTGTTTTCTTTGATAAAGCCTCTCTACATCCACACTCCTCTTGTCTGGTTTAATTAACTGCATGTATTGACTGCACCTTTTTCAACATACACTGTGTGTATGAGTGTTTTGTTTGAAAGACCAGCTTCCAACAGTTTATTTGAAGCAATATCCAAAGTGTCAACACCTGTATTGAAAAGGAAAGTATGACAGGATGTTACAAAGTTCTGCTCTAAAAGATTTGCTGCTTTCACTCAGATGTACTCTCAAAGCTCAGAGAGCCCTCATTATATTGTCTGCGACTGATCCACAATAAGAAGCTTATGGTATATATCAGTTGTGACATTCGGGATGATGGCTCGGGGAGATTTTTGGCAGGTAGATAACTGTGGCTCATGTAATTGGGCTACAGGGGACACTTTTGAGTGACCAAAGCCGGCAACGGCAGGCACACAAGTTGGTAATGAGAAGCTGCAGAAGCTGGCATTCTCACACACGATGCAAAGTCAACTGCTTTTGGTAACGCAAACTGTGGTATCAAGGCGCACTGTGGAAGGAAGTTTTTCTGTTGTTTCTTTTTCTTTTTCAAACTGTGCTTTTACTCCTCTGCTTGGCTACAGAGAAGCTGTCACAGTCCAATTAAGTGAGAAAATCTAAGAGTAGAAAAACAAAAGGGAATGGCAACATAAAGTTACTTAATAGGCCATTGAGCCACCGCATCCTGCACACCGGCTTCACTGGTAATTGGCGCAGTGTCAAGAAATCTACAAAGAACATGTAACAACATAATTCAATGAGATCACATCATAGTTGTACTAGAATATGCCATTTAAGGTTGTTTCAATGCAACAGATGTATACACTTATCAAACACATCAGCATATGGCCTTAATCTATAATTAATACAAAACACAGTTGCTCTTTGTTGCTGCCACTGTGTGTTGTTGCTGTTGTACACAGGGTCAAATTGCTTCAATGTGCGAAAGCGTGTTCAGTCATTAAACTCTGATCCTGATGCATAATCTGGTTCTGACTCATCTCAAAGCAAGTCATTCCTGGCTTCAGTTGATAATCTTTTCTATGTGTAGTTTGTATCTTCTCTCTGTTTGCATCTCCTCCCTGTGCCGCTGCAGGGCTCCTCAGTGTGCTCTCATTTCCTCCGACAATGAAGTCAGGCTGATTTGAAATTTGAAATTGCCTGTTTTTATGAATGTAAATGATTATTTACGTTAGCCCCTGCGATCGACTGGTGGCCTGCCCAGGTGTTTCTCAGCCTTCCTCCTACCCGCACCCCACTGTCCTCCCCACGGCCCTGAAAAGGATTCTGATCTGAAGAATGAATCTACTCCATAACCATGGGTGACAGTAAATTTAGGTGACAGAGATTGCCATGGAATGTAGCACTGATGATTGGTTCAGGCTGGCTGCTTTGTTCATGCAATAAATATCTGCTGTCCTGCCTTCCGTTCAGCTGAGGTTATTTCTATAGAGTTTACAAGTTTGATGACATGCCACCTAATTAGCCTTGAATGCAAAAGTTACATAGTCCTATTATTTATTCATGGAATATAGTTTACATAATCCTCATGCTATTGTAGTAATTTGGTGTCCATTTGTACCATGTGGATATTCATCCTGGAAGGAAAAAACCTCCTATCTTTATTGAAATAGACTGTGGCTTCACCACAGGAGCAAAATCTGTACTCAGAATGGCCTCCTGTCATTTGCATTGACGCTGCCCTCTGTGGGACTGAGTGAACCTAAACCACACCAGGAGGTTACGAAACCCATTGCTTCCATCATATTTCATATCCCTGATTTACTCAGCTGTTTTCTTCATTTCAGTTGTAGCCAGTACATATATCAAGAAGCTCCCAATAATAACGTGTTAGCAGAAGCTGCAGTTACTCATAGAGGATTAAAGGAATTATGCCCCTAGTGCTCCACAGTACTTCATCAATTATCCATCTTTCACAGGATGGCACCATGGTCTTTTGGGGTTTTCATTCCAAAATGAGATATCTACCCTTTTGAAAAATGTGCTGGAGTCTTTTATAGAGATAAATCACAAAAACACTGTTACAAACTGGATCCTCTGTATCTTATGAATCATGAATAAGGAAAGTCAGTTGATTAGCCACACTCATTATGCATAATATCTTGGTGCTACACAGTAAGAATGTGTTCAATAACAAACTGGAGCTGAATGATTGTATTTTGCTTTTGTTGTGTAAAAACCTTGAAAGTGTTTGTATTTCAGCTGATGAATTCAGTTTAGAACCTGTGAGCTGAGAAAACTCAGCTCAGAAAAATGTTTTCAAAAGCATTGCATGATGCAACGCCATCAATGTCTCTCAAAAGTTATCTCCAACAGCAACATTTTCTACACTCCTGTCATATCTACACGTGCCTGCACTTGGCTCTCTTATCTAAAACATGTTTATGCATTTTTCTTTTCTTTTTGTTTTTTCCAGGCACTACACGGCTTCCTCGAGAGGGGGAGGTGCCAGGAGTGGACTACAACTTTATCAGTGTTGGAGACTTCAGGATCCTGGAGGAGAGTGGACTTCTACTGGAGAGTGGGACCTATGATGGTAGGTATCACCACAGTGTTAAAAATATGAGAAACCTGTGTGTGTGTGTGTGTGTGTGTGTGTGTGTGTGTGTGTGTGTGTGTGGTTGCATGCATTCATGTACACGATTCACACTGACAGCTCTCTATAATAGAGTGAGTGTAAGCGCGATATTCACAGTCATTATGACTTACAGCCTGCCATAGTGAAATGTGACAAGCGGAACGAAATGTATTGATCAGTGAAACATGATTAAAGACTTGTTGGAAGTGACAGATTAGCAGCGATACTCGCAGCCCTTCAGATAAACTTCACTATTCAGTTTCTACACACTGTGTGTAGAATGGGCCACTGCGGGATGAAGTATTTAGACTTTATATTTAAACAGAAATGGAAACTGTAGAAATCAGGACAAGGTTGTAACTTTTTTTTTCAGCAGGGATTCAAATAAACCTTACATTTAACAAAGAATAAATGCTTTACCAGCAAGCTTTTTAGAACCAGACATAACCAGCGAGGATGACAGTTGTGGTATGCAGGTGCAGGTGCTAATCAGTGAATTACAGGGCCGTAGCCACCATTGTGATTCGGTATTGCAAATGTAAAAGTGTTACAAGCTACGTCTACATACACGCAAAAGAAAGGAAGGAGCAGGCTCTACTTGTTTATATTAAGTCTCTTGAATTCTACCAGCCAGGAGCAAAAATCCATTGAATTATAGGGTGACAATTACAAATCTTGTAATCTTCTTACATTTTTCTTTTTATTAAATCATTAGCAACAGTGTAATTACACACACAGAAGTTTCAGGCTCTGCCTTCTGAAATTTGTCAGTGCTTACACTATGTGTGAATTCACAATCACATTTGAGGTGTGTTTGTCTTCAAAATTTTACGTAATTGATGTTTTTTATGTGCACATGCGTGTGTGTAATGCAAGCATACATTTTTTATTTGTCAGTGCATAGGATGTACTTCCCTCTGTGTGTTTATGGGTCTGTGCCAGCACGTCTTTGTATACAGTAGATATTCACACAATAGAGTGTGAGCATGCAAGCAGCTGTAGCACCTGATGGTGACCTTATGTAAACCAGTCAACCTGCTGATCCCACCGGCTGGCTGCACAGTCACACATCAGGAGGTACCACTTGTGTTCTTACTCTCAAGTCATGCTTTATTCATGGGGATAAACCAGCCTTCCTTCCTTTTCATCCCTCTCTCCTCTCACAGACACAGCCAGTAAACTTTGGCTCATCATAAGCATCCAAAACTTGAACTTGAACTTTTAGAGCTATTTAAAGTACCCCTCCTCTCTACTCTCTGCACTCTTAAAAAAAACTGCTTTTATAAATGTTCATTTGACAACACCTGGCTGCAGTAAACATGTCAGTGGCAAGCGATATTTTACAACAAGTAGACAAGTATGGTCATGTTCTTTCCAGTAAGAAGTTTACATAACGAGGGATATTTTAGCTTGGCGAACAGCTGAATTGCCTAGTATTTACCATTTCTAACACCTTATACTACAAAGGAGCATAAGCACTTGCCCTGCATTGAGAAGTCTTGGAAAGTCAGACGGTCGCAGTGTATTTGTGTCATGAAGGGATTGGAATGGAGGATTTCTCTCACATTGCGCAATGATTATTGCAATAACATGATAATCTTCCTGCTCTCTTTAAGCTCATTCTTTCTTACTGCAAATCCAGGCTGCTGTGAAATGGGAGAGGATTTTTCTAAATGCTTGAAGGGCAACTTCTCGTCGCGTGAATCGACCTTCTCTGCACCATTCTCTCATTCCCATTCAGCTGCATCTCGTGTTTCATATATGATGGAGAATAAAAAGATAAAGTCAAATTGTCATCCAGAGAGAAAGTGCCTCAAGGCTTAGAGTAGCTTCCTATGGGTGTGCACAAGTGTGTTTCTGTGTATTTGTAGAAGTGCATATTCTAATGTGCATTGGTCTTGTTGAGGCAGGTTCTTCCAAAAGTCTCTGATCCCTGTGATAAGGTGTCAGTCCCCCTACCCACCCCTCATCCTCGTAGTACAGTGGCAGCAATGACATTAGACACACACACACAGGTACACACACATACTGTATGAGCACATAGAACAAATCCCGTCCCTCCTTGTGTCGGGGATAGATCATCTAGGAACTCGAAGATCGGGTTTCAAGAGCTGCCAAGTCTCCCTCGAGCTGTCCTTTATCTGTGAGCTGAAGCCAGGTGGGATTTACACGTTTTTATAGAAAGGTTGACCGTGGCCAGAGAAGGAGAAATGGAGAGCAAACTGAGGAAGCACATATAATAGAGAGAGAGAGAGAGAGAGAGAGAGACAGTTGACATAGAGGCGTGCTGAGCTCCTGAGCTCCCAACGGAAACCCCATTTGTAGTGGAAGCAGGACTGCCTTGGCTGCGTGCAGATGTGTGGATTAGCTTCTCAAAAGTTGGAAGGTTTCAGTATTCCTCAGAGAGAACTGAACAGTCCCCCCTCCTCTTCTTTTCCTCTAAAACCCAGTCAGCACAAGCACTGCATGGCTACTGTGGCAGAGTGTTGCTCTCTCAGCAGCACAGTGAACTTAAAGAGGAGCTGGAAGTAATCGGATTGAGGAATGGGATTTACTCCATTTAGTTGTGCTTGAAGTGCCTATTTTTTTCTTTAAAAATAGGAAAATAAACAAGGTCAGGTGTCCTCTTGTATAGGTCACATAGGTTGTATTACTTCTGTGAAGACCTCATGAATTACCTTCAGTTTCTAAGCGTACAGTAAGTGAGTTGTGCTCAAGGTACTGAGCTAATGGGATTCTTAGCTAATCATAATGGTCTCACTAATGGTCCCAAATGACTTGCCTGGATGCTCATTGTGTTAATGGTTTGCGTTAAGGGTTTTTCACTACCTACCTAGACAATATTTCATGGGAGTCGTTTAATGCATTGTACACATAATTTCAACTTAAACACCCTCTCCTCGACTATTTTATCAATCATCCTGCCATCCATGACCACCCCACCTCCTCTCAAGAAAAAGGCTCATCAGAGGTCAGGACACAACACACATGCATACTAGCCAGGGTAAGTTACTGTGGGTTGGTAGGGTACATGCTGGCTACTCCATGTTGGTCAGGAGGGTCCCAGGTTGCCTGCCAAGCAGACACATCAACCATCTGCGCCAGGCGCTGTGAGCGAGTCTTTCTGGGCTTTTGGTCCCTCCTCAGTCTCTGTGCCTCTGAGGTTCAGGTTGGGTCGCTCTCTGGGAGCAGAACAGAGCAGCCGGACAAGAACTGAATACTCCAGTGCAGTGAAGTGCAAGACTGGAGGGACAGCTGCCAGGAAAATGAAATTCTGCAGAGGGTTTTTTTCCTGACAAATGACATCTCTAATCTGCTACCAGGGATCGCAAAACTCTGCCAAATCGAGATCCACTTTATCTGTTGTTTTGGGATCCCCATTGTGATAATAAATCAGATTTTAACAAGGAAGGAAAACGGTCCTGGAGATGAAATTGGATGGGAATGGGAGTGCAGAATTCATGCATTAGTAGCAATGTGTGGGTGGTTGTGTGGCTCTGTGATTATGTAACTGTCTGTTCATGATCTTGGCAAGATGACAGTGTGCTCATGACCTTGCATAGCTTATGCATAGTGCCCTTGACAATAGGAGTCTTTTCATTACCGGTAGCTGATCCCACCACCATGAAATTGCTTGCATGCACTTTGAAAGAGGAGGCTCACTCTTCCTGGCTCATCAACCCTGTGACACGATGATCACAAGTAACGTCAGACAAACTCCCCTGCTCACCAGCTTATGAGGCTTCCCTCCATTTATAATGGCAAATGGTGCCACAAATCTTCATTGACACACTGCTTTCACACACCTCTATATCTGCGACACACATTTATCAGGGGCCAAGAGACATGTTGGTAAGTAATTAATCACAGAGGTAGCGTCTGGTTGATGAATGTCAGCGTGAGGCAGGGGACAGGCGGGGATTAGCCAGCAGACCCAATCTCTCTTTGCTATCGTTGTGCCACCCCTGTTAATGAAGCCATCTTTGACAAATGCAGATGAGTGTCGCTTAGTAAACACCTAGTCAAGTGACAAGGGGCAGGCTTTCATCCAGCCTCCTTCTCCTCCTCAACATTCCAGCTGCTTTGAGGAAGATGAGCATAGCTGCATTAACCCAGTTTGCTGTGTATTGTAGTTGACACGCCTGAGGAGATGAGGTCGCGCTCGAGATGGGCTCACTTATCAAAAAAGCTGTTGTGGTGTTACTGTATCGTGCTGTAAGACTGCTGGAACGACTGTGATGTGTTCCTCAGAGCCCTCTGTTCTTCCTGGCATGCACAACGTTGTCAGCTTCCCCTCTTTGTACCAAGCTATAAAAAGATGTGATGATAAATGCTGCTCTTACAGTACAGCATTTGTGATGTCTGCATGTTCACGCTTAAGTACATCAAAGGTTCATAATACGATGGTCCCATACGCAGCTGGGTCCAAATGAAAATAAGATCAAGTTTATGGAGGCTAATTAAATTGCTGAAAATCCCTATTTCCCAGCGGTATCTCTCCCTATTCTTTAATTAATCTAATTACAAATCATGATTTAGCTGAGCTCAATCTGATGATCGCTTATTGTAAGAACCCAGTAAATACTTGACCTTACAAATGGAATGCCAAAAAATTTATTTAATGTTATTGCGTAAACACATCCGACAGAGCAGCATTTAGCAAACAAATAATCATAATAAATGGTAGGGATATAAATTAGTATGCACATTATTTATAATCCTAATGGAGGTTGAATAATTACTTATTCAACGTCTAAATTGAGTTTCACATACTGCTCACCAGCCATACATAGATGGATCACCCCATGAGCTAAATGAGCAAATAATTTAACAAAGTTTTGCACTCTATCCTCTTTCTTTACTGAGCGCTGTTATCCCACTGAATATTTATAATCTGTAACACAAGGTTTTTCTTCATTAGGAAAAAAACCAAGCTGAGAGATAGATAATTGCTGTATTCAATGATCAGTGTAATTAGTTGCTGGCAAATTCCAAGTGAAGTGATTTTAATGTTACATGAGTCATGACAGCCCTGTGGTGCAGTTATCGAGGGAAAACAAAGCAGGGGGCTAAGAAATGTGAAAATCATGCAGAGGAAGCAGACCTCTGAAACTTGTAAATAGTCGACCATGAGTGCTGGTGTGTGACATTTAGAGATTTAATTTTTGATTTAAATCAGGTGAATTGGAGTGATGTTGGACATAGTGGATGATCTCTCTGACTGTGTCTCCTTCCCTCACATAGCAAACACACTTTGTGGCACACTACTTTTTTTTCTTTCGTGTTGGTCTGCACTCTAGCTTCCTTTTCTGTGGCTCCTTATCTGTTTGTGGTTGCATTATTTTATGAGTAAGTCTCTCTCATTCTCTCATTCTTCTCTTCCTGTCTCTGCTCCTCCCATCCTTTACTCTGTAAGGTAACTACTATGGGACCCCGAAGCCTCCGGCGGAGCCCAACCTGGTGCAGCCTGACCTGGTGGATCAGGTGCTGTTTGATGAAGACTACGGTGGCGAGGCCCCCAGGAAACGCACCACCTCAGTCAGCAAGATGGACAGGAAGGACAGCGCGGTCCCCGAGGAGGAAGATGATGATGAGAGGCCACCGCTGGTCAATGGATTGCCTGGTCAGTAAATGTCAAAGCACAGAAGGTCATGTTAAATAACAGAGGTTCTGCTATACTTTGTCCTTTGGTTGTGGAATTGTCACATTAGGTCAATGTCACTGTCTGCTTCTCTTGTAAGACATAAAGACTTTGGCTTGTTGCAGATTGTATATAGTTTGATGGGCCCAATGGGTGTTAGAGAACACTACAGTACCTTGCACATCTCAATCTGTCGCATAAAATGGCTTTAAAAGATTGTTTGACTACATCCTTCTGAGCAGACTGATCATCTTTCTTCTCTCGTCCCATCTGCTTCTCACTCATATGTCAGTCAAGATTGTAGTATTTTGCACACTCACATCAAATGGTGTTTACACCTTTTTTCCCCCTAATTAGGTGCCAGGTGAAGGAAATTTGTTACACAGGAAAATGTAACTACTGGTGCACACTCTTTAAAATGAGGTTTAATATACTTTTTTGTGTCTCAGAACTAACATGAGACTGAAATTATTTGACCTACAACAACTGTTGACCCAAATTACAAAGCATATTACTGTTTGTCCAGGTTTTTAAACATCTGTTTTTGAGATTTCACCACCACAATACAATGGAGGAGTGTAGAATTTTGTTTGTGGTGCTGTGCCATTAGTAGAGAGGATCTAAAATTTTGGACCGGATCTGAAACAAAACCATGAAAAACCTACCAGAAGCTGATAAATGAGTTTCCAAACAAAGGAACCCGAGGACATTCAGAACCAATGCCAAGGATAATTAAATCCAATACAAATGCAGTTGACCTAAACAGACCCAAATGTAGAGAGGACAATGACTCTGACTTTTTACTCATTTGTGCCATTTGGATATTGGATCCACTCATATTTTAGACATATTGATACAGAGACCTGCGGCAATAAAACGAGACCCTCTCTGACCCAAGTAGATTGAATGTAATTAGGAACCGGCCTGATTTGGGTCCCAGGTCAGGTCTTGGTCACTAGGAACCAAGTGGTCCCATAAATATGAAATGAAAAACTACAAAACTTCAACATCAACAGAAACAGTGCTCCCCTTATTCTGGATTAGAGCTGAAGCGATTGGTCGATAAGTCGATTGGCAGAAAAGCGGCAACCATTTTGATAATCAGTTCATCACTTTTCATTTTCATTTCAAGCAAAAACGCCAGTCATTTGAGGGTTCCAGCTTCTTAAATGTGATAATTTATTGCTTTTTCTCATCTTTTCTTGTCACTACATTATAGTGAACTCTAATAATGTCTATGGGGTTTGGACTGCTATTCAGACAAAATAAGTAAATGGCATCTTGGATTCTGGGAACTTGTAATGGACATTATTTTTTACTTTTTTATGATTGACTAAATGATTATTTGATTAATCAAGAAAATAATCAGCAAATTAGAAAACAATGAAAATCATTGTTAGTTGCAGCTCTCTGTGGATAATCCACAGACCTCATTATCAACAGTTATATCTCAAAACCAGAGCAAACTATACCAAAAATACCTGCACGCCTAAATACCACAAAAGTGAGACAATATGTTTTTGGGTGATTTGTGTGAATAAACTCTTTTAATACTGATCTGCTACTAAGCTGCATTTAGTGACTAAACATGGCTGACATGCTGTCTCCAAAGTGACAGTATTAACTTATTCAAATGTTCTGGCTACACTGTTAATAAATATTCCACTGGCAATGCCGTTACTGTTACTTTCTAATACACTGTACCACAGGTCACCTTGAGAAAGTCTCATCCAGAGAGCAGGACACAGTGTATGTGATCCATCAAGACAACTCCTCGGCTCTCTAAGGAACAAATCTGTCCTTAATGCCCACAAGGAGAACAGTCCTACAATAGAAATAGGTTACATACTGTGCACCATACCTGGGTTTTTATAGTAAGAGAATTGGGGTTAACATTGAGGCAAGTCAAAGCTGAAAATGTTTTTGTTTTTTTTTACAGAATGAAACATTGTTTTGACAGTCACGGCTCAAACACTGCTTGCTCAGCTGTACAAAGGATTCACAGAAATCCAAAGTCTGTTTACCCAACCGCTCTGTCATATTAAAATCAAACACAAAATGATGCCCAGACATCCAGGAGTTCTTTTTATGGAAAGAAACCAGTCACAAATGACTGCTCTGCTACAGCCCACAGCTGTGGCAGAGGAGTCTCAGTCCAGCCATAGATGGGCAGAGTTATGGTCGAATGAAAAAAGAGGTTAATGGAAAATGTGAGCTCTAAGTCTCTGAACTCTTGACTGCAGCTTACCCCCATCTTTGCTCAGACTGTCCCCCCACACACACACACACACACACACCCTGCAGTCCCTCTATAACCTATCTGACTCGTATCGTCGAGTGGGCCCTCACCCTGCTGTGAACCTGATGACCTCAGCTCTCCTTCAGGCTCTGCCCTCAGGCTGGTGTTTACATGGCTAGAGCACATACAATATCTTAAAACACATGTGCATCTCTGTATGTTTATGCCTTTAAAAATGAAACACAAGTGTGTGTTTTTGATCAGAGCAGCAAAAGAAGAAAGCGTTTTAGATGCTGCAAATAACTAACATGTTGATGCTGCTGAGGGGCCTCTGTGGTTGGATTTTTAGCAATTATGTATTGAATCTAAAATGAAGGTGGAATGATCTTTAGGAAATACATCCCCCAGAAATGCTTTTTTGTGGTGTGCGTAACATCTTTTGGCATCATTCTCTGTTGTGAGGAGGTTAGCTCCACATAAAAAGAAAGGGATGAAAAGCATTCATGTTTCATCCCTTTATAACCATCTTCTGAGGGAAGGCATGAAGTGCTAAGTGAATTAGGATGGTCTTTGTTGTATGTTTCATGTTCATTGTAGAGCAGTTTCTCATTAAAGGGAGTGTCTACAAATGCAATAGAATATATGTGAAGAGCAACAATAACGTATTATCATATAGAAACCACCTTGGAGCTCAGATGGCCCTTTCTAATGTGAACACCTGCCGCTATCATTGCAACCCACAGGGAATGTACATATACACATAGGCATAAGCATTAACACTGTGTGCACGTGCAAATGCAAAACAGCCATTTGGCGAACACACACAGTCACATGCAAATCCTACGAGTGACATCGGCTCACCCTCCACTCCCCTACAGCAGGCAGGAAAACAGGAGGGCAGAGGTGTTCCTACAGGCTAACCTTCTCTGTCTGCTCTGTCTTCTCCCTGTTTTCCTTTAATGTTTTAATGTGTCCTTCCACTCTCTCTCTCTCTCCAGAGCACAAAGAGGGGGTAGACTGGAGGAAAGCGGTGCCCAGCTACACCCAGTCCAGCAGCACCATGGACTTCCGCACATGGAGCTCTCTTCCTCGCGATGACAGCCTGGAGCCGCTGCCCCTTAACTGGGAGATGGCTTACACTGAGACCGGCATGGTTTACTTCATAGAGTAAGTGAAATACACAACTCACGGATCATGTGACCATTTAGTCCTGAAACAATTAGTGAGCAGACTAATTGATAAGCATTAACTGAAATTCATCATTATGTTTAGTAAGCAACTCATTCATTTTAAGGGATTTCTCAAATAAAAATGCACACATTTGTAGGTTCCATCCTTTTCCAATATGAGGATTTACAGCTTTTCTGTATCTTATATTATTATAAACTGAGTGCATTTTTGGGTTCAAAACAAGCAATTGGAAGAGGACACATTTGGACTCTGGGAACTTGGGCATTTGTACTCATTCTGACATTTTAGAGACTAAACAATTAATCAAAACAGTATATTCATTGATAATGAAAATAATCATTACTTTCCGCATTGTATACATTTGCATTCTAGTGGATCAGAATTTGTAAAACACATTTAGTTCTCACATGCTATCGTTCCCAAAATGTCAGACAGTATTCTGTTATTTAGCCAACCCTCATATAATAGAATAGAAACACCTGTCAGTATAATGCAATACAATTCAGCAGCAGCACAAACAGCAGCTTTCAAAATGATCATGAAGTTGAATCTCTAAAACAGTTTCAACTAAAACTGAACATTATAATCTTCATGAAAGTAAGATTTATTGTAGGACTGTTGTATTAGTTTACATAGAAACTAAAACTGATGCAGTCTGAGTGTAAAGTATAAGTCAGGCAATATTGTATTATTATTATTTTCTTATTGCGAACAAATGCCATTAAAAAACCTCAACAATGAATTGATTCTACTAACAAGAACTGCCTGTGTGGCCAAAGCCTGGAAGCCTGTTGCCAGAAACTATTAAAAACAATGAGCTACAAGGTTGAAAGGTTCCTTCATCGCCATGAACATGTCAGTTCTGGCCAGCTGCCATAAATACATGTGTATTAATCTGTAGCTGAAAATAGTCCCCAACAAATGCAAATTACTCCTGTTTGAGTAAAGCTGTTTTAGGAGTTAGCCTTTTCTTATATAAATTAAATTATATTTTTGTTAGCTGTTGTTAAAGATTCAGATTCAAAGATTCAAAATATAGATTAACAGAAGCCGTAACAGTAAAATGAGGCTACAGGTAAATATGATATTAGCTTGATCAGGTGAAGTACAGTCTGTATGATGGATGATGCCGGTTGAAATTTAGGGCAACTGACGACTTGAGTGTTGTTACTTGTTGTTAATTATGTCATCTTACAACTACAGAGGGGTATGTTGCAAGATGTGATGTTAAAAATGAAAGTGTTGTTTGTATATCTGTATGTTATACAGCAAATGTATTAAACTGCTATCTTCTTTATGCATAATGAAACACAGATAAATGTTTCAGTTCAGTAAGTATCTAATCAGCCCAACAGTAGGGTTAGGTTTGATCCAGGGTGTATGATGATGTAGTGATCTACAAGTCACATTATTTCTCATCACTAAATGATTAAAAAAAAATAGCAGCTCAATGACAACATGTTCAAATACAAGGGAAAGAGAGTGAATTGGACAAAATATACACATACTGATCCTTCCATGATAAACAAACTTAACTGGCAAGAGTTCAGATGATTCTAGGCCCTACACTTATTGCGTAAATAAAGCTCAGAGCTTAAGGAAGGTATAAATACTCGATATGATTTATTTCCAGTGACTCCCACAGTTGTTTCAATCGTTTTCTTTACCTAACAGAGACATGTTAAGCTACTTCACTAAACCAATCAATATTTTGATTTTAGAACAGTCGAGTCTTTCTCTCAGAGGCCTGTATGTGTATAGGTGTACATTATGCACGTGTGTGTGTGCGTGCATGCCTGTGTGTTTTATTCATATTTGGCTCTAAGCCACTTGTCTCTGAAGATATCAGAAGACCATTGTGATTTTCCTCCTGATTACACACCCCAGTTGTTTAACACATTTGAGGATAAACAAGTTTGTTGTGTTTCACATTCAAAGGGTTTTTTTCTCCCCTCTGAAAAGGCCACCTAACCATGAACACGGTAATGTGACAGCTGAATGTAAACCAATGGATCAGATGTTTGTTGATGAATCCAGTAACCCTTGTGCACGAGAGCATAATACACAGGAGAATAAGGTTGTCGTTTTTCTGTCGTGACACATCCTTTTGTTGGCTACTTTTGCCTCAGAAGCGGTTTCTCTGATGGCACAGGTCTTTATTGTTGATTTTTACTGGCTGCTGTTTGTGCTCCACAGTCACAATACCAAGACGACCACGTGGTTGGACCCCCGCTTGGCAAAGAAGGCGAAGCCCCCTGAGAAGTGTGAGGATGGAGGTATGTAGACTGCACTACTCAGCTGGTCTACTCAAGCATTCAGTCATTCCATTAACTACTGCACATGTATTTACATAAGGGCATACCTCTATTGTATATGCCCCACATTACATGATCCATCACTTCACACGTTTTTGCACAATTATTCAAATAACCAACCGGGGTAAAATATGACTCTGTATCTTATCTTTGAAATGACATGTCACCTAAGACTAACCCTAAGCATGACAGTCACATGACCTAATTTTCTGGAAATCTAGAGTTGGGGTCTACTAAGAAATTCCAAACAAGCCTTGGTATCCCCAGGATGCTAATGTGGGCTTAAGTGCAGGCAGAGAGTGGCCATGGCTGAAAGAGTCGGACCCTTCCAGCTGGGTTTTAATGGATTTTTATAGGCGGACAGAACGCTAGTTGGTGTGTTGCTTCTGAAAAGCAACTCCAAAGCTCTCTCTTGCGTGAAGAGCTCTTTTCTCTCTCTCTTTTTTCTCTCCCTCTGCCTGATATGTTCATCAGGGCATGACATACATCAGCCATTCCAGCTGGCCTGCTTGTTGAAACCACAGAAATGTTCACTAAATTATTGTAGGCTATTTTCATGGCTACTTTCTTATGCTAATCATCCCAGTCAAGGGGAAAAAATACACTGGTAACTACTGCTGTACCTCACGACCATGTTGAATGGGTTACAACTCCCAAATACTAAATATTGTGCCTGCTTTTCCTCTGTTCTCACAACACAATGGCACACTATTTTCTTTTTGCAGAGTTACCTTACGGCTGGGAGGAAATTGACGATCCACAGTACGGCACATACTATGTTGAGTAAGTTCTATTGATTTATTGTTACATGTAATTTCGAAGCACTCCGACTGCCATCATCACAAACAGTGCATATTGTTTTTATCACACTTCATCCTCATAGATGCACACACCAATGCATTTCACCAGAGGGATCAGAGCACAAGTGCATATTATACTGCTTAGTGTACATTAGCAGTGGACCGGTATAAATCAATACTGTCTAAAAATAAACAAATGGATCTAGCGTACGGCTCATTTTGTTCATCTCAGTTGAAGAGAACAGTTTAAGATTCTGATCAGGATTTTCCCATTGTTTATCAGTGGGTGGCAAAATGAAACTCTGCGGGTAACATTGCAGTGACCTGTATGTGAACACAATGCTGATTGTGCTCTTGCTGTGTTCTGCCAGTGTTTGTGTAAGAAGCATGCTTGTTGAATGTGAGTCTGTGTATATGTCTCTGCATATTGTTTGTATAGTTGTCTGTCTCAAAATGTGTTTTTGTGCTCACCACCCCAGCAGGAAATCTGTGGAACACAGCCATTGTAACAGCAGTAGAGAGAAGTGGGGAGATTTTCAACTAGAATGCATGGAGGGAGGAGAATGGGGGGCTGGAAGGAGAGGTAGCAATCTGTTGTGATGAAAAGAAAATGGGAACGTTGTTTTATTGCTCAGGCTGCAAAAGGACCCCTCCTAGGTAGAAGTGGCATGAGAGAGAAACTTGCAGTGTTTGGACAAGGCAAGTCAGTGGCACATAGATGGAGCTTGTAGCTGCCAGTGTTTTAGCTTGAAATGAGCTCACTATGAAACAATGGCTGTACTTCTTATGCCAGGGGGACAACAGGCTGTTTACCTTGTTTTAGAGGAACAGGATGTTGCTGGCAGTCGGGGGGTTCATTTCCTACAATATTAAATTGCTAAAAGCCATAGTTGTTTCCCCACATAAAGAGGAGCCAAGCCAGCCTTTACTGTATGAGTGCTGTGTTTAGGAATGTATTTATAATGGCGCCACTATAGCATCCCCCTATTAGAAAATCATGGTTGCTTTATAGGGAAGGTGCATACATAATTAATTGCAGAAAAATGGTGCAGTGAGCTCAATAAGTCAGAGGTGTGTGTGTGTGTGTGTGTGTTTGTGTGTGTGTTTGGAAGTCTCTTTTCTTAAATCTGAGCCTGTCTGTTGCAGCCACATCAACCAGAAAACCCAGTTTGAGAACCCAGTCCTGGAGGCAAAAAAGAAGCTGAGCCAGGAGACGGCTTCGATCCAACAAGCTGCAGCAGCACCTTCCCAAGGTAACAACAGCACTGCAGGACTCTTCAACTTCCTCTCGATTTGGATTGTTTGGAGAAAAAAATGCGTGTCATAACTGCAGAGGAGTTGAGTAAAGGACGCACAGAATTAGATTTTGCACACATGGAAACCTGCAACTGCCACATTGCTGCTCTAACACATGGGACAGTGACCTTTGAAAACATCATGAGATACTGCACCCTATCTTGTGGGTTTTAATGTCTCCCTCCGGTTTAGATATATATATAAGATATACATGCAAATACATATATAACTATAATTACTTCCACCAGCTTTCTGACTATGACACCGTCATTGTCAGTCTGGTTAAAAGCAATACCACAAGAAATTGCAGTAAGACTGAAGTCATCTAAAATGAAAAATTATCTTATTAATTGACCTAGTACTTCTATTACTTTACTATTATGTATAATATTCAAGAACAACAGGAGTAGTTTTGGCTTTATTGGAGTTGTGTAACATTTTCACTGAGCTTAATCTATTTCTCTACTCATTGTAAATCACTCTGGACATGAGGATGAGCTAATTGTCTAAAATATAATTGTAGTTTAATTAGTTTGGCTTATGCTCTGTACAGAGGCCAACCCTTTCACCTCAGTCAGTGTGATGTGATAAATATGTTTTCTGAGAATCGAAAACAGTGGGAACGTCATCATTTCATGCAAGGTCAGCTGAACGTGTCAACCTTCAAGTAGCCTAAAACAATAATAGATTATCAAAATGAGCCTTTTCTTCCCTGGTTTTTGTTTTGGTCAGCGCTGCAGTAAGTTCTTTAGGTTGACAAGCAATTTTTTATCCTGCAATAAACATTATAAATTAAGTATGTTTTCATTACAATGGATGTATAAGAGATTACAGTGCTGCAGCAGTGGAGATAGACAGGCTCTCAGCGCTGGCAGGGTTTCAGGGAGTGAGAGAGGGAATGCAGGGGAGGAGGCCAGCTTTTAGTGGTGCATGTGGCAACAGCTGGTGGAACAGCACATCAGAGAGGCCAAGCATAATCAGACATTTCTCTGCTCAGGTGTGTGGGGACTGAGGAAACCGCCATCTCGCTCCTGATTACAGACACAACCTAGTGAGCTGTCAGATGGTTGTTATGATGAAACCAAAGCGTCATCAGTCGACAGTTGCGCCTCAGGCTAGAATTCATATTTTTACAGTTTTTACAATATATGACACCCATATAAATGAACTAATATGTTGTGAAAAAATTCAATAAATGATTAAATCTCAACAAATTTTTATTAAAAGTTATTTCATCATTCTTATTTTCACAACAAGTTTACTTGAAATAACTCCATTCCATTATAGTATTTTTATTCCAAAATGCCCTTTTTCAACACTTTTCATAGTGTCATTTTATTTTATGGAATATTATTTATTGAATATTGGCAGTTTTGAGGTCCATGAGGTGTTGCAGCAGCTAAACCTGCAAATGAGACTCTACTGTTTTTTTGTTAGCTAGCCAACATACCAGGCTTTGTGTCCTTATATCGTCAATATCTGCTTTGCTCTGATAGGTTGTCTACATTGTATACATGGTACTTTCCCTGTTAGTCAGCTCTTGGCCTTGCAACGACAGTTGTTTTTAAATTCTGCTGTTCAAGGTGCATTCTTGGAAAAAGCAACTGCTGTTGCTTCATTGATGTAGTAAGAAAGATGTCTTCCCAATTATGCTGAATAATGTCACTGGAGATTTACAACGCAATTGAGTCACACATGAGAAATCAAAAACCATGGCTGTTTGATGCGGTGGATCTGATGGTTTTGTCTGTCTGTGGCTTTCAAAGTCTGCCCACAAACATTGGCACAGAGATCTTTCTTGGACTCTCCCACACAAGTACAGGCTCGCACACACTGCATTCATTTCCTCCCTCTGTTTCATTCTCCCTCCATTACCTCTGTCTGTTTTTTTACACACAAATGTGCAGTCAAATAGTTATTTCAGCACTCAGTGGGGGGAAGAAGAAAAAAATATTCCACGTTGAGTTTATCAAGCAATATGAATGTGATTATGTAAATGAGCTTTGCTTGATCCATGCAACAGTGTGGACATCAAGAGTCCACACTGACTGTGATATGTTACAGCCGTTCATGTCTGCAGTGGATGTTTATGACTGCTAAACCAATTAATAGAATGAGAGTGCCCGCATTTAAATTCATCACACATGCCTGCGAAAGTTATAGAGTGTTTTTAAAACTGAAGGAAATGAGAGGGGAAATGTGCAGTTGTTACTTTCTAGCCAAACTCGGAAGCTGCTGTTGTGATCTTGAGAACTAGATACACAAAGTCAAAGTCACTGTCCAATCACCATGTGCAACAGAAAGAGATAAAGAGGTAGAATGCAGCTTTAGATTTACATACACAGAGCAGCTGTTTTCAGGTGAGGCATACACATACATTGATGCAATCTTCTAAAATCCAATTTAGCTGCAGATCTCAAAAGTCACATAAAAGTGGCAAGTGTAAATTTAGCCAAAGGGAACCTTTTCAAGTATGATTCATAACCTTTGACACGTGTTACATGCTTTCAGCCTTTCACTCTATGTTGAACCACTTGCCTTAAAGGATAAGGCTAAACCAAAAGGATAAAGGATTTGGCTAACCAAAACCAACAATGAATTGAGCCTACTAACAAGTATTGTCTGTGTAGCCAACACCTAATATCACTTATTCCTCTGGCATAGAGCTCCAATGTCCAAAAACTACATATCATAAGAGTTTATTTTGAGTCAATCCCACATACCCTGTCCTGGTGGCATAAATACTCACTAGTTCAACATTTGTGGCTAAAAATAGTCCCCAACAAATGCACTTTGCGTTTACTCCTGTTTGAGCAAAAAACTACAGTGCCCAGCTGATTTATGATTGTGTTTTTTAGCCACTTTTCAGATGTACATTTTCAGTAGGAATTTATGGGATTGAGAAGAAAGACTAAAGCTTTGTTGTTGTTTTGGGATTTGTTGACAATAAGAAAAACATAGAACAACTCCAGCTTTATCCTTTAACTATTGCTGGTGAATATTTTCACAAACTCTAATTGAGAGAGTATTCTAACCACATCTTTAGCTAGCATGGTGGCAATGAAATTCTGTTTTGTGTAATTGTTTCTTTGGAGGAGAAGTCAACTGCTAGTTATTTTTTACCAGAATGTTTCATATTGCTTTAAAAACAAGGAACATTTGAACTTGGGCATTTTTATAAATAAAGACATTTATTGTTGTTGTTGACACACAGATATGATAAGTAATACTTAAAGAAAATTAAGTAAGTTTGTTTACTGTGTATGATGGACCATTTCTAAATGCATAATGATATTTCTGGCATCCCAGAGACAGCCAGCCACATCACCTTCTCTCAATATACAGCACAGTCGCTAGAATGTGCA